>NW_027175338.1:0-300000 GCF_028021215.1 Eschrichtius robustus
TATGGGATGGGTATCACGCAGTATTACTTTAAAGGGTCTGCGTTTGCTCACCCAACCTCTCAGCCCCAAGAGTGTCCACCCTTATGTCTCATCCAGCTGTGGGTCTTGATATGGTCAATCCAGGTGGCATCACAGCCCCTGAACGATTTTGTAAGAATTTCTCTCTCTTTCACTGTCTTTGTTTTACGGGTTTTTAATAAGTAATTTATTTTATAATGGGGTTTAGCTGCTTTTCACGGCTGTGTTTATGCGGCTTTACACCCACTTGACTCACTTCCAGACAGATATCAATACATAGGTTTAAAGATTGTTACTAGTCACATATATTCTTGTGCGGTGAATAGGGGGTGTTGAGTCCAGTTCACGGAGCAAGGAGTAGGTCTTGTCTATTACATATTGGGTGTATGGAACGGTATCTGAGCAAATTTGAACCCCTTGTTTATGCATCACCCCACCTCACCTTTCCCGTTAAGCAGCCATAGTGTGTTTTCTAACGTGTGACTCTGTTCTGTTTTGTAATTCAGTTCAAGTGTAGCGGTTTTTACATTCCCTCTATATAAGTGATAGCTTATGATAAGTGTCTTTTCTGTGTGACATATTTCACTTAGAATCGTCGTACCTAAGTCCACTCATCTTGCTTCTACTAGCCTTATGACATTGATTTCATGTCTGAGTGATATCCATTGTACATAAGGACCACAACTTTTTTATCCATTTTTCTCTTTCCTGGGATATTTAAGGTGT
This sequence comes from Eschrichtius robustus, assembly GCF_028021215.1. Taxonomy (NCBI): domain Eukaryota; kingdom Metazoa; phylum Chordata; class Mammalia; order Artiodactyla; family Eschrichtiidae; genus Eschrichtius; species Eschrichtius robustus. The sequence continues at coordinate 745 of NW_027175338.1, forward strand.
CATGAAGTGGAGGTTCTTGTCAACAGAGCAGCCCCAAACTTTGGGGTGCCTGTGTCTTGCTGATTTTTAGTTTTCCCAATTTATACGCCCCTGAGTGGACGTGCCCTATGTTCACTAAGCTGTGTTTTTTCGATGTTTCAGGACACACCGTACACTTCTCCAGAGTGGCTGTTGGCAATTTACATCCCGCCATCAGCGTAGCATGGCTGCCATTTCTCCATGGCCTGTCCCTGCATTGCTGGTTTTGACACTTTTTGCAGCATGGCCCTTTTGACCCATGGGAAGCGAGACTTCTTTGTAGCGCTGATTTGCCTTTCCAGGTTGCTTGGTTGGCCAAAAAGGGCGTATGCGTTTTTTCCTGAATATATTCAGGAAAAAAACGCATACGCCCTTTTTGGCAAAGGGCATCATTGTCGAACTTTTGCCGCTTTTCATGTGGCCTTAAAGGCGATTCGAATCTACCTCCTGAAATCTGTTTCCTGCAATTCTGCCTTGCTTTCAAATCCTCTTTGGTGCCTTCCCTCAATATATCTGTGGATGAGAGTTATCACTTATAACTCTGCGGGTTTGTGAATTGCAGTGTCCCTGAGCTCCATTTTTCAACTGTCTTTTTTGAGAGCTGGCCGCAAAAGCACGGGATTGCCTCAGGCCCTATTCTGGTCCTGGCAGCAGGGCTGAGCCTGTAAGGTTAATTCTTTCTTCCTGATGGGAAAATAGAGTGACCTGTGCCTGTCCCAACAGCTAGATCTAGTCTCTCTTTGGTTGCCCCTCTTCCCGTTCATCCTCAGGACAAATTGCAACCTGTAGGGAACAGGAGGTTAAAGGTGCTGATTCTCCAAGTAGGGAGATTGCTAGTACAGTAGCTGGAATGGCGAACCCGAGCACAAGGAGATGAGAAATGAGGTGCGTTTGAGAAACCTTTCAAAATCACACGGTGTACCATCTTCTGAGTTTCTCATGCATGTTTTCGAGTAGGAAGATGCCCTCAACCCTGGAGAGTTGGGACCCATGGGATGGGTACCACGCAGTATTACTTTAAAGGGTCTGGGTTTGCTCACCCAACCTAACCCAACCTTTCAGCCCCAAGACTGTCCACCCTTATGTCTCATCCAGCTGTGCGTGTAGATATGGTCAATCCAGGTTGCATCACAGCCTCTGAACGAATTTTGTAAGAATTTCTCTCTCTTTCACTGTCTTTTGTTTTACGGGTTTTTAAAAGTAATTAATTTTATAATGGGGTTTAGCTGCTTTTCACGGCTGTGTTTATGCGGCTTTACACCCACTTGACTCACTTCCAGACAGATATCAATACATAGGTTTTAAGATTGTTACTAGTCACATATATACTTGTGCGGTGAATAGGGGGTGTTGAGTCCAGTTCACTGAGCAAGGAGTAGGTCTTGTCTATTTACATATTGGGTGTATGGAACGGTATCTGAGCGAATTTGAAACCCTTGTTTTATGCATCACCCCACCTCACCTTTCCCGTTAAGCAGCCATAGTGTGTTTTCTAAACGTGTGATTCTGTTCTGTTCTGTAATTCAGTTCAAGTGTAGCGGTTTTTACATTCCCTCTATAAGTGATAGCTTATGATAAGTGTCTTTTTCTGTGTGACTTATTTCACTTAGAATCGTCGTACCTAAGTCCACTCATCTTGCTTCTACTAGCCTTATGACATTGATTTCATGTCTGAGTGTGATATTGCATTGTACATAAGGACCACAACTTCTTTATCCATTTTTCTCTTTCCTGGGATATTTAAGGTGTCATGAAGTGGAGGTTCTTGTCAACAGAGCAGCCCTAAAGTTTGTGGTGCCTGTGTCTTGCTGATTTTTAGTTTTCCCAATTTATACGCCCATGAGTGGACGTGCCCTATGCTCCCTAAGCTGTGTTTTTGCGATGTTTCAGGACACACCGTACACTTCTCCAGAGTGGCTGTTGGCAATTAACATCCCGCCCATCAGCGTAGCAAGGCTGCCATTTCTCCATGGCCTGTCCTGCATTTCTGGTTTTGACACTTTTTGCAGCATGACTCTTTTGACCGATGGGAAGCGAGACTTCTTTGTAGCACTGATTTGCCTTTCCAGGTTGCTTGGTTGGCCAAAGAGGGCGTATGCGTTTTTTCCTGAATATATTCAGGAAAAAACGCATACGCCCTCTTTGGCCAAGGGCATCATTGTCGACGTTTTGCCGCTTTTCATGTGCTTTAAAGGCGATTCGAATCTACCTCCTGAAACCTGTTTCCTGCAATTCTGCCTTGCTTTCCAATCCTCTTCGTTGCCTTCCCTCAATATATTTGTGGACGAGAGTTATCATTTATAACTCAGCAGGTTTGTGAATGGCAGTCCCCCTGAGCTCCATTTTTCAACTGTCTTTTTTGGGAGCTGGCCGCAAAAGCACGGGATTGCCTCAGGCCCTATTCTGGTTCCCGGCGGCAGGCTGAGCCTGTGGTTAATTCTTCTTCCTAATGGGAAAATAGAGTGACCTGTGCCTGTCCCAACACCTAGATCTATTCTCTCATTGGTTTCCCCTCTTCCCGTTCATCCTCAGGACAAATTGCAACCTGTACAGAACAGGAGGTTAAAGGTGCTGATTCTCCAAGTAGGGAGATTGCTAGTGAAGTAGCTGGAATGGCGAACCCGAGCACAAGGAGATGAGAAATGAGGTGCGTTTTAGAAACCTTTCAAAATCACACGGTGTACCTTCTTCTGGGTTCCTCATGCAAGTTTTCGATGTAGGAAGATGCCCTTGAACCTGGAGATTTGGGACCCATGGGATGGGTACCATGCAGTATTACTTTAAAGGGTCTGCGTTTGCTCACCCAACCTCACCCAACCTCTCAGCCCCAAGAGTGTCCACCCTTATGTCTCATCCAGCTGTGGGTCTAGATATGGTCAATCCAGGTTGCATCACAGCCCCTGAACGAATTTTGTAAGAATTTCTCTCTCTTTCACTGTCTTTGTTTTACGGGTTTTTAAAAGTAATTTATTTTTATAATGGGGTTTAGCTGCTTTTCACGGCTGTGTTTATGCGGCTTTACACCCACTTGACTCACTTCCAGACAGATATCAATACATAGGTTTAAAGATTGTTACTAGTCACATATATTCTTGTGCGGTGAATAGGGGGTGTTGAGTCCAGTTCACTGAGCAAGGAGTAGGTCTTGTCTATTACATATTGGGTGTATGGAACGGTATCTGAGCGAATTTGAACCCCTTGTTTTATGCATCACCCCACCTCACCTTTCCCGTTAAGCAGCCATAGTGTGTTTTCTAAACGTGTGATTCTGTTCTGTTCTGTAATTCAGTTCAAGTGTAGCGGTTTTTACATTCCCTCTATAAGTGATAGCTTATGATAAGTGTCTTTTTCTGTGTGACTTATTTCACTTAGAATCGTCGTACCTAAGTCCACTCATCTTGCTTCTACTAGCCTTATGACATTGATTTCATGTCTGAGTGATATTCCATTGTACATAAGGACCACAACTTCTTTATCCATTTTTCTCTTTCCTGGGATATTTAAGGTGTCATGAAGTGGAGGTTCTTGTCAACAGAGCAGCCCTAAACTTTGGGGTGCCTGTGTCTTGCTGATATTTAGTTTTCACAATTTATACGCCCATGAGTGGAAGTGCCCTATGCTCCCTAAGCTGTGTTTTTTCGATGTTTCAGGACACACCGTACACTTCTCCTGAGTGGCTGTTGGCAACTTACATCCCGCCCATCAGCGTAGCAAGGCTGCCATTTCTCCATGGCCTGTCCTGCATTTCTGGTTTTGACACTTTTTGCAGCATGGCCCTTTTGACCGATGGGAAGCGAGACTTCTTTGTAGCGCTGATTTTCCTTTCCAGGTTGCTTGGTTGGCCAAAAAGTGCGTATGCGTTTTTTCCTGAATATATTCAGGAAAAAACGCATACGCCCTTCTTGGCCAAGGGCATCATTGTCGACGTTTTGCCGCTTTTCATGTGCTTTACAGGCGATTCGAATCTACCTCCTGAAATCTGTTTCCTGCAATTCTGCCTTGCTTTCAAATTCTCTTCGTTGCCTTCCCTCAATATATCTGTGGATGAGAGTTATCATTTAAAACTCTGCGGGTTTGTGAATTGCAGTGTCCCTGAGCTCCATTTTTCAACTCGCTTTTTTGGGAGCTGGCCGCAAAAGCGCGGGATTGCCTCAGGCCCTATTGTGCTTCTGGGCGGCAGGCTGAGCCTGTGATTAATTCTTCTTCCTGATGGGAAAATAGAGTGACCTGTGCCTGTCCCAACACCTAGATCTAGTCTCTCATTGGTTGCCCCTCTTCCCGTTCATCCTCAGGACAAATTGCAACCTGTAGGGTTCAGGAGGTTAAAGGTGCTGATTCTCCAAGTAAGTTGATTGCTAGTAAAGTAGCTGGAAAGGCGACCCCGAGCACAAGGAGATGAGAAATGGGGTGTGTTTTAGAAACCTTTCAAAATCACACGGTGTACCATCTTCTGAGTTTCTCATGCATGTTTTCGATGTAGGAAGATGCCCTTGAACCTGGAGATTTGGGACCCATGGGATGGGTATCACGCAGTATTACTTTAAAGGGTCTGCGTTTGCTCACCCAACCTCTCAGCCCCAAGAGTGTCCACCCTTATGTCTCATCCAGCTGTGGGTCTAGATATGGTCAATCCAGGTGGCATCACAGCCCCTGAACGAATTTTGTAAGAATTTCTCTCTCTTTCACTGTCTTTGTTTTACGGGTTTTTAAAAGTAATTTATTTTTATAATGGGGTTTAGCTGCTTTTCACGGCTGTGTTTATGCGGCTTTACACCCACTTGACTCACTTCCAGACAGATATCAATACATAGGTTTAAAGATTGTTACTAGTCACATATATTCTTGTGCGGTGAATAGGGGGTGTTGAGTCCAGTTCACGGAGCAAGGAGTAGGTCTTGTCTATTACATATTGGGTGTATGGAACGGTATCTGAGCAAATTTGAACCCCTTGTTTTATGCATCACCCCACCTCACCTTTCCCGTTAAGCAGCCATAGTGTGTTTTCTAAACGTGTGACTCTGTTCTGTTTTGTAATTCAGTTCAAGTGTAGCGGTTTTTACATTCCCTCTATAAGTGATAGCTTATGATAAGTGTCTTTTTCTGTGTGACATATTTCACTTAGAATCGTCGTACCTAAGTCCACTCATCTTGCTTCTACTAGCCTTATGACATTGATTTCATGTCTGAGTGATATTCCATTGTACATAAGGACCACAACTTTTTTATCCATTTTTCTCTTTCCTGGGATATTTAAGGTGTCATGAAGTGGAGGTTCTTGTCAACAGAGCAGCCCCAAACTTTGGGGTGCCTGTGTCTTGCTGATTTTTAGTTTTCCCAATTTATACGCCCATGAGTGGACGTGCCCTATGTTCACTAAGCTGTGTTTTTTCGATGTTTCAGGACACACCGTACACTTCTCCAGAGTGGCTGTTGGCAATTTACATCCCGCCCATCAGCGTAGCATGGCTGCCATTTCTCCATGGCCTGTCCTGCATTTCTGGTTTTGACACTTTTTGCAGCATGGCCCTTTTGACCCATGGGAAGCGAGACTTCTTTGTAGCGCTGATTTGCCTTTCCAGGTTGCTTGGTTGGCCAAAAAGGGCGTATGCGTTTTTTCCTGAATATATTCAGGAAAAAACGCATACGCCCTTTTTGGCAAAGGGCATCATTGTCGAACTTTTGCCGCTTTTCATGTGCCTTAAAGGCGATTCGAATCTACCTCCTGAAATCTGTTTCCTGCAATTCTGCCTTGCTTTCAAATCCTCTTTGTTGCCTTCCCTCAATATATCTGTGGATGAGAGTTATCACTTATAACTCTGCGGGTTTGTGAATTGCAGTGTCCCTGAGCTCCATTTTTCAACTGTCTTTTTTGAGAGCTGGCCGCAAAAGCACGGGATTGCCTCAGGCCCTATTCTGGTTCCTGGCAGCAGGCTGAGCCTGTGGTTAATTCTTCTTCCTGATGGGAAAATAGAGTGACCTGTGCCTGTCCCAACAGCTAGATCTAGTCTCTCTTTGGTTGCCCCTCTTCCCGTTCATCCTCAGGACAAATTGCAACCTGTAGGGAACAGGAGGTTAAAGGTGCTGATTCTCCAAGTAGGGAGATTGCTAGTAAAGTAGCTGGAATGGCGAACCCGAGCACAAGGAGATGAGAAATGAGGTGCGTTTTAGAAACCTTTCAAAATCACACGGTGTACCATCTTCTGAGTTTCTCATGCATGTTTTCGATGTAGGAAGATGCCCTCAACCCTGGAGAGTTGGGACCCATGGGATGGGTACCACGCAGTATTACTTTAAAGGGTCTGGGTTTGCTCACCCAACCTAACCCAACCTTTCAGCCCCAAGACTGTCCACCCTTATGTCTCATCCAGCTGTGCGTGTAGATATGGTCAATCCAGGTTGCATCACAGCCTCTGAACGAATTTTGTAAGAATTTCTCTCTCTTTCACTGTCTTTGTTTTACGGGTTTTTAAAAGTAATTAATTTTTATAATGGGGTTTAGCTGCTTTTCACGGCTGTGTTTATGCGGCTTTACACCCACTTGACTCACTTCCAGACAGATATCAATACATAGGTTTTAAGATTGTTACTAGTCACATATATACTTGTGCGGTGAATAGGGGGTGTTGAGTCCAGTTCACTGAGCAAGGAGTAGGTCTTGTCTATTACATATTGGGTGTATGGAACGGTATCTGAGCGAATTTGAAACCCTTGTTTTATGCATCACCCCACCTCACCTTTCCCGTTAAGCAGCCATAGTGTGTTTTCTAAACGTGTGATTCTGTTCTGTTCTGTAATTCAGTTCAAGTGTAGCGGTTTTTACATTCCCTCTATAAGTGATAGCTTATGATAAGTGTCTTTTTCTGTGTGACTTATTTCACTTAGAATCGTCGTACCTAAGTCCACTCATCTTGCTTCTACTAGCCTTATGACATTGATTTCATGTCTGAGTGATATTGCATTGTACATAAGGACCACAACTTCTTTATCCATTTTTCTCTTTCCTGGGATATTTAAGGTGTCATGAAGTGGAGGTTCTTGTCAACAGAGCAGCCCTAAAGTTTGTGGTGCCTGTGTCTTGCTGATTTTTAGTTTTCCCAATTTATACGCCCATGAGTGGACGTGCCCTATGCTCCCTAAGCTGTGTTTTTGCGATGTTTCAGGACACACCGTACACTTCTCCAGAGTGGCTGTTGGCAATTAACATCCCGCCCATCAGCGTAGCAAGGCTGCCATTTCTCCATGGCCTGTCCTGCATTTCTGGTTTTGACACTTTTTGCAGCATGACTCTTTTGACCGATGGGAAGCGAGACTTCTTTGTAGCACTGATTTGCCTTTCCAGGTTGCTTGGTTGGCCAAAGAGGGCGTATGCGTTTTTTCCTGAATATATTCAGGAAAAAACGCATACGCCCTCTTTGGCCAAGGGCATCATTGTCGACGTTTTGCCGCTTTTCATGTGCTTTAAAGGCGATTCGAATCTACCTCCTGAAACCTGTTTCCTGCAATTCTGCCTTGCTTTCCAATCCTCTTCGTTGCCTTCCCTCAATATATTTGTGGACGAGAGTTATCATTTATAACTCAGCAGGTTTGTGAATGGCAGTCCCCCTGAGCTCCATTTTTCAACTGTCTTTTTTGGGAGCTGGCCGCAAAAGCACGGGATTGCCTCAGGCCCTATTCTGGTTCCCGGCGGCAGGCTGAGCCTGTGGTTAATTCTTCTTCCTAATGGGAAAATAGAGTGACCTGTGCCTGTCCCAACACCTAGATCTATTCTCTCATTGGTTTCCCCTCTTCCCGTTCATCCTCAGGACAAATTGCAACCTGTACAGAACAGGAGGTTAAAGGTGCTGATTCTCCAAGTAGGGAGATTGCTAGTGAAGTAGCTGGAATGGCGAACCCGAGCACAAGGAGATGAGAAATGAGGTGCGTTTTAGAAACCTTTCAAAATCACACGGTGTACCTTCTTCTGGGTTCCTCATGCAAGTTTTCGATGTAGGAAGATGCCCTTGAACCTGGAGATTTGGGACCCATGGGATGGGTACCATGCAGTATTACTTTAAAGGGTCTGCGTTTGCTCACCCAACCTCACCCAACCTCTCAGCCCCAAGAGTGTCCACCCTTATGTCTCATCCAGCTGTGGGTCTAGATATGGTCAATCCAGGTTGCATCACAGCCCCTGAACGAATTTTGTAAGAATTTCTCTCTCTTTCACTGTCTTTGTTTTACGGGTTTTTAAAAGTAATTTATTTTTATAATGGGGTTTAGCTGCTTTTCACGGCTGTGTTTATGCGGCTTTACACCCACTTGACTCACTTCCAGACAGATATCAATACATAGGTTTAAAGATTGTTACTAGTCACATATATTCTTGTGCGGTGAATAGGGGGTGTTGAGTCCAGTTCACTGAGCAAGGAGTAGGTCTTGTCTATTACATATTGGGTGTATGGAACGGTATCTGAGCGAATTTGAACCCCTTGTTTTATGCATCACCCCACCTCACCTTTCCCGTTAAGCAGCCATAGTGTGTTTTCTAAACGTGTGATTCTGTTCTGTTCTGTAATTCAGTTCAAGTGTAGCGGTTTTTACATTCCCTCTATAAGTGATAGCTTATGATAAGTGTCTTTTTCTGTGTGACTTATTTCACTTAGAATCGTCGTACCTAAGTCCACTCATCTTGCTTCTACTAGCCTTATGACATTGATTTCATGTCTGAGTGATATTCCATTGTACATAAGGACCACAACTTCTTTATCCATTTTTCTCTTTCCTGGGATATTTAAGGTGTCATGAAGTGGAGGTTCTTGTCAACAGAGCAGCCCTAAACTTTGGGGTGCCTGTGTCTTGCTGATATTTAGTTTTCACAATTTATACGCCCATGAGTGGAAGTGCCCTATGCTCCCTAAGCTGTGTTTTTTCGATGTTTCAGGACACACCGTACACTTCTCCTGAGTGGCTGTTGGCAACTTACATCCCGCCCATCAGCGTAGCAAGGCTGCCATTTCTCCATGGCCTGTCCTGCATTTCTGGTTTTGACACTTTTTGCAGCATGGCCCTTTTGACCGATGGGAAGCGAGACTTCTTTGTAGCGCTGATTTTCCTTTCCAGGTTGCTTGGTTGGCCAAAAAGTGCGTATGCGTTTTTTCCTGAATATATTCAGGAAAAAACGCATACGCCCTTCTTGGCCAAGGGCATCATTGTCGACGTTTTGCCGCTTTTCATGTGCTTTACAGGCGATTCGAATCTACCTCCTGAAATCTGTTTCCTGCAATTCTGCCTTGCTTTCAAATTCTCTTCGTTGCCTTCCCTCAATATATCTGTGGATGAGAGTTATCATTTAAAACTCTGCGGGTTTGTGAATTGCAGTGTCCCTGAGCTCCATTTTTCAACTCGCTTTTTTGGGAGCTGGCCGCAAAAGCGCGGGATTGCCTCAGGCCCTATTGTGCTTCTGGGCGGCAGGCTGAGCCTGTGATTAATTCTTCTTCCTGATGGGAAAATAGAGTGACCTGTGCCTGTCCCAACACCTAGATCTAGTCTCTCATTGGTTGCCCCTCTTCCCGTTCATCCTCAGGACAAATTGCAACCTGTAGGGTTCAGGAGGTTAAAGGTGCTGATTCTCCAAGTAAGTTGATTGCTAGTAAAGTAGCTGGAAAGGCGACCCCGAGCACAAGGAGATGAGAAATGGGGTGTGTTTTAGAAACCTTTCAAAATCACACGGTGTACCATCTTCTGAGTTTCTCATGCATGTTTTCGATGTAGGAAGATGCCCTTGAACCTGGAGATTTGGGACCCATGGGATGGGTATCACGCAGTATTACTTTAAAGGGTCTGCGTTTGCTCACCCAACCTCTCAGCCCCAAGAGTGTCCACCCTTATGTCTCATCCAGCTGTGGGTCTAGATATGGTCAATCCAGGTGGCATCACAGCCCCTGAACGAATTTTGTAAGAATTTCTCTCTCTTTCACTGTCTTTGTTTTACGGGTTTTTAAAAGTAATTTATTTTTATAATGGGGTTTAGCTGCTTTTCACGGCTGTGTTTATGCGGCTTTACACCCACTTGACTCACTTCCAGACAGATATCAATACATAGGTTTAAAGATTGTTACTAGTCACATATATTCTTGTGCGGTGAATAGGGGGTGTTGAGTCCAGTTCACGGAGCAAGGAGTAGGTCTTGTCTATTACATATTGGGTGTATGGAACGGTATCTGAGCAAATTTGAACCCCTTGTTTTATGCATCACCCCACCTCACCTTTCCCGTTAAGCAGCCATAGTGTGTTTTCTAAACGTGTGACTCTGTTCTGTTTTGTAATTCAGTTCAAGTGTAGCGGTTTTTACATTCCCTCTATAAGTGATAGCTTATGATAAGTGTCTTTTTCTGTGTGACATATTTCACTTAGAATCGTCGTACCTAAGTCCACTCATCTTGCTTCTACTAGCCTTATGACATTGATTTCATGTCTGAGTGATATTCCATTGTACATAAGGACCACAACTTTTTTATCCATTTTTCTCTTTCCTGGGATATTTAAGGTGTCATGAAGTGGAGGTTCTTGTCAACAGAGCAGCCCCAAACTTTGGGGTGCCTGTGTCTTGCTGATTTTTAGTTTTCCCAATTTATACGCCCATGAGTGGACGTGCCCTATGTTCACTAAGCTGTGTTTTTTCGATGTTTCAGGACACACCGTACACTTCTCCAGAGTGGCTGTTGGCAATTTACATCCCGCCCATCAGCGTAGCATGGCTGCCATTTCTCCATGGCCTGTCCTGCATTTCTGGTTTTGACACTTTTTGCAGCATGGCCCTTTTGACCCATGGGAAGCGAGACTTCTTTGTAGCGCTGATTTGCCTTTCCAGGTTGCTTGGTTGGCCAAAAAGGGCGTATGCGTTTTTTCCTGAATATATTCAGGAAAAAACGCATACGCCCTTTTTGGCAAAGGGCATCATTGTCGAACTTTTGCCGCTTTTCATGTGCCTTAAAGGCGATTCGAATCTACCTCCTGAAATCTGTTTCCTGCAATTCTGCCTTGCTTTCAAATCCTCTTTGTTGCCTTCCCTCAATATATCTGTGGATGAGAGTTATCACTTATAACTCTGCGGGTTTGTGAATTGCAGTGTCCCTGAGCTCCATTTTTCAACTGTCTTTTTTGAGAGCTGGCCGCAAAAGCACGGGATTGCCTCAGGCCCTATTCTGGTTCCTGGCAGCAGGCTGAGCCTGTGGTTAATTCTTCTTCCTGATGGGAAAATAGAGTGACCTGTGCCTGTCCCAACAGCTAGATCTAGTCTCTCTTTGGTTGCCCCTCTTCCCGTTCATCCTCAGGACAAATTGCAACCTGTAGGGAACAGGAGGTTAAAGGTGCTGATTCTCCAAGTAGGGAGATTGCTAGTAAAGTAGCTGGAATGGCGAACCCGAGCACAAGGAGATGAGAAATGAGGTGCGTTTTAGAAACCTTTCAAAATCACACGGTGTACCATCTTCTGAGTTTCTCATGCATGTTTTCGATGTAGGAAGATGCCCTCAACCCTGGAGAGTTGGGACCCATGGGATGGGTACCACGCAGTATTACTTTAAAGGGTCTGGGTTTGCTCACCCAACCTAACCCAACCTTTCAGCCCCAAGACTGTCCACCCTTATGTCTCATCCAGCTGTGCGTGTAGATATGGTCAATCCAGGTTGCATCACAGCCTCTGAACGAATTTTGTAAGAATTTCTCTCTCTTTCACTGTCTTTGTTTTACGGGTTTTTAAAAGTAATTAATTTTTATAATGGGGTTTAGCTGCTTTTCACGGCTGTGTTTATGCGGCTTTACACCCACTTGACTCACTTCCAGACAGATATCAATACATAGGTTTTAAGATTGTTACTAGTCACATATATACTTGTGCGGTGAATAGGGGGTGTTGAGTCCAGTTCACTGAGCAAGGAGTAGGTCTTGTCTATTACATATTGGGTGTATGGAACGGTATCTGAGCGAATTTGAAACCCTTGTTTTATGCATCACCCCACCTCACCTTTCCCGTTAAGCAGCCATAGTGTGTTTTCTAAACGTGTGATTCTGTTCTGTTCTGTAATTCAGTTCAAGTGTAGCGGTTTTTACATTCCCTCTATAAGTGATAGCTTATGATAAGTGTCTTTTTCTGTGTGACTTATTTCACTTAGAATCGTCGTACCTAAGTCCACTCATCTTGCTTCTACTAGCCTTATGACATTGATTTCATGTCTGAGTGATATTGCATTGTACATAAGGACCACAACTTCTTTATCCATTTTTCTCTTTCCTGGGATATTTAAGGTGTCATGAAGTGGAGGTTCTTGTCAACAGAGCAGCCCTAAAGTTTGTGGTGCCTGTGTCTTGCTGATTTTTAGTTTTCCCAATTTATACGCCCATGAGTGGACGTGCCCTATGCTCCCTAAGCTGTGTTTTTGCGATGTTTCAGGACACACCGTACACTTCTCCAGAGTGGCTGTTGGCAATTAACATCCCGCCCATCAGCGTAGCAAGGCTGCCATTTCTCCATGGCCTGTCCTGCATTTCTGGTTTTGACACTTTTTGCAGCATGACTCTTTTGACCGATGGGAAGCGAGACTTCTTTGTAGCACTGATTTGCCTTTCCAGGTTGCTTGGTTGGCCAAAGAGGGCGTATGCGTTTTTTCCTGAATATATTCAGGAAAAAACGCATACGCCCTCTTTGGCCAAGGGCATCATTGTCGACGTTTTGCCGCTTTTCATGTGCTTTAAAGGCGATTCGAATCTACCTCCTGAAACCTGTTTCCTGCAATTCTGCGTTGCTTTCCAATCCTCTTCGTTGCCTTCCCTCAATATATTTGTGGACGAGAGTTATCATTTATAACTCAGCAGGTTTGTGAATGGCAGTCCCCCTGAGCTCCATTTTTCAACTGTCTTTTTTGGGAGCTGGCCGCAAAAGCACGGGATTGCCTCAGGCCCTATTCTGGTTCCCGGCGGCAGGCTGAGCCTGTGGTTAATTCTTCTTCCTAATGGGAAAATAGAGTGACCTGTGCCTGTCCCAACACCTAGATCTATTCTCTCATTGGTTTCCCCTCTTCCCGTTCATCCTCAGGACAAATTGCAACCTGTACAGAACAGGAGGTTAAAGGTGCTGATTCTCCAAGTAGGGAGATTGCTAGTGAAGTAGCTGGAATGGCGAACCCGAGCACAAGGAGATGAGAAATGAGGTGCGTTTTAGAAACCTTTCAAAATCACACGGTGTACCTTCTTCTGGGTTCCTCATGCAAGTTTTCGATGTAGGAAGATGCCCTTGAACCTGGAGATTTGGGACCCATGGGATGGGTACCATGCAGTATTACTTTAAAGGGTCTGCGTTTGCTCACCCAACCTCACCCAACCTCTCAGCCCCAAGAGTGTCCACCCTTATGTCTCATCCAGCTGTGGGTCTAGATATGGTCAATCCAGGTTGCATCACAGCCCCTGAACGAATTTTGTAAGAATTTCTCTCTCTTTCACTGTCTTTGTTTTACGGGTTTTTAAAAGTAATTTATTTTTATAATGGGGTTTAGCTGCTTTTCACGGCTGTGTTTATGCGGCTTTACACCCACTTGACTCACTTCCAGACAGATATCAATACATAGGTTTAAAGATTGTTACTAGTCACATATATTCTTGTGCGGTGAATAGGGGGTGTTGAGTCCAGTTCACTGAGCAAGGAGTAGGTCTTGTCTATTACATATTGGGTGTATGGAACGGTATCTGAGCGAATTTGAACCCCTTGTTTTATGCATCACCCCACCTCACCTTTCCCGTTAAGCAGCCATAGTGTGTTTTCTAAACGTGTGATTCTGTTCTGTTCTGTAATTCAGTTCAAGTGTAGCGGTTTTTACATTCCCTCTATAAGTGATAGCTTATGATAAGTGTCTTTTTCTGTGTGACTTATTTCACTTAGAATCGTCGTACCTAAGTCCACTCATCTTGCTTCTACTAGCCTTATGACATTGATTTCATGTCTGAGTGATATTCCATTGTACATAAGGACCACAACTTCTTTATCCATTTTTCTCTTTCCTGGGATATTTAAGGTGTCATGAAGTGGAGGTTCTTGTCAACAGAGCAGCCCTAAACTTTGGGGTGCCTGTGTCTTGCTGATATTTAGTTTTCACAATTTATACGCCCATGAGTGGAAGTGCCCTATGCTCCCTAAGCTGTGTTTTTTCGATGTTTCAGGACACACCGTACACTTCTCCTGAGTGGCTGTTGGCAACTTACATCCCGCCCATCAGCGTAGCAAGGCTGCCATTTCTCCATGGCCTGTCCTGCATTTCTGGTTTTGACACTTTTTGCAGCATGGCCCTTTTGACCGATGGGAAGCGAGACTTCTTTGTAGCGCTGATTTTCCTTTCCAGGTTGCTTGGTTGGCCAAAAAGTGCGTATGCGTTTTTTCCTGAATATATTCAGGAAAAAACGCATACGCCCTTCTTGGCCAAGGGCATCATTGTCGACGTTTTGCCGCTTTTCATGTGCTTTACAGGCGATTCGAATCTACCTCCTGAAATCTGTTTCCTGCAATTCTGCCTTGCTTTCAAATTCTCTTCGTTGCCTTCCCTCAATATATCTGTGGATGAGAGTTATCATTTAAAACTCTGCGGGTTTGTGAATTGCAGTGTCCCTGAGCTCCATTTTTCAACTCGCTTTTTTGGGAGCTGGCCGCAAAAGCGCGGGATTGCCTCAGGCCCTATTGTGCTTCTGGGCGGCAGGCTGAGCCTGTGATTAATTCTTCTTCCTGATGGGAAAATAGAGTGACCTGTGCCTGTCCCAACACCTAGATCTAGTCTCTCATTGGTTGCCCCTCTTCCCGTTCATCCTCAGGACAAATTGCAACCTGTAGGGTTCAGGAGGTTAAAGGTGCTGATTCTCCAAGTAAGTTGATTGCTAGTAAAGTAGCTGGAAAGGCGACCCCGAGCACAAGGAGATGAGAAATGGGGTGTGTTTTAGAAACCTTTCAAAATCACACGGTGTACCATCTTCTGAGTTTCTCATGCATGTTTTCGATGTAGGAAGATGCCCTTGAACCTGGAGATTTGGGACCCATGGGATGGGTATCACGCAGTATTACTTTAAAGGGTCTGCGTTTGCTCACCCAACCTCTCAGCCCCAAGAGTGTCCACCCTTATGTCTCATCCAGCTGTGGGTCTAGATATGGTCAATCCAGGTGGCATCACAGCCCCTGAACGAATTTTGTAAGAATTTCTCTCTCTTTCACTGTCTTTGTTTTACGGGTTTTTAAAAGTAATTTATTTTTATAATGGGGTTTAGCTGCTTTTCACGGCTGTGTTTATGCGGCTTTACACCCACTTGACTCACTTCCAGACAGATATCAATACATAGGTTTAAAGATTGTTACTAGTCACATATATTCTTGTGCGGTGAATAGGGGGTGTTGAGTCCAGTTCACGGAGCAAGGAGTAGGTCTTGTCTATTACATATTGGGTGTATGGAACGGTATCTGAGCAAATTTGAACCCCTTGTTTTATGCATCACCCCACCTCACCTTTCCCGTTAAGCAGCCATAGTGTGTTTTCTAAACGTGTGACTCTGTTCTGTTTTGTAATTCAGTTCAAGTGTAGCGGTTTTTACATTCCCTCTATAAGTGATAGCTTATGATAAGTGTCTTTTTCTGTGTGACATATTTCACTTAGAATCGTCGTACCTAAGTCCACTCATCTTGCTTCTACTAGCCTTATGACATTGATTTCATGTCTGAGTGATATTCCATTGTACATAAGGACCACAACTTTTTTATCCATTTTTCTCTTTCCTGGGATATTTAAGGTGTCATGAAGTGGAGGTTCTTGTCAACAGAGCAGCGCCAAACTTTGGGGTGCCTGTGTCTTGCTGATTTTTAGTTTTCCCAATTTATACGCCCATGAGTGGACGTGCCCTATGTTCACTAAGCTGTGTTTTTTCGATGTTTCAGGACACACCGTACACTTCTCCAGAGTGGCTGTTGGCAATTTACATCCCGCCCATCAGCGTAGCATGGCTGCCATTTCTCCATGGCCTGTCCTGCATTTCTGGTTTTGACACTTTTTGCAGCATGGCCCTTTTGACCCATGGGAAGCGAGACTTCTTTGTAGCGCTGATTTGCCTTTCCAGGTTGCTTGGTTGGCCAAAAAGGGCGTATGCGTTTTTTCCTGAATATATTCAGGAAAAAACGCATACGCCCTTTTTGGCAAAGGGCATCATTGTCGAACTTTTGCCGCTTTTCATGTGCCTTAAAGGCGATTCGAATCTACCTCCTGAAATCTGTTTCCTGCAATTCTGCCTTGCTTTCAAATCCTCTTCGTTGCCTTCCCTCAATATATCTGTGGATGAGAGTTATCACTTATAACTCTGCGGGTTTGTGAATTGCAGTGTCCCTGAGCTCCATTTTTCAACTGTCTTTTTTGAGAGCTGGCCGCAAAAGCACGGGATTGCCTCAGGCCCTATTCTGGTTCCTGGCAGCAGGCTGAGCCTGTGGTTAATTCTTCTTCCTGATGGGAAAATAGAGTGACCTGTGCCTGTCCCAACAGCTAGATCTAGTCTCTCTTTGGTTGCCCCTCTTCCCGTTCATCCTCAGGACAAATTGCAACCTGTAGGGAACAGGAGGTTAAAGGTGCTGATTCTCCAAGTAGGGAGATTGCTAGTAAAGTAGCTGGAATGGCGAACCCGAGCACAAGGAGATGAGAAATGAGGTGCGTTTTAGAAACCTTTCAAAATCACACGGTGTACCATCTTCTGAGTTTCTCATGCATGTTTTCGATGTAGGAAGATGCCCTCAACCCTGGAGACTTGGGACCCATGGGATGGGTACCACGCAGTATTACTTTAAAGGGTCTGCGTTTGCTCACCCTACCTAACCCAACCTTTCAGCCCCAAGACTGTCCACCCTTATGTCTCATCCAGCTGTGCGTGTAGATATGGTCAATCCAGGTTGCATCACAGCCTCTGAACGAATTTTGTAAGAATTTCTCTCTCTTTCACTGTCTTTGTTTTACGGGTTTTTAAAAGTAATTTATTTTTATAATGGGGTTTAGCTGCTTTTCACGGCTGTGTTTATGCGGCTTTACACCCACTTGACTCACTTCCAGACAGATATCAATACATAGGTTTTAAGATTGTTACTAGTCACATATATTCTTGTGCGGTGAATAGGGGGTGTTGAGTCCAGTTCACTGAGCAAGGAGTAGGTCTTGTCTATTACATATTGGGTGTATGGAACGGTATCTGAGCGAATTTGAACCCCTTGTTTTATGCATCACCCCACCTCACCTTTCCCGTTAAGCAGCCATAGTGTGTTTTCTAAACGTGTGATTCTGTTCTGTTCTGTAATTCAGTTCAAGTGTAGCGGTTTTTACATTCCCTCTATAAGTGATAGCTTATGATAAGTGTCTTTTTCTGTGTGACTTATTTCACTTAGAATCGTCGTACCTAAGTCCACTCATCTTGCTTCTACTAGCCTTATGACATTGATTTCATGTCTGAGTGATATTGCATTGTACATAAGGACCACAACTTCTTTATCCATTTTTCTCTTTCCTGGGATATTTAAGGTGTCATGAAGTGGAGGTTCTTGTCAACAGAGCAGCCCTAAAGTTTGTGGTGCCTCTGTCTTGCTGATTTTTAGTTTTCCCAATTTATACGCCCATGAGTGGACGTGCCCTATGCTCCCTAAGCTGTGTTTTTTCGATGTTTCAGGACACACCGTACACTTCTCTAGAGTGGCTGTTGGCAATTAACATCCCGCCCATCAGCGTAGCAAGGCTGCCATTTCTCCATGGCCTGTCCTGCATTTCTGGTTTTGACACTTTTTGCAGCATGACCCTTTTGACCGATGGGAAGCGAGACTTCTTTGTAGCACTGATTTGCCTTTCCAGGTTGCTTGGTTGGCCAAAGAGGGCGTATGCGTTTTTTCCTGAATATATTCAGGAAAAAACGCATACGCCCTCTTTGGCCAAGGGCATCATTGTCGACGTTTTGCCGCTTTTCATGTGCTTTAAAGGCGATTCGAATCTACCTCCTGAAACCTGTTTCCTGCAATTCTGCCTTGCTTTCCAATCCTCTTCGTTGCCTTCCCTCAATATATTTGTGGACGAGAGTTATCATTTATAACTCAGCAGGTTTGTGAATGGCAGTCCCCCTGAGCTCCATTTTTCAACTGTCTTTTTTGGGAGCTGGCCGCAAAAGCACGGGATTGCCTCAGGCCCTATTCTGCTTCTGGGCGGCAGGCTGAGCCTGTGGTTAATTCTTCTTCCTAATGGGAAAATAGAGTGACCTGTGCCTGTCCCAACACCTAGATCTATTCTCTCATTGGTTTCCCCTCTTCCCGTTCATCCTCAGGACAAATTGCAACCTGTACAGAACAGGAGGTTAAAGGTGCTGATTCTCCAAGTAGGGAGATTGCTAGTGAAGTAGCTGGAATGGCGAACCCGAGCACAAGGAGATGAGAAATGAGGTGCGTTTTAGAAACCTTTCAAAATCACACGGTGTACCTTCTTCTGGGTTCCTCATGCAAGTTTTCGATGTAGGAAGATGCCCTTGAACCTGGAGATTTGGGACCCATGGGATGGGTACCATGCAGTATTACTTTAAAGGGTCTGCGTTTGCTCACCCAACCTCACCCAACCTCTCAGCCCCAAGAGTGTCCACCCTTATGTCTCATCCAGCTGTGGGTCTAGATATGGTCAATCCAGGTTGCATCACAGCCCCTGAACGAATTTTGTAAGAATTTCTCTCTCTTTCACTGTCTTTGTTTTACGGGTTTTTAAAAGTAATTTATTTTTATAATGGGGTTTAGCTGCTTTTCACGGCTGTGTTTATGCGGCTTTACACCCACTTGACTCACTTCCAGACAGATATCAATACATAGGTTTAAAGATTGTTACTAGTCACATATATTCTTGTGCGGTGAATAGGGGGTGTTGAGTCCAGTTCACTGAGCAAGGAGTAGGTCTTGTCTATTACATATTGGGTGTATGGAACGGTATCTGAGCGAATTTGAACCCCTTGTTTTATGCATCACCCCACCTCACCTTTCCCGTTAAGCAGCCATAGTGTGTTTTCTAAACGTGTGATTCTGTTCTGTTCTGTAATTCAGTTCAAGTGTAGCGGTTTTTACATTCCCTCTATAAGTGATAGCTTATGATAAGTGTCTTTTTCTGTGTGACTTATTTCACTTAGAATCGTCGTACCTAAGTCCACTCATCTTTCTTCTACTAGCCTTATGACATTGATTTCATGTCTGAGTGATATTCCATTGTACATAAGGACCACAACTTCTTTATCCATTTTTCTCTTTCCTGGGATATTTAAGGTGTCATGAAGTGGAGGTTCTTGTCAACAGAGCAGCCCTAAACTTTGGGGTGCCTGTGTCTTGCTGATTTTTAGTTTTCACAATTTATACGCCCATGAGTGGACGTGCCCTATGCTCCCTAAGCTGTGTTTTTTCGATGTTTCAGGACACACCGTACACTTCTCCTGAGTGGCTGTTGGCAACTTACATCCCGCCCATCAGCGTAGCAAGGCTGCCATTTCTCCATGGCCTGTCCTGCATTTCTGGTTTTGACACTTTTTGCAGCATGGCCCTTTTGACCGATGGGAAGCGAGACTTCTTTGTAGCGCTGATTTGCCTTTCCAGGTTGCTTGGTTGGCCAAAAAGTGCGTATGCGTTTTTTCCTGAATATATTCAGGAAAAAACGCATACGCCCTTCTTGGCCAAGGGCATCATTGTCGACGTTTTGCCGCTTTTCATGTGCTTTACAGGCGATTCGAATCTACCTCCTGAAATCTGTTTCCTGCAATTCTGCCTTGCTTTCAAATCCTCTTCGTTGCCTTCCCTCAATATATCTGTGGATGAGAGTTATCATTTATAACTCTGCGGGTTTGTGAATTGCAGTGTCCCTGAGCTCCATTTTTCAACTCGCTTTTTTGGGAGCTGGCCGCAAAAGCGCGGGATTGCCTCAGGCCCTATTGTGCTTCTGGGCGGCAGGCTGAGCCTGTGATTAATTCTTCTTCCTGATGGGAAAATAGAGTGACCTGTGCCTGTCCCAACACCTAGATCTAGTCTCTCATTGGTTGCCCCTCTTCCCGTTCATCCTCAGGACAACTTGCAACCTGTAGGGTACAGGAGGTTAAAGGTGCTGATTCTCCAAGTAAGTTGATTGCTAGTAAAGTAGCTGGAAAGGCGAACCCGAGCACAAGGAGATGAGAAATGGGGTGTGTTTTAGAAACCTTTCAAAATCACACGGTGTACCATCTTCTGAGTTTCTCATGCATGTTTTCGATGTAGGAAGATGCCCTTGAACCTGGAGATTTGGGACCCATGGGATGGGTATCACGCAGTATTACTTTAAAGGGTCTGCGTTTGCTCACCCAACCTCTCAGCCCCAAGAGTGTCCACCCTTATGTCTCATCCAGCTGTGGGTCTAGATATGGTCAATCCAGGTGGCATCACAGCCCCTGAACGAATTTTGTAAGAATTTCTCTCTCTTTCACTGTCTTTGTTTTACGGGTTTTTAAAAGTAATTTATTTTTATAATGGGGTTTAGCTGCTTTTCACGGCTGTGTTTATGCGGCTTTACACCCACTTGACTCACTTCCAGACAGATATCAATACATAGGTTTAAAGATTGTTACTAGTCACATATATTCTTGTGCGGTGAATAGGGGGTGTTGAGTCCAGTTCACGGAGCAAGGAGTAGGTCTTGTCTATTACATATTGGGTGTATGGAACGGTATCTGAGCAAATTTGAACCCCTTGTTTTATGCATCACCCCACCTCACCTTTCCCGTTAAGCAGCCATAGTGTGTTTTCTAAACGTGTGACTCTGTTCTGTTTTGTAATTCAGTTCAAGTGTAGCGGTTTTTACATTCCCTCTATAAGTGATAGCTTATGATAAGTGTCTTTTTCTGTGTGACATATTTCACTTAGAATCGTCGTACCTAAGTCCACTCATCTTGCTTCTACTAGCCTTATGACATTGATTTCATGTCTGAGTGATATTCCATTGTACATAAGGACCACAACTTTTTTATCCATTTTTCTCTTTCCTGGGATATTTAAGGTGTCATGAAGTGGAGGTTCTTGTCAACAGAGCAGCCCCAAACTTTGGGGTGCCTGTGTCTTGCTGATTTTTAGTTTTCCCAATTTATACGCCCATGAGTGGACGTGCCCTATGTTCACTAAGCTGTGTTTTTTCGATGTTTCAGGACACACCGTACACTTCTCCAGAGTGGCTGTTGGCAATTTACATCCCGCCCATCAGCGTAGCATGGCTGCCATTTCTCCATGGCCTGTCCTGCATTTCTGGTTTTGACACTTTTTGCAGCATGGCCCTTTTGACCCATGGGAAGCGAGACTTCTTTGTAGCGCTGATTTGCCTTTCCAGGTTGCTTGGTTGGCCAAAAAGGGCGTATGCGTTTTTTCCTGAATATATTCAGGAAAAAACGCATACGCCCTTTTTGGCAAAGGGCATCATTGTCGAACTTTTGCCGCTTTTCATGTGCCTTAAAGGCGATTCGAATCTACCTCCTGAAATCTGTTTCCTGCAATTCTGCCTTGCTTTCAAATCCTCTTCGTTGCCTTCCCTCAATATATCTGTGGATGAGAGTTATCACTTATAACTCTGCGGGTTTGTGAATTGCAGTGTCCCTGAGCTCCATTTTTCAACTGTCTTTTTTGAGAGCTGGCCGCAAAAGCACGGGATTGCCTCAGGCCCTATTCTGGTTCCTGGCAGCAGGCTGAGCCTGTGGTTAATTCTTCTTTCTGATGGGAAAATAGAGTGACCTGTGCCTGTCCCAACAGCTAGATCTAGTCTCTCTTTGGTTGCCCCTCTTCCCGTTCATCCTCAGGACAAATTGAAACCTGTAGGGAACAGGAGGTTAAAGGTGCTGATTCTCCAAGTAGGGAGATTGCTAGTAAAGTAGCTGGAAAGGCGAACCCGAGCACAAGGAGATGAGAAATGAGGTGCGTTTTAGAAACCTTTCAAAATCACACGGTGTACCTTCTTCTGGGTTCCTCATGCATGTTTTCGATGTAGGAAGATGCCCTTGAACCTGGAGATTTGGGACCCATGGGATGGGTATCACGCAGTATTACTTTAAAGGGTCTGCGTTTGCTCACCCAACCTCACCCAACCTCTCAGCCCCAAGAGTGTCCACCCTTATGTCTCATCCAGCTGTGGGTCTAGATATGGTCAATCCAGGTTGCATCACAGCCCCTGAACGAATTTTGTAAGAATTTCTCTCTCTTTCACTGTCTTTGTTTTACGGGTTTTTAAAAGTAATTAATTTTTATAATGGGGTTTAGCTGCTTTTCACGGCTGTGTTTATGCGGCTTTACACCCACTTGACTCACTTCCAGACAGATATCAATACATAGGTTTAAAGATTGTTACTAGTCACATATATTCTTGTGCGGTGAATAGGGGGTGTTGAGTCCAGTTCACTGAGCAAGGAGTAGGTCTTGTCTATTACATATTGGGTGTATGGAACGGTATCTGAGCGAATTTGAACCCCTTGTTTTATGCATCACCCCACCTCACCTTTCCCGTTAAGCAGCCATAGTGTGTTTTCTAAACGTGTGATTCTGTTCTGTTCTGTAATTCAGTTCAAGTGTAGCGGTTTTTACATTCCCTCTATAAGTGATAGCTTATGATAAGTGTCTTTTTCTGTGTGACTTATTTCACTTAGAATCGTCGTACCTAAGTCCACTCATCTTTCTTCTACTAGCCTTATGACATTGATTTCATGTCTGAGTGATATTCCATTGTACATAAGGACCACAACTTCTTTATCCATTTTTCTCTTTCCTGGGATATTTAAGGTGTCATGAAGTGGAGGTTCTTGTCAACAGAGCAGCCCTAAACTTTGGGGTGCCTGTGTCTTGCTGATTTTTAGTTTTCCCAATTTATACGCCCATGAGTGGACGTGCCCTATGCTCCCTAAGCTGTGTTTTTTCGATGTTTCAGGACACACCGTACACTTCTCCTGAGTGTCTGTTGGCAACTTACATCCCGCCCATCAGCGTAGCAAGGCTGCCATTTCTCCATGGCCTGTCCTGCATTTCTGGTTTTGACACTTTTTGCAGCATGGCCCTTTTGACCGATGGGAAGCGAGACTTCTTTGTAGCGCTGATTTGCCTTTCCAGGTTGCTTGGTTGGCCAAAAAGTGCGTATGCGTTTTTTCCTGAATATATTCAGGAAAAAACGCATACGCCCTTTTTGGCCAAGGGCATCATTGTCGACGTTTTGCCGCTTTTCATGTGCTTTACAGGCGATTCGAATCTACCTCCTGAAATCTGTTTCCTGCAATTCTGCCTTGCTATCAAATTCTCTTCGTTGCCTTCCCTCAATATATCTGTGGATGAGAGTTATCATTTATAACTCTGCGGGTTTGTGAATTGCAGTGTCCCTGAGCTCCATTTTTCAACTCGCTTTTTTGGGAGCTGGCCGCAAAAGCGCGGGATTGCCTCAGGCCCTATTGTGCTTCTGGGCGGCAGGCTGAGCCTGTGATTAATTCTTCTTCCTGATGGGAAAATAGAGTGACCTGTGCCTGTCCCAACACCTAGATCTAGTCTCTCATTGGTTGCCCCTCTTCCCGTTCATCCTCAGGACAAATTGCAACCTGTAGGGTACAGGAGGTTAAAGGTGCTGATTCTCCAAGTAAGTTGATTGCTAGTAAAGTAGCTGGAAAGGCGAACCCGAGCACAAGGAGATGAGAAATGGGGTGTGTTTTAGAAACCTTTCAAAATCACACGGTGTACCATCTTCTGAGTTTCTCATGCATGTTTTCGATGTAGGAAGATGCCCTTGAACCTGGAGATTTGGGACCCATGGGATGGGTATCACGCAGTATTACTTTAAAGGGTCTGCGTTTGCTCACCCAACCTCTCAGCCCCAAGAGTGTCCACCCTTATGTCTCATCCAGCTGTGGGTCTAGATATGGTCAATCCAGGTGGCATCACAGCCCCTGAACGAATTTTGTAAGAATTTCTCTCTCTTTCACTGTCTTTGTTTTACGGGTTTTTAAAAGTAATTTATTTTTATAATGGGGTTTAGCTGCTTTTCACGGCTGTGTTTATGCGGCTTTACACCCACTTGACTCACTTCCAGACAGATATCAATACATAGGTTTAAAGATTGTTACTAGTCACATATATTCTTGTGCGGTGAATAGGGGGTGTTGAGTCCAGTTCACGGAGCAAGGAGTAGGTCTTGTCTATTACATATTGGGTGTATGGAACGGTATCTGAGCAAATTTGAACCCCTTGTTTTATGCATCACCCCACCTCACCTTTCCCGTTAAGCAGCCATAGTGTGTTTTCTAAACGTGTGACTCTGTTCTGTTTTGTAATTCAGTTCAAGTGTAGCGGTTTTTACATTCCCTCTATAAGTGATAGCTTATGATAAGTGTCTTTTTCTGTGTGACATATTTCACTTAGAATCGTCGTACCTAAGTCCACTCATCTTGCTTCTACTAGCCTTATGACATTGATTTCATGTCTGAGTGATATTCCATTGTACATAAGGACCACAACTTTTTTATCCATTTTTCTCTTTCCTGGGATATTTAAGGTGTCATGAAGTGGAGGTTCTTGTCAACAGAGCAGCCCCAAACTTTGGGGTGCCTGTGTCTTGCTGATTTTTAGTTTTCCCAATTTATACGCCCATGAGTGGACGTGCCCTATGTTCACTAAGCTGTGTTTTTTCGATGTTTCAGGACACACCGTACACTTCTCCAGAGTGGCTGTTGGCAATTTACATCCCGCCCATCAGCGTAGCATGGCTGCCATTTCTCCATGGCCTGTCCTGCATTTCTGGTTTTGACACTTTTTGCAGCATGGCCCTTTTGACCCATGGGAAGCGAGACTTCTTTGTAGCGCTGATTTGCCTTTCCAGGTTGCTTGGTTGGCCAAAAAGGGCGTATGCGTTTTTTCCTGAATATATTCAGGAAAAAACGCATACGCCCTTTTTGGCAAAGGGCATCATTGTCGAACTTTTGCCGCTTTTCATGTGCCTTAAAGGCGATTCGAATCTACCTCCTGAAATCTGTTTCCTGCAATTCTGCCTTGCTTTCAAATCCTCTTCGTTGCCTTCCCTCAATATATCTGTGGATGAGAGTTATCACTTATAACTCTGCGGGTTTGTGAATTGCAGTGTCCCTGAGCTCCATTTTTCAACTGTCTTTTTTGAGAGCTGGCCGCAAAAGCACGGGATTGCCTCAGGCCCTATTCTGGTTCCTGGCAGCAGGCTGAGCCTGTGGTTAATTCTTCTTTCTGATGGGAAAATAGAGTGACCTGTGCCTGTCCCAACAGCTAGATCTAGTCTCTCTTTGGTTGCCCCTCTTCCCGTTCATCCTCAGGACAAATTGAAACCTGTAGGGAACAGGAGGTTAAAGGTGCTGATTCTCCAAGTAGGGAGATTGCTAGTAAAGTAGCTGGAAAGGCGAACCCGAGCACAAGGAGATGAGAAATGAGGTGCGTTTTAGAAACCTTTCAAAATCACACGGTGTACCTTCTTCTGGGTTCCTCATGCATGTTTTCGATGTAGGAAGATGCCCTTGAACCTGGAGATTTGGGACCCATGGGATGGGTATCACGCAGTATTACTTTAAAGGGTCTGCGTTTGCTCACCCAACCTCACCCAAACTCTCAGCCCCAAGAGTGTCCACCCTTATGTCTCATCCAGCTGTGGGTCTAGATATGGTCAATCCAGGTTGCATCACAGCCCCTGAACGAATTTTGTAAGAATTTCTCTCTCTTTCACTGTCTTTGTTTTACGGGTTTTTAAAAGTAATTAATTTTTATAATGGGGTTTAGCTGCTTTTCACGGCTGTGTTTATGCGGCTTTACACCCACTTGACTCACTTCCAGACAGATATCAATACATAGGTTTAAAGATTGTTACTAGTCACATATATTCTTGTGCGGTGAATAGGGGGTGTTGAGTCCAGTTCACTGAGCAAGGAGTAGGTCTTGTCTATTACATATTGGGTGTATGGAACGGTATCTGAGCGAATTTGAACCCCTTGTTTTATGCATCACCCCACCTCACCTTTCCCGTTAAGCAGCCATAGTGTGTTTTCTAAACGTGTGATTCTGTTCTGTTCTGTAATTCAGTTCAAGTGTAGCGGTTTTTACATTCCCTCTATAAGTGATAGCTTATGATAAGTGTCTTTTTCTGTGTGACTTATTTCACTTAGAATCGTCGTACCTAAGTCCACTCATCTTTCTTCTACTAGCCTTATGACATTGATTTCATGTCTGAGTGATATTCCATTGTACATAAGGACCACAACTTCTTTATCCATTTTTCTCTTTCCTGGGATATTTAAGGTGTCATGAAGTGGAGGTTCTTGTCAACAGAGCAGCCCTAAACTTTGGGGTGCCTGTGTCTTGCTGATTTTTAGTTTTCCCAATTTATACGCCCATGAGTGGACGTGCCCTATGCTCCCTAAGCTGTGTTTTTTCGATGTTTCAGGACACACCGTACACTTCTCCTGAGTGTCTGTTGGCAACTTACATCCCGCCCATCAGCGTAGCAAGGCTGCCATTTCTCCATGGCCTGTCCTGCATTTCTGGTTTTGACACTTTTTGCAGCATGGCCCTTTTGACCGATGGGAAGCGAGACTTCTTTGTAGCGCTGATTTGCCTTTCCAGGTTGCTTGGTTGGCCAAAAAGTGCGTATGCGTTTTTTCCTGAATATATTCAGGAAAAAACGCATACGCCCTTTTTGGCCAAGGGCATCATTGTCGACGTTTTGCCGCTTTTCATGTGCTTTACAGGCGATTCGAATCTACCTCCTGAAATCTGTTTCCTGCAATTCTGCCTTGCTATCAAATTCTCTTCGTTGCCTTCCCTCAATATATCTGTGGATGAGAGTTATCATTTATAACTCTGCGGGTTTGTGAATTGCAGTGTCCCTGAGCTCCATTTTTCAACTCGCTTTTTTGGGAGCTGGCCGCAAAAGCGCGGGATTGCCTCAGGCCCTATTGTGCTTCTGGGCGGCAGGCTGAGCCTGTGATTAATTCTTCTTCCTGATGGGAAAATAGAGTGACCTGTGCCTGTCCCAACACCTAGATCTAGTCTCTCATTGGTTGCCCCTCTTCCCGTTCATCCTCAGGACAAATTGCAACCTGTAGGGTACAGGAGGTTAAAGGTGCTGATTCTCCAAGTAAGTTGATTGCTAGTAAAGTAGCTGGAAAGGCGAACCCGAGCACAAGGAGATGAGAAATGGGGTGTGTTTTAGAAACCTTTCAAAATCACACGGTGTACCATCTTCTGAGTTTCTCATGCATGTTTTCGATGTAGGAAGATGCCCTTGAACCTGGAGATTTGGGACCCATGGGATGGGTATCACGCAGTATTACTTTAAAGGGTCTGCGTTTGCTCACCCAACCTCTCAGCCCCAAGAGTGTCCACCCTTATGTCTCATCCAGCTGTGGGTCTAGATATGGTCAATCCAGGTGGCATCACAGCCCCTGAACGAATTTTGTAAGAATTTCTCTCTCTTTCACTGTCTTTGTTTTACGGGTTTTTAAAAGTAATTTATTTTTATAATGGGGTTTAGCTGCTTTTCACGGCTGTGTTTATGCGGCTTTACACCCACTTGACTCACTTCCAGACAGATATCAATACATAGGTTTAAAGATTGTTACTAGTCACATATATTCTTGTGCGGTGAATAGGGGGTGTTGAGTCCAGTTCACGGAGCAAGGAGTAGGTCTTGTCTATTACATATTGGGTGTATGGAACGGTATCTGAGCAAATTTGAACCCCTTGTTTTATGCATCACCCCACCTCACCTTTCCCGTTAAGCAGCCATAGTGTGTTTTCTAAACGTGTGACTCTGTTCTGTTTTGTAATTCAGTTCAAGTGTAGCGGTTTTTACATTCCCTCTATAAGTGATAGCTTATGATAAGTGTCTTTTTCTGTGTGACATATTTCACTTAGAATCGTCGTACCTAAGTCCACTCATCTTGCTTCTACTAGCCTTATGACATTGATTTCATGTCTGAGTGATATTCCATTGTACATAAGGACCACAACTTTTTTATCCATTTTTCTCTTTCCTGGGATATTTAAGGTGTCATGAAGTGGAGGTTCTTGTCAACAGAGCAGCCCCAAACTTTGGGGTGCCTGTGTCTTGCTGATTTTTAGTTTTCCCAATTTATACGCCCATGAGTGGACGTGCCCTATGTTCACTAAGCTGTGTTTTTTCGATGTTTCAGGACACACCGTACACTTCTCCAGAGTGGCTGTTGGCAATTTACATCCCGCCCATCAGCGTAGCATGGCTGCCATTTCTCCATGGCCTGTCCTGCATTTCTGGTTTTGACACTTTTTGCAGCATGGCCCTTTTGACCCATGGGAAGCGAGACTTCTTTGTAGCGCTGATTTGCCTTTCCAGGTTGCTTGGTTGGCCAAAAAGGGCGTATGCGTTTTTTCCTGAATATATTCAGGAAAAAACGCATACGCCCTTTTTGGCCAAGGGCATCATTGTCGACGTTTTGCCGCTTTTCATGTGCCTTAAAGGCGATTCGAATCTACCTCCTGAAATCTGTTTCCTGCAATTCTGCCTTGCTTTCAAATCCTCTTCGTTGCCTTCCCTCAATATATCTGTGGATGAGAGTTATCACTTATAACTCTGCGGGTTTGTGAATTGCAGTGTCCCTGAGCTCCATTTTTCAACTGTCTTTTTTGAGAGCTGGCCGCAAAAGCACGGGATTGCCTCAGGCCCTATTCTGGTTCCTGGCAGCAGGCTGAGCCTGTGGTTAATTCTTCTTCCTGATGGGAAAATAGAGTGACCTGTGCCTGTCCCAACAGCTAGATCTAGTCTCTCTTTGGTTGCCCCTCTTCCCGTTCATCCTCAGGACAAATTGAAACCTGTAGGGAACAGGAGGTTAAAGGTGCTGATTCTCCAAGTAGGGAGATTGCTAGTAAAGTAGCTGGAAAGGCGAACCCGAGCACAAGGAGATGAGAAATGAGGTGCGTTTTAGAAACCTTTCAAAATCACACGGTGTACCTTCTTCTGGGTTCCTCATGCAAGTTTTCGATGTAGGAAGATGCCCTTGAACCTGGAGATTTGGGACCCATGGGATGGGTACCATGCAGTATTACTTTAAAGGGTCTGCGTTTGCTTACCCAACCTCACCCAACCTCTCAGCCCCAAGAGTGTCCACCCTTATGTCTCATCCAGCTGTGGGTCTAGATATGGTCAATCCAGGTTGCATCACAGCCCCTGAACGAATTTTGTAAGAATTTCTCTCTCTTTCACTGTCTTTGTTTTACGGGTTTTTAAAAGTAATTTATTTGTATAATGGGGTTTAGCTGCTTTTCACGGCTGTGTTTATGCGGCTTTACACCCACTTGACTCACTTCCAGACAGATATCAATACATAGGTTTAAAGATTGTTACTAGTCACATATATTCTTGTGCGGTGAATAGGGGGTGTTGAGTCCAGTTCACTGAGCAAGGAGTAGGTCTTGTCTATTACATATTGGGTGTATGGAACGGTATCTGAGCGAATTTGAACCCCTTGTTTTATGCATCACCCAACCTCACCTTTCCCGTTAAGCAGCCATAGTGTGTTTTCTAAACGTGTGATTCTGTTCTGTTCTGTAATTCAGTTCAAGTGTAGCGGTTTTTACATTCCCTCTATAAGTGATAGCTTATGATAAGTGTCTTTTTCTGTGTGACTTATTTCACTTAGAATCGTCGTACCTAAGTCCACTCATCTTGCTTCTACTAGCCTTATGACATTGATTTCATGTCTGAGTGATATTCCATTGTACATAAGGACCACAACTTCTTTATCCATTTTTCTCTTTCCTGGGATATTTAAGGTGTCATGAAGTGGAGGTTCTTGTCAACAGAGCAGCCCTAAACTTTGGGGTGCCTGTGTCTTGCTGATTTTTAGTTTTCCCAATTTATACGCCCATGAGTGGATGTGCCCTATGCTCCCTAAGCTGTGTTTTTTCGATGTTTCAGGACACACCGTACACTTCTCCTGAGTGGCTGTTGGCAACTTACATCCCGCCCATCAGCGTAGCAAGGCTGCCATTTCTCCATGGCCTGTCCTGCATTTCTGGTTTTGACACTTTTTGCAGCATGGCCCTTTTGACCGATGGGAAGCGAGACTTCTTTGTAGCGCTGATTTGCCTTTCCAGGTTGCTTGGTTGGCCAAAAAGGGCGTATGCGTTTTTTCCTGAATATATTCAGGAAAAAACGCATACGCCCTTCTTGGCCAAGGGCATCATTGTCGACGTTTTGCCGCTTTTCATGTGCTTTACAGGCGATTCGAATCTACCTCCTGAAATCTGTTTCCTGCAATTCTGCCTTGCTTTCAAATCCTCTTCGTTGCCTTCCCTCAATATATCTGTGGATGAGAGTTATCATTTATAACTCTGCGGGTTTGTGAATTGCAGTGTCCCTGAGCTCCATTTTTCAACTCGCTTTTTTGGGCGCTGGCCGCAAAAGCGCGGGATTGCCTCAGGCCCTATTGTGCTTCTGGGCGGCAGGCTGAGCCTGTGATTAATTCTTCTTCCTGATGGGAAAATAGAGTGACCTGTGCCTCTCCCAACACCTAGATCTAGTCTCTCATTGGTTGCCCCTCTTCCCGTTCATCCTCAGGACAAATTTCAAACTGTAGGGAACAGGAGGTTAAAGGTGCTGATTCTCCAAGTAAGTTGATTGCTAGTAAAATAGCTGGAAAGGCGACCCCGAGCACAAGGAGATGAGAAATGGGGTGTGTTTTAGAAACCTTTCAAAATCACACGGTGTACCATCTTCTGAGTTTCTCATGCATGTTTTCGATGTAGGAAGATGCCCTTGAACCTGGAGATTTGGGACCCATGGGATGGGTATCACGCAGTATTACATTAAAGGGTCTGCGTTTGCTCACCCAACCTCTCAGCCCCAAGAGTGTCCACCCTTATGTCTCATCCAGCTGTGGGTCTAGATATGGTCAATCCAGGTGGCATCACAGCCCCTGAACGAATTTTGTAAGAATTTCTCTCTCTTTCACTGTCTTTGTTTTACGGGTTTTTAAAAGTAATTTATTTTTATAATGGGGTTTAGCTGCTTTTCACGGCTGTGTTTATGCGGCTTTACACCCACTTGACTCACTTCCAGACAGATATCAATACATAGGTTTAAAGATTGTTACTAGTCACATATATTCTTGTGCGGTGAATAGGGGGTGTTGAGTCCAGTTCACGGAGCAAGGAGTAGGTCTTGTCTATTACATATTGGGTGTATGGAACGGTATCTGAGCAAATTTGAACCCCTTGTTTTATGCATCACCCCACCTCACCTTTCCCGTTAAGCAGCCATAGTGTGTTTTCTAAACGTGTGACTCTGTTCTGTTTTGTAATTCAGTTCAAGTGTAGCGGTTTTTACATTCCCTCTATAAGTGATAGCTTATGATAAGTGTCTTTTTCTGTGTGACATATTTCACTTAGAATCGTCGTACCTAAGTCCACTCATCTTGCTTCTACTAGCCTTATGACATTGATTTCATGTCTGAGTGATATTCCATTGTACATAAGGACCACAACTTTTTTATCCATTTTTCTCTTTCCTGGGATATTTAACGTGTCATGAAGTGGAGGTTCTTGTCAACAGAGCAGCCCCAAACTTTGGGGTGCCTGTGTCTTGCTGATTTTTAGTTTTCCCAATTTATACGCCCATGAGTGGACGTGCCCTATGTTCACTAAGCTGTGTTTTTTCGATGTTTCAGGACACACCGTACACTTCTCCAGAGTGGCTGTTGGCAATTTACATCCCGCCCATCAGCGTAGCATGGCTGCCATTTCTCCATGGCCTGTCCTGCATTTCTGGTTTTGACACTTTTTTCAGCATGGCCCTTTTGACCCATGGGAAGCGAGACTTCTTTGTAGCGCTGATTTGCCTTTCCAGGTTGCTTGGTTGGCCAAAAAGGGCGTATGCGTTTTTTCCTGAATATATTCAGGAAAAAACGCATACGCCCTTTTTGGCAAAGGGCATCATTGTCGAACTTTTGCCGCTTTTCATGTGCCTTAAAGGCGATTCGAATCTACCTCCTGAAATCTGTTACCTGCAATTCTGCCTTGCTTTCAAATCCTCTTCGTTGCCTTCCCTCAATATATCTGTGGATGAGAGTTATCACTTATAACTCTGCGGGTTTGTGAATTGCAGTGTCCCTGAGCTCCATTTTTCAACTGTCTTTTTTGAGAGCTGGCCGCAAAAGCACGGGATTGCCTCAGGCCCTATTCTGGTTCCTGGCAGCAGGCTGAGCCTGTGGTTAATTCTTCTTCCTGATGGGAAAATAGAGTGACCTGTGCCTGTCCCAACAGCTAGATCTAGTCTCTCTTTGGTTGCCCCTCTTCCCGTTCATCCTCAGGACAAATTGCAACCTGTAGGGAACAGGAGGTTAAAGGTGCTGATTCTCCAAGTAGGGAGATTGCTAGTAAAGTAGCTGGAATGGCGAACCCGAGCACAAGGAGATGAGAAATGAGGTTCGTTTTAGAAACCTTTCAAAATCACACGGTGTACCATCTTCTGAGTTTCTCATGCATGTTTTCGATGTAGGAAGATGCCCTCAACCCTGGAGACTTGGGACCCATGGGATGGGTACCACGCAGTATTACTTTAAAGGGTCTGCGTTTGCTCACCCAACCTAACCCAACCTTTCAGCCCCAAGACTGTCCACCCTTATGTCTCATCCAGCTGTGCGTGTAGATATGGTCAATCCAGGTTGCATCACAGCCTCTGAACGAATTTTGTAAGAATTTCTCTCTCTTTCACTGTCTTTGTTTTACGGGTTTTTAAAAGTAATTAATTTTTATAATGGGGTTTAGCTGCTTTTCACGGCTGTGTTTATGCGGCTTTACACCCACTTGACTCACTTCCAGACAGATATCAATACATAGGTTTTAAGATTGTTACTAGTCACATATATTCTTGTGCGGTGAATAGGGGGTGTTGAGTCCAGTTCACTGAGCAAGGAGTAGGTCTTGTCTATTACATATTGGGTGTATGGAACGGTATCTGAGCGAATTTGAAACCCTTGTTTTATGCATCACCCCACCTCACCTTTCCCGTTAAGCAGCCATAGTGTGTTTTCTAAACGTGTGATTCTGTTCTGTTCTGTAATTCAGTTCAAGTGTAGCGGTTTTTACATTCCCTCTATAAGTGATAGCTTATGATAAGTGTCTTTTTCTGTGTGACTTATTTCACTTAGAATCGTCGTACCTAAGTCCACTCATCTTGCTTCTACTAGCCTTAAGACATTGATTTCATGTCTGAGTGATATTGCATTGTACATAAGGACCACAACTTCTTTATCCATTTTTCTCTTTCCTGGGATATTTAAGGTGTCATGAAGTGGAGGTTCTTGTCAACAGAGCAGCCCTAAACTTTGTGGTGCCTGTGTCTTGCTGATTTTTAGTTTTCCCAATTTATACGCCCATGAGTGGACGTGCCCTATGCTCCCTAAGCTGTGTTTTTTCGATGTTTCAGGACACACCGTACACTTCTCCAGAGTGGCTGTTGGCAATTAACATCCCGCCCATCAGCGTAGCAAGGCTGCCATTTCTCCATGGCCTGTCCTGCATTTCTGGTTTTGACACTTTTTGCAGCATGACCCTTTTGACCGATGGGAAGCGAGACTTCTTTGTAGCACTGATTTGCCTTTCCAGGTTGCTTGGTTGGCCAAAGAGGGCGTATGCGTTTTTTCCTGAATATATTCAGGAAAAAACGCATACGCCCTCTTTGGCCAAGGGCATCATTGTCGACGTTTTGCCGCTTTTCATGTGCTTTAAAGGCGATTCGAATCTACCTCCTGAAACCTGTTTCCTGCAATTCTGCCTTGCTTTCCAATCCTCTTCGTTGCCTTCCCTCAATATATTTGTGGACGAGAGTTATCATTTATAACTCAGCAGGTTTGTGAATGGCAGTCCCCCTGAGCTCCATTTTTCAACTGTCTTTTTTGGGAGCTGGCCGCAAAAGCACGGGATTGCCTCAGGCCCTATTCTGGTTCCCGGCGGCAGGCTGAGCCTGTGGTTAATTCTTCTTCCTAATGGGAAAATAGAGTGACCTGTGCCTGTCCCAACACCTAGATCTATTCTCTCATTGGTTTCCCCTCTTCCCGTTCATCCTCAGGACAAATTGCAACCTGTACAGAACAGGAGGTTAAAGGTGCTGATTCTCCAAGTAGGGAGATTGCTAGTGAAGTAGCTGGAATGGCGAACCCGAGCACAAGGAGATGAGAAATGAGGTGCGTTTTAGAAACCTTTCAAAATCACACGGTGTACCTTCTTCTGGGTTCCTCATGCAAGTTTTCGATGTAGGAAGATGCCCTTGAACCTGGAGATTTGGGACCCATGGGATGGGTACCATGCAGTATT
Organism: Eschrichtius robustus; assembly: GCF_028021215.1. Classification (NCBI taxonomy): domain Eukaryota; kingdom Metazoa; phylum Chordata; class Mammalia; order Artiodactyla; family Eschrichtiidae; genus Eschrichtius; species Eschrichtius robustus. The sequence continues at coordinate 35,150 of NW_027175338.1, forward strand.
ACTTTAAAGGGTCTGCGTTTGCTCACCCAACCTCACCCAACCTCTCAGCCCCAAGAGTGTCCACCCTTATGTCTCATCCAGCTGTGGGTCTAGATATGGTCAATCCAGGTTGCATCACAGCCCCTGAACGAATTTTGTAAGAATTTCTCTCTCTTTCACTGTCTTTGTTTTACGGGTTTTTAAAAGTAATTTATTTTTATAATGGGGTTTAGCTGCTTTTCACGGCTGTGTTTATGCGGCTTTACACCCACTTGACTCACTTCCAGACAGATATCAATACATAGGTTTAAAGATTGTTACTAGTCACATATATTCTTGTGCGGTGAATAGGGGGTGTTGAGTCCAGTTCACTGAGCAAGGAGTAGGTCTTGTCTATTACATATTGGGTGTATGGAACGGTATCTGAGCGAATTTGAACCCCTTGTTTTATGCATCACCCCACCTCACCTTTCCCGTTAAGCAGCCATAGTGTGTTTTCTAAACGTGTGATTCTGTTCTGTTCTGTAATTCAGTTCAAGTGTAGCGGTTTTTACATTCCCTCTATAAGTGATAGCTTATGATAAGTGTCTTTTTCTGTGTGACTTATTTCACTTAGAATCGTCGTACCTAAGTCCACTCATCTTTCTTCTACTAGCCTTATGACATTGATTTCATGTCTGAGTGATATTCCATTGTACATAAGGACCACAACTTCTTTATCCATTTTTCTCTTTCCTGGGATATTTAAGGTGTCATGAAGTGGAGGTTCTTGTCAACAGAGCAGCCCTAAACTTTGGGGTGCCTGTGTCTTGCTGATTTTTAGTTTTCCCAATTTATACGCCCATGAGTGGACGTGCCCTATGCTCCCTAAGCTGTGTTTTTTCGATATTTCAGGACACACCGTACACTTCTCCTGAGTGGCTGTTGGCAACTTACATCCCGCCCATCAGCGTAGCAAGGCTGCCATTTCTCCATGGCCTGTCCTGCATTTCTGGTTTTGACACTTTTTGCAGCATGGCCCTTTTGACCGATGGGAAGCGAGACTTCTTTGTAGGGCTGATTTGCCTTTCCAGGTTGCTTGGTTGGCCAAAAAGTGCGTATGCGTTTTTTCCTGAATATATTCAGGAAAAAACGCATACGCCCTTCTTGGCCAAGGGCATCATTGTCGACGTTTTGCCGCTTTTCATGTGCTTTACAGGCGATTCGAATCTACCTCCTGAAATCTGTTTCCTGCAATTCTGCCTTGCTTTCAAATTCTCTTCGTTGCCTTCCCTCAATATATCTGTGGATGAGAGTTATCATTTATAACTCTGCGGGTTTGTGAATTGCAGTGTCCCTGAGCTCCATTTTTCAACTCGCTTTTTTGGGAGCTGGCCGCAAAAGCGCGGGATTGCCTCAGGCCCTATTGTGCTTCTGGGCGGCAGGCTGAGCCTGTGATTAATTCTTCTTCCTGATGGGAAAATAGAGTGACCTGTGCCTTTCCCAACACCTAGATCTAGTCTCTCATTGGTTGCCCCTCTTCCCGTTCATCCTCAGGACAAATTGCAACCTGTAGGGTACAGGAGGTTAAAGGTGCTGATTCTCCAAGTAAGTTGATTGCTAGTAAAGTAGCTGGAAAGGCGAACCCGAGCACAAGGAGATGAGAAATGGGGTGTGTTTTAGAAACCTTTCAAAATCACACGGTGTACCATCTTCTGAGTTTCTCATGCATGTTTTCGATGTAGGAAGATGCCCTTGAACCTGGAGATTTGGGACCCATGGGATGGGTATCACGCAGTATTACTTTAAAGGGTCTGCGTTTGCTCACCCAACCTCTCAGCCCCAAGAGTGTCCACCCTTATGTCTCATCCAGCTGTGGGTCTAGATATGGTCAATCCAGGTTGCATCACAGCCCCTGAACGAATTTTGTAAGAATTTCTCTCTCTTTCACTGTCTTTGTTTTACGGGTTTTTAAAAGTAATTTATTTTTATAATGGGGTTTAGCTGCTTTTCACGGCTGTGTTTATGCGGCTTTACACCCACTTGACTCACTTCCAGACAGATATCAATACATAGGTTTAAAGATTGTTACTAGTCACATATATTCTTGTGCGGTGAATAGGGGGTGTTGAGTCCAGTTCACGGAGCAAGGAGTAGGTCTTGTCTATTACATATTGGGTGTATGGAACGGTATCTGAGCAAATTTGAACCCCTTGTTTTATGCATCACCCCACCTCACCTTTCCCGTTAAGCAGCCATAGTGTGTTTTCTAAACGTGTGACTCTGTTCTGTTTTGTAATTCAGTTCAAGTGTAGCGGTTTTTACATTCCCTCTATAAGTGATAGCTTATGATAAGTGTCTTTTTCTGTGTGACATATTTCACTTAGAATCGTCGTACCTAAGTCCACTCATCTTGCTTCTACTAGCCTTATGACATTGATTTCATGTCTGAGTGATATTCCATTGTACATAAGGACCACAACTTTTTTATCCATTTTTCTCTTTCCTGGGATATTTAAGGTGTCATGAAGTGGAGGTTCTTGTCAACAGAGCAGCCCCAAACTTTGGGGTGCCTGTGTCTTGCTGATTTTTAGTTTTCCCAATTTATACGCCCATGAGTGGACGTGCCCTATGTTCACTAAGCTGTGTTTTTTCGATGTTTCAGGACACACCGTACACTTCTCCAGAGTGGCTGTTGGCAATTAACATCCCGCCCATCAGCGTAGCAAGGCTGCCATTTCTCCATGGCCTGTCCTGCATTTCTGGTTTTGACACTTTTTTCAGCATGGCCCTTTTGACCCATGGGAAGCGAGACTTCTTTGTAGCGCTGATTTGCCTTTCCAGGTTGCTTGGTTGGCCAAAAAGGGCGTATGCGTTTTTTCCTGAATATATTCAGGAAAAAACGCATACGCCCTTTTTGGCAAAGGGCATCATTGTCGAACTTTTGCCGCTTTTCATGTGCCTTAAAGGCGATTCGAATCTACCTCCTGAAATCTGTTTCCTGCAATTCTGCCTTGCTTTCAAATCCTCTTCGTTGCCTTCCCTCAATATATCTGTGGATGAGAGTTATCACTTATAACTCTGCGGGTTTGTGAATTGCAGTGTCCCTGAGCTCCATTTTTCAACTGTCTTTTTTGAGAGCTGGCCGCAAAAGCACGGGATTGCCTCAGGCCCTATTCTGGTTCCTGGCAGCAGGCTGAGCCTGTGGTTAATTCTTCTTCCTGATGGGAAAATAGAGTGACCTGTGCCTGTCCCAACAGCTAGATCTAGTCTCTCTTTGGTTGCCCCTCTTCCCGTTCATCCTCAGGACAAATTGAAACCTGTAGGGAACAGGAGGTTAAAGGTGCTGATTCTCCAAGTAGGGAGATTGCTAGTAAAGTAGCTGGAAAGGCGAACCCGAGCACAAGGAGATGAGAAATGAGGTGCGTTTTAGAAACCTTTCAAAATCACACGGTGTACCTTCTTCTGGGTTCCTCATGCATGTTTTCGATGTAGGAAGATGCCCTTGAACCTGGAGATTTGGGACCCATGGGATGGGTATCACGCAGTATTACTTTAAAGGGTCTGCGTTTGCTCACCCAACCTCACCCAACCTCTCAGCCCCAAGAGTGTCCACCCTTATGTCTCATCCAGCTGTGGGTCTAGATATGGTCAATCCAGGTTGCATCACAGCCCCTGAACGAATTTTGTAAGAATTTCTATCTCTTTCACTGTCTTTGTTTTACGGGTTTTTAAAAGTAATTAATTTTTATAATGGGGTTTAGCTGCTTTTCACGGCTGTGTTTATGCGGCTTTACACCCACTTGACTCACTTCCAGACAGATATCAATACATAGGTTTAAAGATTGTTACTAGTCACATATATTCTTGTGCGGTGAATAGGGGGTGTTGAGTCCAGTTCACTGAGCAAGGAGTAGGTCTTGTCTATTACATATTGGGTGTATGGAACGGTATCTGAGCGAATTTGAACCCCTTGTTTTATGCATCACCCCACCTCACCTTTCCCGTTAAGCAGCCATAGTGTGTTTTCTAAACGTGTGATTCTGTTCTGTTCTGTAATTCAGTTCAAGTGTAGCGGTTTTTACATTCCCTCTATAAGTGATAGCTTATGATAAGTGTCTTTTTCTGTGTGACTTATTTCACTTAGAATCGTCGTACCTAAGTCCACTCATCTTTCTTCTACTAGCCTTATGACATTGATTTCATGTCTGAGTGATATTCAATTGTACATAAGGACCACAACTTCTTTATCCATTTTTCTCTTTCCTGGGATATTTAAGGTGTCATGAAGTGGAGGTTCTTGTCAACAGAGCAGCCCTAAACTTTGGGGTGCCTGTGTCTTGCTGATTTTTAGTTTTCCCAATTTATACGCCCATGAGTGGACGTGCCCTATGCTCCCTAAGCTGTGTTTTTTCGATGTTTCAGGACACACCGTACACTTCTCCTGAGTGTCTGTTGGCAACTTACATCCCGCCCATCAGCGTAGCAAGGCTGCCATTTCTCCATGGCCTGTCCTGCATTTCTGGTTTTGACACTTTTTGCAGCATGGCCCTTTTGACCGATGGGAAGCGAGACTTCTTTGTAGCGCTGATTTGCCTTTCCAGGTTGCTTGGTTGGCCAAAAAGTGCGTATGCGTTTTTTCCTGAATATATTCAGGAAAAAACGCATACGCCCTTTTTGGCCAAGGGCATCATTGTCGACGTTTTGCCGCTTTTCATGTGCTTTACAGGCGATTCGAATCTACCTCCTGAAATCTGTTTCCTGCAATTCTGCCTTGCTATCAAATTCTCTTCGTTGCCTTCCCTCAATATATCTGTGGATGAGAGTTATCATTTATAACTCTGCGGGTTTGTGAATTGCAGTGTCCCTGAGCTCCATTTTTCAACTCGCTTTTTTGGGAGCTGGCCGCAAAAGCGCGGGATTGCCTCAGGCCCTATTGTGCTTCTGGGCGGCAGGCTGAGCCTGTGATTAATTCTTCTTCCTGATGGGAAAATAGAGTGACCTGTGCCTGTCCCAACACCTAGATCTAGTCTCTCATTGGTTGCCCCTCTTCCCGTTCATCCTCAGGACAAATTGCAACCTGTAGGGAACAGGAGGTTAAAGGTGCTGATTCTCCAAGTAAGTTGATTGCTAGTAAAGTAGCTGGAAAGGCGAACCCGAGCACAAGGAGATGAGAAATGGGGTGTGTTTTAGAAACCTTTCAAAATCACACGGTGTACCATCTTCTGAGTTTCTCATGCATGTTTTCGATGTAGGAAGATGCCCTTGAACCTGGAGATTTGGGACCCATGGGATGGGTATCACGCAGTATTACTTTAAAGGGTCTGCGTTTGCTCACCCAACCTCTCAGCCCCAAGAGTGTCCACCCTTATGACTCATCCAGCTGTGGGTCTAGATATGGTCAATCCAGGTTGCATCACAGCCCCTGAACGAATTTTGTAAGAATTTCTCTCTCTTTCACTGTCTTTGTTTTACGGGTTTTTAAAAGTAATTTATTTTTATAATGGGGTTTAGCTGCTTTTCACGGCTGTGTTTATGCGGCTTTACACCCACTTGACTCACTTCCAGACAGATATCAATACATAGGTTTAAAGATTGTTACTAGTCACATATATTCTTGTGCGGTGAATAGGGGGTGTTGAGTCCAGTTCACGGAGCAAGGAGTAGGTCTTGTCTATTACATATTGGGTGTATGGAACGGTATCTGAGCAAATTTGAACCCCTTGTTTTATGCATCACCCCACCTCACCTTTCCCGTTAAGCAGCCATAGTGTGTTTTCTAAACGTGTGACTCTGTTCTGTTTTGTAATTCAGTTCAAGTGTAGCGGTTTTTACATTCCCTCTATAAGTGATAGCTTATGATAAGTGTCTTTTTCTGTGTGACATATTTCACTTAGAATCGTCGTACCTAAGTCCACTCATCTTGCTTCTACTAGCCTTATGACATTGATTTCATGTCTGAGTGATATTCCATTGTACATAAGGACCACAACTTTTTTATCCATTTTTCTCTTTCCTGGGATATTTAAGGTGTCATGAAGTGGAGGTTCTTGTCAACAGAGCAGCCCCAAACTTTGGGGTGCCTGTGTCTTGCTGATTTTTAGTTTTCCCAATTTATACGCCCATGAGTGGACGTGCCCTATGTTCACTAAGCTGTGTTTTTTCGATGTTTCAGGACACACCGTACACTTCTCCAGAGTGGCTGTTGGCAATTAACATCCCGCCCATCAGCGTAGCAAGGCTGCCATTTCTCCATGGCCTGTCCTGCATTTCTGGTTTTGACACTTTTTTCAGCATGGCCCTTTTGACCCATGGGAAGCGAGACTTCTTTGTAGCGCTGATTTGCCTTTCCAGGTTGCTTGGTTGGCCAAAAAGGGCGTATGCGTTTTTTCCTGAATATATTCAGGAAAAAACGCATACGCCCTTTTTGGCAAAGGGCATCATTGTCGAACTTTTGCCGCTTTTCATGTGCCTTAAAGGCGATTCGAATCTACCTCCTGAAATCTGTTTCCTGCAATTCTGCCTTGCTTTCAAATCCTCTTCGTTGCCTTCCCTCAATATATCTGTGGATGAGAGTTATCACTTATAACTCTGCGGGTTTGTGAATTGCAGTGTCCCTGAGCTCCATTTTTCAACTGTCTTTTTTGAGAGCTGGCCGCAAAAGCACGGGATTGCCTCAGGCCCTATTCTGGTTCCTGGCAGCAGGCTGAGCCTGTGGTTAATTCTTCTTCCTGATGGGAAAATAGAGTGACCTGTGCCTGTCCCAACAGCTAGATCTAGTCTCTCTTTGGTTGCCCCTCTTCCCGTTCATCCTCAGGACAAATTGAAACCTGTAGGGAACAGGAGGTTAAAGGTGCTGATTCTCCAAGTAAGTTGATTGCTAGTAAAGTAGCTGGAAAGGCGAACCCGAGCACAAGGAGATGAGAAATGAGGTGCGTTTTAGAAACCTTTCAAAATCACACGGTGTACCTTCTTCTGGGTTCCTCATGCATGTTTTCGATGTAGGAAGATGCCCTTGAACCTGGAGATTTGGGACCCATGGGATGGGTATCACGCAGTATTACTTTAAAGGGTCTGCGTTTGCTCACCCAACCTCTCAGCCCCAAGAGTGTCCACCCTTATGTCTCATCCAGCTGTGGTTCTAGATATGGTCAATCCAGGTGGCATCACAGCCCCTGAACGAATTTTGTAAGAATTTCTCTCTCTTTCACTGTCTTTGTTTTACGGGTTTTTAAAAGTAATTTATTTTTATAATGGGGTTTAGCTGCTTTTCACGGCTGTGTTTATGCGGCTTTACACCCACTTGACTCACTTCCAGACAGATATCAATACATAGGTTTAAAGATTGTTACTAGTCACATATATTCTTGTGCGGTGAATAGGGTGTGTTGAGTCCAGTTCACTGAGCAAGGAGTAGGTCTTGTCTATTACATATTGGGTGTATGGAACGGTATCTGAGCGAATTTGAACCCCTTGTTTTATGCATCACCCCATCTCACCTTTCCCGTTAAGCAGCCATAGTGTGTTTTCTAAACGTGTGATTCTGTTCTGTTCTGTAATTCAGTTCAAGTGTAGCGGTTTTTACATTCCCTCTATAAGTGATAGCTTATGATAAGTGTCTTTTTCTGTGTGACTTATTTCACTTAGAATCGTCGTACCTAAGTCCACTCATCTTGCTTCTACTAGCCTTATGACATTGATTTCATGTCTGAGTGATATTCCATTGTACATAAGGACCACAACTTCTTTATCCATTTTTCTCTTTCCTGGGATATTTAAGGTGTCATGAAGTGGAGGTTCTTGTCAACAGAGCAGCCCTAAACTTTGGGGTGCCTGTGTCTTGCTGATTTTTAGTTTTCCCAATTTATACGCCCATGAGTGGACGTGCCCTATGCTCCCTAAGCTGTGTTTTTTCGATGTTTCAGGACACACCGTACACTTCTCCTGAGTGGCTGTTGGCAACTTACATCCCGCCCATCAGCGTAGCAAGGCTGCCATTTCTCCATGGCCTGTCCTGCATTTCTGGTTTTGACACTTTTTGCAGCATGGCCCTTTTGACCGATGGGAAGCGAGACTTCTTTGTAGCGCTGATTTGCCTTTCCAGGTTGCTTGGTTGGCCAAAAAGTGCGTATGCGTTTTTTCCTGAATATATTCAGGAAAAAACGCATACGCCCTTCTTGGCCAAGGGCATCATTGTCGACGTTTTGCCGCTTTTCATGTGCTTTACAGGCGATTCGAATCTACCTCCTGAAATCTGTTTCCTGCAATTCTGCCTTGCTTTCAAATCCTCTTCGTTGCCTTCCCTCAATATATCTGTGGATGAGAGTTATCATTTATAACTCTGCGGGTTTGTGAATTGCAGTGTCCCTGAGCTCCATTTTTCAACTCGCTTTTTTGGGAGCTGGCCGCAAAAGCGCGGGATTGCCTCAGGCCTTATTGTGCTTCTGGGTGGCAGGCTGAGCCTGTGATTAATTCTTCTTCCTGATGGGAAAATAGAGTGACCTGTGCCTGTCCCAACACCTAGATCTAGTCTCTCATTGATTGCGCCTCTTCCCGTTCATCCTCAGGACAAATTTCAAACTGTAGGGAACAGGAGGTTAAAGGTGCTGATTCTCCAAGTAAGTTGATTGCTAGTAAAGTAGCTGGAAAGGCGAAGCCGAGCACAAGGAGATGAGAAATGGGGTGTGTTTTAGAAACCTTTCAAAATCACACGGTGTACCATCTTCTGAGTTTCTCATGCATGTTTTCGATGTAGGAAGATGCCCTTGAACCTGGAGATTTGGGACCCATGGGATGGGTATCACGCAGTATTACTTTAAAGGGTCTGCGTTTGCTCACCCCACCTCTCAGCCCCAACAGTGTCCACCCTTATGTCTCATCCAGCTGTGGGTCTAGATATGGTCAATCCAGGTGGCATCACAGCCCCTGAACGAATTTTGTAAGAATTTCTCTCCCTTTCACTGTCTTTGTTTTACGGGTTTTTAAAAGTAATTTATTTTTATAATGGGGTTTAGCTGCTTTTCACGGCTGTGTTTATGCGGATTTACACCCACTTGACTCACTTCCAGACAGATATCAATACATAGGTTTTAAGATTGTTAGTAGTCATATATATTCTTGTGCAGTGAATAGGGGGTGTTGAGTCCAGTTCACTGAGCAAGGAGTAGGTCTTGTCTATTACATATTGGGTGTATGGAACGGTATCTGAGCGAATTTGAACCCCTTGTTTTACGCATCACCCCACCTCAACTTTCCCGTTAAGCAGCCATAGTGTGTTTTCTAAACGTGTGATTCTGTTCTGTTCTGTAATTCAGTTCAAGTGTAGCGGTTTTTACATTCCCTCTATAAGTGATAGCTTATGATAAGTGTCTTTTTCTGTGTGACTTATTTCACTTAGAATCGTCGTACCTAAGTCCACTCATCTTGCTTCTACTAGCCTTATGACATTGATTTCATGTCTGAGTGATATTCCATTGTACATAAGGACCACAACTTCTTTATCCATTTTTCTCTTTCCTGGGATATTTAAGGTGTCATGAAGTGGAGGTTCTTGTCAACAGAGCAGCCCTAAACTTTGGGGTGCCTGTGTCTTGCTGATTTTTAGTTTTCCCAATTTATACGCCCATGAGTGGACGTGCCCTATGCTCCCTAAGCTGTGTTTTTTCGATGTTTCAGGACACACCGTACACTTCTCCTGAGTGGCTGTTGGCAACTTACATCCCGCCCATCAGCGTAGCAAGGCTGCCATTTCTCCATGGCCTGTCCTGCATTTCTGGTTTTGACACTTTTTGCAGCATGGCCCTTTTGACCGATGGGAAGCGAGACTTCTTTGTAGCGCTGATTTGCCTTTCCAGGTTGCTTGGTTGGCCAAAAAGTGCGTATGCGTTTTTTCCTGAATATATTCAGGAAAAAACGCATACGCCCTTCTTGGCCAAGGGCATCATTGTCGACGTTTTGCCGCTTTTCATGTGCTTTACAGGCGATTCGAATCTACCTCCTGAAATCTGTTTCCTGCAATTCTGCCTTGCTTTCAAATCCTCTTCGTTGCCTTCCCTCAATATATCTGTGGATGAGAGTTATCATTTATAACTCTGCGGGTTTGTGAATTGCAGTGTCCCTGAGCTCCATTTTTCAACTCGCTTTTTTGGGAGCTGGCCGCAAAAGCGCGGGATTGCCTCAGGACCTATTGTGCTTCTGGGTGGCAGGCTGAGCCTGTGATTAATTCTTCTTCCTGATGGGAAAATAGAGTGACCTGTGCCTGTCCCAACACCTAGATCTAGTCTCTCATTGGTTGCCCCTCTTCCCGTTCATCCTCAGGACAAATTGCAAACTGTAGGGAACAGGAGGTTAAAGGTGCTGATTCTCCAAGTAGGGAGATTGCTAGTATAGTAGCTGGAATGGCGAACCCGAGCACAAGGAGATGAGAAATGAGGTGCGTTTTAGAAACCTTTCAAAATCACACGGTGTACCATCTTCTGAGTTTCTCATGCATGTTTTTGAAGTAGGAAGATGCCCTTGAACCTGGATATTTGGTACCCATGGGATGGGTATCACGCAGTATTACTTTAAAGGGTCTGCGTTTGCTCACCCAACCTCTCAGCCCCAAGAGTGTCCACCCTTATGTCTCATCCAGCTGTGGGTCTAGATATGGTCAATCCAGGTGGCATCACAGCCCCTCAACGAATTTTGTAAGAATTTCTCTCTCTTTCACTGTCTTTGTTTTACGGGTTTTTAAAAGTAATTTATTTTTATAATGGCGTTTAGCTGCTTTTCACGGCTGTGTTTATGCGGATTTACACCCACTTGACTCACTTCCAGACAGATATCAATACATAGGTTTTAAGATTGTTACTAGTCACATATATTCTTGTGCGGTGAATAGGGGGTGTTCAGTCCAGTTCACTGAGCAAGGAGTAGGTCTTGTCTATTACATATTGGGTGTATGGAACGGTATCTGAGCGAATTTGAAACCATTGTTTTATGCATCACCCCACCTCACCTTTCCCGTTAAGCAGCCATAGTGTGTTTTCTAAACGTGTGATTCTGTTCTGTTCTGTAATTCAGTTCAAGTTTAGCGGTTTTTACATTCCCTCTATAAGTGATAGCTTATGATAAGTGTCTTTTTCTGTGTGACTTATTTCACTTAGAATCGTCGTACCTAAGTCCACTCATCTTGCTTCTACTAGCCTTATGACATTGATTTCATGTCTGAGTGATATTGCATTGTACATAAGGACCACAACTTCTTTATCCATTTTTCTCTTTCCTGGGATATTTAAGGTGTCATGAAGTGGAGGTTCTTGTCAACAGAGCAGCCCTAAACTTTGGGGTGCCTGTGTCTTGCTGATTTTCAGTTTTCCCAATTTATACGCCCATGAGTGGACGTGCCCTATGCTCCCTAAGCTGTGTTTTTTCGATGTTTCAGGACACACCGTACACTTCTCCAGAGTGGCTGTTGGCAATTAACATCCCGCCCATCAGCGTAGCAAGGCTGCCATTTCTCCATGGCCTGTCCTGCATTTCTGGTTTTGACACTTTTTGCAGCATGACCCTTTTGACCGATGGGAAGCGAGACTTGTTTGTAGCACTGATTTGCCTTTCCAGGTTGCTTGGTTGGCCAAAAAGGGCGTATGCGTTTTTTCCTGAATATATTCAGGAAAAAACGCATACGCCCTTCTTGGCCAAGGGCATCATTGTCGACCTTTTGCCGCTTTTCATGTGCCTTAAAGGCGATTCGAATCTACCTTCTGAAACCTGTTTCCTGCAATTCTGCCTTGCTTTCCAATCCTCTTCGTTGCCTTCCATTAATATATTTGTGGACGAGAGTTATCATTTATAACTCAGCAGGTTTGTGAATGGCAGTCCCCCTGAGCTCCATTTTTCAACTGTCTTTTTTGGGAGCTGGCCGCAAAAGCACGGGATTGCCTCAGGCCCTATTCTGGTTCCCGGCGGCAGGCTGAGCCTGTGGTTAATTCTTCTTCCTGATGGGAAAATAGAGTGACCTGTGCCTGTCCCAACACCTAGATCTATTCTCTCATTGGTTTCCCCTCTTCCCGTTCATCCTCAGGACAAATTGCAACCTGTACAGAACAGGAGGTTAAAGGTGCTGATTCTCCAAGTAGGGAGATTGCTAGTGAAGTAGCTGGAATGGCGAACCCGAGCACAAGGAGATGAGAAATGAGGTGCGTTTTAGAAACCTTTCAAAATCACACGGTGTACCTTCTTCTGGGTTCCTCATGCAAGTTTTCGATGTAGGAAGATGCCCTTGAACCTGGAGATTTGGGACCCATGGGATGGGTACCATGCAGTATTACTTTAAAGGGTCTGCGTTTCCTCACCCAACCTCACCCAACCTTTCAGCCCCAAGAGTGTCCACCCTTATGTCTCATCCAGCTGTGGGTCTAGATATGGTCAATCCAGGTTGCATCACAGCCCCTGAACGAATTTTGTAAGAATTTCTCTCTCTTACACTGTCTTTGTTTTACGGGTTTTTAAAAGTAATTTATTTTTATAATGGGGTTTAGCTGCTTTTCACGGCTGTGTTTATGCGGATTTACACCCAGTTGACTCACTTCCAGACAGATATCAATACATAGGTTTTAAGATTGTTACTAGTCACATATATTCTTGTGCGGTGAATAGGGGGTGTTGAGTCCAGTTCACGGAGCAAGGAGTAGGTCTTGTCTATTACATATTGGGTGTATGGAACGGTATCTGAGCAAATTTAAACCCCTTGTTTTATGCATCACCCCACCTCACCTTTCCCGTTAAGCAGCCATAGTGAGTTTTCTAAACGTGTGACTCTGTTCTGTTTTGTAATTCTGTTCAAGTGTAGCGGTTTTTACATTCCCTCTATAAGTGATAGCTTATGATAAGTGTCTTTTTCTGTGTGACTTATTTCACTTAGAATCGTCGTACCTAAGTCCACTCATCTTGCTTCTACTAGCCTTATGACATTGATTTCATGTCTGAGTGATATTCCATTGTACATAAGGACCACAAATTTTTTATCCATTTTTCTCTTTCCTGGGATATTTAAGGTGTCATGAAGTGGAGGTTCTTGTCAACAGAGCAGCCCCAAACTTTGGGGTGCCTGTGTCTTGCTGATTTTTAATTTTCCCAATTTATACGCCCATGAGTGGACGTGCCCTATGCTCCCTAAGCTGTGTTTTTTCGATGTTTCAGGACACACCGTACACTTCTCCAGAGTGGCTGTTGGCAATTAACATCCCGCCCATCAGCGTAGCAAGGCTGCCATTTCTCCATGGCCTGTCCTGCATTTCTGGTTTTGACACTTTTTGCAGCATGGCCCTTTTGACCCATGGGAAGCGAGACTTCTTTGTAGCGCTGATTTGCCTTTCCAGGTTGCTTGGTTGGCCAAAAAGGGCGTATGCGTTTTTTCCTGAATATATTCAGAAAAAACGCATACGCCCTTTTTCGCTAAGGGCATCATTGTCGACGTTTTGCCGCTTTTCATGTGCCTTAAAGGCGATTCGAATCTACCTCCTGAAATCTGTTTCCTGCAATTCTGCCTTGCTTTCAAATCCTCTTCGTTGACTTCCCTCAATATATCTGTGGATGAGAGTTATCACTTATAACTCTGCGGGTTTGTGAATTGCAGTGTCCCTGAGCTCCATTTTTCAACTGTCTTTTTTGAGAGCTGGCCGCAAAAGCACGGGATTGCCTCAGGCCCTATTCTGGTTCCTGGCAGCAGGCTGAGCCTGTGGTTAATTCTTCTTCCTGATGGGAAAATAGAGTGACCTGTGCCTGTCCCAACAGCTAGATCTAGTCTCTCATTGGTTGCCCCTCTTCCCGTTCATCCTCAGGACAAATTGCAACCTGTAGGGAACAGGAGGTTAAAGGTGGTGATTCTCCAAGTAGGGAGATTGCTAGTAAAGTAGCTGGAATGGCGAACCCGAGCACAAGGAGATGAGAAATGAGGTGCGTTTTAGAAACCTTACAAAATCACACGGTGTACCATCTTCTGAGGTTCTCATGCATGTTTTCGATGTAGGAAGATGCCCTTGAACCTGGAGATTTGGGACCCATGGGATGGGTACCACGCAGTATTACTTTAAAGGGTCTGCGTTTGCTCACCCCAACTCTCAGCCCCAAGAGTGTCCACCATTATGTCTCATCCAGCTGTGGGTCTAGATATGGTCAATCCAGGTTGCATCACAGCCCCTGAACGAATTTTGTAAGAATTTCTCTCTCTTTCACTGTCTTTGTTTTACGGGTTTTTAAAAGTAATTAATTTTTATAATGGGGTTTAGCTGCTTTTCACGGCTGTGTTTATGCGGCTTTACACCCACTTGACTCACTTCCAGACAGATATCAATACATAGGTTTAAAGATTGTTACTAGTCACATATATTCTTGTGCGGTGAATAGGGGGTGTTGAGTCCAGTTCACTGAGCAAGGAGTAGGTCTTGTCTATTACATATTGGGTGTATGGAACGGTATCTGAGCGAATTTGAACCCCTTGTTTTATGCATCACCCCACCTCACCTTTCCCGTTAAGCAGCCATAGTGTGTTTTCTAAACGTGTGATTCTGTTCTGTTCTGTAATTCAGTTCAAGTGTAGCGGTTTTTACATTCCCTCTATAAGTGATAGCTTATGATAAGTGTCTTTTTCTGTGTGACTTATTTCACTTAGAATCGTCGTACCTAAGTCCACTCATCTTGCTTCTACTAGCCTTATGACATTGATTTCATGTCTGAGTGATATTCCATTGTACATAAGGACCACAACTTCTTTATCCATTTTTCTCTTTCCTGGGATATTTAAGGTGTCATGAAGTGGAGGTTCTTGTCAACAGAGCAGCCCTAAACTTTGGGGTGCCTGTGTCTTGCTGATTTTTAGTTTTCCCAATTTATACGCCCATGAGTGGACGTGCCCTATGCTCCCTAAGCTGTGTTTTTTCGATGTTTCAGGACACACCGTACACTTCTCCTGAGTGGCTGTTGGCAACTTACATCCCGCCCATCAGCGTAGCAAGGCTGCCATTTCTCCATGGCCTGTCCTGCATTTCTGGTTTTGACACTTTGTGCAGCATGGCCCTTTTGACCGATGGGAAGCGAGACTTCTTTGTAGCGCTGATTTGCCTTTCCAGGTTGCTTGGTTGGTCAAAAAGTGCGTATGCGTTTTTTTTTGAATATATTCAGGAAAAAACGCATACGCCCTTCTTGGCCATGGGCATCATTGTCGACGTTTTGCCGCTTTTCATGTGCTTTACAGGCGATTCGAATCTACCTCCTGAAATCTGTTTCCTGCAATTCTGCCTTGCTTTCAAATCCTCTTCGTTGCCTTCCCTCAATATATCTGTGGATGAGAGTTATCATTTATAACTCTGCGGGTTTGTGAATTGCAGTGTCCCTGAGCTCCATTTTTCAACTCGCTTTTTTGGGAGCTGGCCGCAAAAGCGCGGGATTGCCTCAGGCCCTATTGTGCTTCTGGGTGGCAGGCTGAGCCTGTGATTAATTCTTCTTCCTGATGGGAAAATAGAGTGACCTGTGCCTGTCCCAACACCTAGATCTAGTCTCTCATTGGTTGCCCCTCTTCCCGTTCATCCTCAGGACAAATTGCAAACTGTAGGGAACAGGAGGTTAAAGGTGCTGATTCTCCAAGTAGGGAGATTGCTAGTAAAGTAGCTGGAATGGTGAACCCGAGCACAAGGAGATGAGAAATGAGGTGCGTTTTAGAAACCTTTCAAAATCACACGGTGTACCATCTTCTGAGTTTCTCATGCATGTTTTCGATGTAGGAAGATGCCCTTGAACCTGGAGATTTGGGACCCATGGGATGGGTACCACGCAGTATTACTTTAAAGAGTCTGCGTTTGCTCACCCAAACTCTCAGCCCCAAGAGTGTCCACCCTTATGTCTCATCCAGCGGTGGGTCTAGATATGATCAATCCAGGTTCCATCTCAGCCCCTGATCGAATTTTGTAAGAATTTCTCTCTCTTTCACTGTCTTTATTTTACGGGTTTTTAAAAGTAATTTATTTTTATAATGGGGTTTAGCTGCTTTTCACGGCTGTGTCTATGCGGATTTACACCCACTTGACTCACTTCCAGACAGATATCAATACATAGGTTTTAAGATTGTTACTAGTCACATATATTCTTGTGCGGTGAATAGGGGGTGTTGAGTCCAGTTCACGGAGCAAGGAGTAGGTCTTGTCTATTACATATTGGGTGTATGGAACGGTATCTGAGCGAATTTGAACCCCTTGTTTTATGCATCACCCCACCTCACCTTTCCCGTTAAGCAGCCATAGTGTGTTTTCTAAACGTGTGACTCTGTTCTGTTTTGTAATTCAGTTCAAGTGTAGCGGTTTTTACATTCCCTCTATAAGTGATAGCTTATGATAAGTGTCTTTTTCTGTGTGACTTATTTCACTTAGAATCGTCGTACCTAAGTCCACTCATCTTGCTTCTACTAGCCTTATGACATTGATTTCATGTCTGAGTGATATTCCATTGTACATAAGGACCACAAATTTTTTATCCATTTTTCTCTTTCCTGGGATATTTAAGGTGTCATGAAGTGGAGGTTCTTGTCAACAGAGCAGCCCCAAACTTTGGGGTGCCTGTGTCTTGCTCATTTTTAGTTTTCCCAATTTATACGCCCATGAGTGGAAGTGCCCTATGCTCACTAAGCTGTGTTTTATCGATGTTTCAGGACACACCGTACACTTCTCCACAGTGGCTGTTGGCAATTTACATCCCGCCCATCAGCGTAGCAAGGCTGCCATTTCTCCATGGCCTGTCCTGAATTTCTGGTTTTGACACTTTTTGCAGTATGTCCCTTTTGGCCGATGGGAAGCGAGACTTCTTTGTAGCCATGATTTGCCTTTCCAGGTTGCTTGGTTGGCCAAAAAGGGCGTATGCGTTTTTTCCTGAATATATTCAGGAAAAAACGCATACGCCCTTTTTGGCCAAGGGCATCATTGTCCACGTTTTGCCGCTTTTCATGTGCCTTAAAGGCGATTCCAATCTACCTCCTGAAATCTGTTTCCTGCAATTCTGCCTTGCTTTCAAATCCTCTTCGTTGCCTTCCCTCAATATATCTGTGGATGAGAGTTATCACTTATAACTCTGCGGGTTTGTGAATTGCAGTGTCCCTGAGCTCCATTTTTCAACTGTCTTTTTTGAGAGCTGGCCGCAAAAGCACGGGATTGCCTCAGGCCCTATTCTGGTTCCTGGCAGCAGGCTGAGCCTGTGGTTAATTCTTCTTCCTGATGGGAAAATAGAGTGACCTGTGCCTGTCCCAACAGCTAGATCTAGTCTCTCATTGGTTCCCCCTCTTCCCGTTCATCCTCAGGACAAATTGCAACCTGTAGGGAACAGGAGGTTAAAGGTGCTGATTCTCCAAGTAGGGAGATTGCTGGTAAAGTAGCTGGAATGGCGAACCCGAGCACAAGGAGATGAGAAATGAGGTGCGTTTTAGGAACCTTTCAAAATCACACGGTGTACCATCTTCTGAGATTCTCATGCATGTTTTCGATGTAGGAAGATGCCCTTGAACCTGGAGATTTGGGACCCATGGGATGGGTACCACGCAGTATTACTTTAAAGGGTCTGTGTTTGCTCACCCAACCTAACCCAACCTTTCAGCCCCAAGAGTGTCCACCCTTATGTCTCATCCAGCTGTGCGTGTAGATATGGTCAATCCAGGTTGCATCACAGCCTCTGAACGAATTTTGTAAGAATTTCTCTCTCTTTCACTGTCTTTGTTTTACGGGTTTTTAAAAGTAATTTATTTTTATAATGGGGTTTAGCTGCTTTTCACGGCTGTGTTTATGCGGCTTTACACCCACTTGACTCACTTCCAGACAGATATCAATACATAGGTTTTAAGATTGTTACTAGTCACATATATTCTTGTGCGGTGAATAGGGGGTGTTGAGTCCAGTTCACTGAGCAAGGAGTAGGTCTTGTCTATTACATATTGGGTGTATGGAACGGTATCTGAGCGAATTTGAACCCCTTGTTTTATGCATCACCCCACCTCACCTTTCCCGTTAAGCAGCCATAGTGTGTTTTCTAAACGTGTGACTCTGTTCTGTTTTGTAATTCAGTTCAAGTGTAGCGGTTTTTACATTCCCTCTATAAGTGATAGCTTATGATAAGTGTCTTTTTCTGTGTGACTTATTTCACTTAGAATCGTCATACCTAGCTCCACTCATCTTGCTTCTACTAGCCTTATAACATTGATT
This sequence comes from Eschrichtius robustus, assembly GCF_028021215.1. NCBI lineage: Eukaryota > Metazoa > Chordata > Mammalia > Artiodactyla > Eschrichtiidae > Eschrichtius > Eschrichtius robustus. The sequence continues at coordinate 53,329 of NW_027175338.1, forward strand.
TCATGTCTGAGTGATATTCCATTTTACATAAGGACCACAACTTCTTTATCCATTTTTCTCTTTCCTGGGATATTTAAGGTGTCATGAAGTGGAGGTTCTTGTCAACAGAGCAGCCCCAAACTTTGGGGTGCCTGTGTCTTGCTCATTTTTAGTTTTCCCAATTTATACGCCCATGAGTGGACGTGCCCTATGCTCCCTAAGATGTGTTTTTTCGATGTTTCAGGACACACCGTACACTTCTCCAGAGTGGCTGTTGGCAATTTACATCCCGCCCATCAGCGTAGCAAGGCTGCCATTTCTCCATGGCCTGTCCTGCATTTCTGGTTTTGACACTTTTTGCAGTATGTCCCTTTTGGCCGATGGGAAGCGAGACTTCTTTGTAGCGCTGATTTGCCTTTCCAGGTTGCTTGGTTGGCCAAAAAGGGCGTATGCGTTTTTTCCTGAATATATTCAGGAAAAAACGCATACGCCCTTTGTGGCCAAGGGCATCATTGTCCACGTTTTGCCGCTTATCATGTGCCTTAAAGGCGATTCCTATCTACCTCCTGAAATCTGTTTCCTGCAATTCTGCCTTGCTTTCAAATCCTCTTCGTTGCCTTCCCTCAATATATCTGTGGATGAGAGTTATCACTTATAACTCTGCAGGTTTGTGAATTGCAGTGTCCCTGAGCTCCATTTTTCAACTGTCTTTTTTGAGAGCTGGCCGCAAAAGCACGGGATTGCCTCAGGCCCTATTCTGGTTCCTGGCAGCAGGCTGAGCCTGTGGTTAATTCTTCTTCCTGATGGGAAAATAGAGTGACCTGTGCCTGTCCCAACAGCTAGATCTAGTCTCTCATTGGTTGCCCCTCTTCCCGTTCATCCTCAGGACAAATTGCAACCTGTAGGGAACAGGAGGTTAAAGGTGCTGATTCTCCAAGTAGGGAGATTGCTAGTAAAGTAGCTGGAATGGCGAACCCGAGCACAAGGAGATGAGAAATGAGGTGCGTTTTGGAACCTTTCAAAATCACACGGTGTACCATCTTCTGAGTTTCTCATGCATGTTTTCGATGTAGGAAGATGCCCTTGAACCTGGAGACTTGGGACCCATGGGATGGGTACCACGCAGTATTACTTTAAAGGGTCTGCGTTTGCTCACCCAACCTAACCCAACCTTTCAGCCCCAAGAGTGTCCACCCTTATGTCTCATCCAGCTGTGCGTGTAGATATGGTCAATCCAGGTTGCATCACAGCCTCTGAACGAATTTTGTAAGAATTTCTCTCTCTTTCACTGTCTTTGTTTTACGGGTTTTTAAAAGTAATTTATTTTTATAATGGGGTTTAGCTGCTTTTCACGGCTGTGTTTATGCGGCTTTACACCCACTTGACTCACTTCCAGACAGATATCAATACATAGGTTTTAAGATTTTTACTAGTCACATATATTCTTGTGCGGTGAATAGGGGGTGTTGAGTCCAGTTCACTGAGCAAGGAGTAGGTCTTGTCTATTACATATTGGGTGTATGGAACGGTATCTGAGCGAATTTGAACCCCTTGTTTTATGCATCACCCCACCTCACCTTTCCCGTTAAGCAGCCATAGTGTGTTTTCTAAACGTGTGACTCTGTTCTGTTTTGTAATTCAGTTCAAGTGTAGCGGTTTTTACATTCCCTCTATAAGTGATAGCTTATGATAAGTGTCTTTTTCTGTGTGACTTATTTCACTTAGAATCGTCATACCTAGCTCCACTCATCTTGCTTCTACTAGCCTTATAACATTGATTTCATGTCTGAGTGATATTCCATTGTACATAAGGACCACAACTTCTTTATCCATTTTTCTCTTTCCTGGGATATTTAAGGTGTCATGAAGTGGAGGTTCTTGTCAACAGAGCAGCCCCAAACTTTGGGGTGCCTGTGTCTTGCTCATTTTTAGTTTTCCCAATTTATACGCCCATGAGTGGACGTGCCCTATGCTCCCTAAGATGTGTTTTTTCGATGTTTCAGGACACACCGTACACTTCTCCAGAGTGGCTGTTGGCAATTTACATCCCGCCCATCAGCGTAGCAAGGCTGCCATTTCTCCATGGCCTGTCCTGCATTTCTGGTTTTGACACTTTTTGCAGTATGTCCCTTTTGGCCCATGGGAAGCGAGACTTCTTTGTAGCGCTGATTTGCCTTTCCAGGTTGCTTGGTTGGCCAAAAAGGGCGTATGCGTTTTTTCCTGAATATATTCAGGAAAAAACGCATACGCCCTTTTTGGCTAAGGGCATCATTGTCCACGTTTTGCCGCTTTTCATGTGCCTTAAAGGCGATTCCAATCTACCTCCTGAAATCTGTTTCCTGCAATTCTGCCTTGCTTTCAAATCCTCTTCGTTGCCTTCCCTCAATATATCTGTGGATGAGAGTTATCACTTATAACTCTGCGGGTTTGTGAATTGCAGTGTCCCTGAGCTCCATTTTTCAACTGTCTTTTTTGAGAGCTGGCCGCAAAAGCACGGGATTGCCTCAGGCCCTATTCTGGTTCCTGGCAGCAGGCTGAGCCTGTGGTTAATTCTTCTTCCTGATGGGAAAATAGAGTGACCTGTGCCTGTCCCAACAGCTAGATCTAGTCTCTCATTGGTTCCCCCTCTTCCCGTTCATCCTCAGGACAAATTGCAAACTGTAGGGAACAGGAGGTTAAAGGTGCTGATTCTCCAAGTAAGTTGATTGCTAGTAAAGTAGCTGGAAAGGCGAACCCGAGCACAAGGAGATGAGAAATGGGGTGTGTTTTAGAAACCTTTCAAAATCACACGGTGTACCATCTTCTGAGTTTCTCATGCATGTTTTCGATGTAGGAAGATGCCCGTGACCCTGGAGACTTGGGACCCATGGGATGGGTACCACGCAGTATTACTTTAAAGGGTCTGCGTTTGCTCACCCAACCTAACCCAACCTTTCAGCCCCAAGACTGTCCACCCTTATGTCTCATCCAGCTGTGCGTGTAGATATGGTCAATCCAGGTTGCATCACAGCCTCTGAACGAATTTTGTAAGAATTTCTCTCTCTTTCACTGTCTTTGTTTTACGGGTTTTTAAAAGTAATTTATTTTTATAATGGGGTTTAGCTGCTTTTCACGGCTGTGTTTATGCGGCTTTACACCCACTTGACTCACTTCCAGACAGATATCAATACATAGGTTTTAAGATTGTTACTAGTCACATATATTCTTGTGCGGTGAATAGGGGGTGTTGAGTCCAGTTCACTGAGCAAGGAGTAGGTCTTGACTATTACATATTGGGTGTATGGAACGGTATCTGAGCGAATTTGAAACCCTTGTTTTATGCATCACCCCACCTCACCTTTCCCGTTAAGCAGCCATAGTGTGTTTTCTAAACGTGTGATTCTGTTCTGTTCTGTAATTCAGTTCAAGTGTAGCGGTTTTTACATTCCCTCTATAAGTGATAGCTTATGATAAGTGTCTTTTTCTGTGTGACTTATTTCACTTAGAATCGTCGTACCTAAGTCCACTCATCTTGCTTCTACTAGCCTTATGACATTGATTTCATATCTGAGTGATATTGCATTTACATAAGGACCACAACTTCTTTATCCATTTTTCTCTTTCCTGGGATATTTAAGGTGTCATGAAGTGGAGGTTCTTGTCAATAGAGCAGCCCTAAACTTTGGGGTGCCTGTGTCTTGCTGATTTTTAGTTTTCCCAATTTATACGCCCATGAGTGGACGTGCCCTATACTCCCTAAGCTGTGTTTTTTCGATGTTTCAGGACACACCGTACACTTCTCCAGAGTGGCTGTTGGCAATTAACATCCCGCCCATCAGCGTAGCAAGGCTGCCATTTCTCCATGGCCTGTCCTGCATTTCTGGTTTTGACACTTTTTGCAGCATGACCCTTTTGACCGATGGGAAGCGAGACTTCTTTGTAGCACTGATTTGCCTTTCCAGGTTGCTTGGTTGGCCAAAAAGGGCTTATGCGTTTTTTCCTGAATATATTCAGGAAAAAACGCATACGCCCTTTTTGGCCAAGGGCATCATTGTCGACGTTTTGCCACTTTTCATGTGCTTTAAAGGCGATTCGACTCTACCTCCTGAAACCTGTTTCCTGCAATTCTGCCTTGCTTTCAAATCCTCTTCGTTGCATTCCCTCAATATATTTGTGGACGAGAGTTATCATTTATAACTCAGCAGGTTTGTGAATGGCAGTCCCCCTGAGCTCCATTTTTCAACTGTCTTTTTTGGGAGCTGGCCGCAAAAGAACGGGATTGCCTCAGGCCCTATTCTGGTTCCCGGCGGCAGGCTGAGCCTGTGGTTAATTCTTCTTCCTAATGGGAAAATAGAGTGACCTGTGCCTGTCCCAACACCTAGATCTATTCTCTCATTGGTTTCCCCTCTTCCCGTTCATCCTCAGGACAAATTGCAACCTGTACAGAACAGGAGGTTAAAGGTGCTGATTCTCCAAGTAGGGAGATTGCTAGTGAAGTAGCTGGAATGGCGAACCCGAGCACAAGGAGATGAGAAATGAGGTGCGTTTTAGAAACCTTTCAAAATCACACGGTGTACCTTCTTCTGGGTTCCTCATGCAAGTTTTCGATGTAGTAAGATGCCCTTGAACCTGGAGATTTGGGACCCATGGGACGGGTACCATGCAGTATTACTTTAAAGGGTCTGCGTTTGCTCACCCAACCTCACCCAACCTCTCAGCCCCAAGAGTGTCCACCCTTATGTCTCATCAAGCTGTGGGTCTAGATATGGTCAATCCAGGTTGCATCACAGCCCCTGAACGAATTTTGTAAGAATTTCTCTCTCTTTCACTGTCTTTGTTTTACGGGTTTTTAAAAGTAATTTATTTTTATAATGGGGTTTAGCTGCTTTTCACGGCTGTGTTTATGCGGCTTTAAACCCACTTGACTCACTTCCAGACAGATATCAATACATAGGTTTTAAGATTGTTACTAGTCACATATATTCTTGTGCGGTGAATAGGGGGTGTTGAGTCCAGTTCACTGAGCAAGGAGCAGGTGTTGTCTATTACATATTGGGTGTATGGAACGGTATCTGAGCGAATTTGAACCCCTTGTTTTATGCATCACCCCACCTCACCTTTCCCGTTAAGCAGCCATAGTGTGTTTTCTAAACGTGTGACTCTGTTCTGTTTTGTAATTCAGTTCAAGTGTAGCGGTTTTTACATTCCCTCTATAAGTGATAGCTTATGATAAGTGTCTTTTTCTGTGTGACTTATTTCACTTAGAATCGTCGTACCTAAATCCACTCATCTTGCTTCTACTAGCCTTATGACATTGATTTCATGTCTGAGTGATATTCCATTGTACATAAGGACCACAACTTCTTTATCCATTTTTCTCTTTCCTGGGATATTTAAGGTGTCATGAAGTGGAGGTTCTTGTCAACAGAGCAGCCCTAAACTTTGGGGTGCCTGTGTCTTGCTGATTTTGAGTTTTCCCAATTTATACGCCCATGAGTGGACGTGCCCTATGCTCCCTAAGCTGTGTTTTTTCGATGTTTCAGGACACACCGTACACTTCTCCTGAGTGGCTGTTGGCAACTTACATCCCGCCCATCAGCGTAGCAAGGCTGCCATTTCTCCATGGCCTGTCCTGCATTTCTGGTTTTGACACTTTTTGCAGCATGGCCCTTTTGACCGATGGGAAGCGAGACTTCTTTGTAGCGCTGATTTGCCTTTCCAGGTTGCTTGGTTGGCCAAAAAGGGCGTATGCGTTTTTTCCTGAATATATTCAGGAAAAAACGCATACGCCCTTTTTGGCCAAGGGCATCATTGTCGACCTTTTGCCGCTTTTCATGTGCCTTAAAGGCGATTCGAATCTACCTCCTGAAATCTGTTTCCTGCAATTCTGCCTTGCTTTCAAATCCTCTTCGTTGCCTTCCCTCAATATATCTGTGGATGAGAGTTATCACTTATAACTCTGCAGGTTTGTGAATTGCAGTGTCCCTGAGCTCCATTTTTCAACTGTCTTTTTTGAGAGCTGGCCGCAAAAGCACGGGATTGCCTCAGGCCCTATTCTGGTTCCTGGCAGCAGGCTGAGCCTGTGGTTAATTCTTCTTCCTGATGGGAAAATAGAGTGACCTGTGCCTGTCCCAACAGCTAGATCTAGTCTCTCATTGGTTGCCCCTCTTCCCGTTCATCCTCAGGACAAATTGCAACCTGTAGGGAACAGGAGGTTAAAGGTGCTGATTCTCCAAGTAGGGAGATTGCTAGTAAAGTAGCTGGAATGGCGAACCCGAGCACAAGGAGATGAGAAATGAGGTGCGTTTTAGAAACCTTTCAAAATCACACGGTGTACCATCTTCTGAGTTTCTCATGCATGTTTTCGATGTAGGAAGATGCCCTTGAACCTGGAGACTTGGGACCCATGGGATGGGTACCACGCAGTATTACTTTAAAGGGTCTGCGTTTGCTCACCCAACCTAACCCAACCTTTCAGCCCCAAGACTGTCCACCCTTATGTCTCATCCAGCTGTGCGTGTAGATATGGTCAATCCAGGTTGCATCACAGCCTCTGAACGAATTTTGTAAGAATTTCTCTCTCTTTCACTGTCTTTCTTTTACGGGTTTTTAAAAGTAATTTATTTTTATAATGGGGTTTAGCTGCTTTTCACGGCTGTGTTTATGCGGATTTACACCCACTTGACTCACTTCCAGACAGATATCAATACATAGGTTTTAAGATTGTTACTAGTCACATATATTCTTGTGCGGTGAATAGGGGGTGTTGAGTCCAGTTCACTGAGCAAGGAGTAGGTCTTGTCTATTACATATTGGGTGTATGGAACGGTATCTGAGCGAATTTGAACCCCTTGTTTTATGCATCACCCCACCTCACCTTTCCCGTTAAGCAACCATAGTGTGTTTTCTAAACGTGTGATTCTGTTCTGTTCTGTAATTCAGTTCAAGTGTAGCGGTTTTTACATTCCCTCTATAAGTGATAGCTTATGATAAGTGTCTTTTTCTGTGTGACTTATTTCACTTAGAATCGACGTACCTAAGTCCACTCATCTTGCTTCTACTAGCCTTATGACATTGATTTCATGTCTGAGTGATATTCCATTGTACATAAGGACCACAACTTCTTTATCCATTTTTCTCTTTCCTGGGATATTTAAGGTGTCATGAAGTGGAGGTTCTTGTCAACAGAGCAGCCCTAAACTTTGGGGTGCCTGTGTCTTGCTGATTTTTAGTTTTCCCAATTTATTCGCCCATGAGTGGACGTGCCCTATGCTCCCTAAGCTGTGTTTTTTCGATGTTTCAGGACACACCGTACACTTCTCCTGAGTGGCTGTTGACAACTTACATCCCGCCCATCAGCGTAGCAAGGCTGCCATTTCTCCATGGCCTGTCCTGCATGTCTGGTTTTGACACTTTTTGCAGCATGGCCCTTTTGACCGATGGGAAGCGAGACTTCTTTGTAGCGCTGATTTTCCTTTCCAGGTTGCTTGGTTGGCCAAAAAGTGCGTATGCGTTTTTTCCTGAATATATTCAGGAAAAAACGCATACGCCCTTCTTGGCCAAGGGCATCATTGTCGACGTTTTGCCGCTTTTCATGTGCCTTAAAGGCGATTCCAATCTACCTCCTGAAATCTGTTTCCTGCAATTCTGCCTTGCTTTCAAATCCTCTTCGTTGACTTCCCTCAATATATCTGTGGATGAGAGTTATCACTTATAACTCTGCGGGTTTGTGAATTGCAGTGTCCCTGAGCTCCATTTTTCAACTGTCTTTTTTGAGAGCTGGCCGCAAAAGCACGGGATTGCCTCAGGCCCTATTCTGGTTCCTGGCAGCAGGCTGAGCCTGTGGTTAATTCTTCTCCTGATGGGAAAATAGAGTGACCTGTGCCTGTCCCAACAGCTAGATCTAGTCTCTCATTGGTTCCCCCTCTTCCCGTTCATCCTCAGGACAAATTGCAACCTGTAGGGAACAGGAGGTTAAAGGTGCTGATTCTCCAAGTAGGGAGATTGCTAGTAAAGTAGCTGGAATGGCGAACCCGAGCACAAGGAGATGAGAAATGAGGTGCGTTTTGGAACCTTTCAAAATCACACGGTGTACCATCTTCTGAGTTTCTCATGCATGTTTTCGATGTAGGAAGATGCCCTTGAACCTGGAGACTTGGGACCCATGGGATGGGTACCACGCAGTATTACTTTAAAGGGTCTGGGTTTGCTCACCCAACCTAACCCAACCTTTCAGCCCCAAGAGTGTCCACCCTTATGTCTCATCCAGCTGTGCGTGTAGATATGGTCAATCCAGGTTGCATCACAGCCTCTGAACGAATTATGTAAGAATTTCTCTCTCTTTCACTGTCTTTGTTTTACGGGTTTTTAAAAGTAATTTATTTTTATAATGGGGTTTAGCTGCTTTTCACGGCTGTGTTTATGCGGCTTTACACCCACTTGACTCACTTCCAGACATATATCAATACATAGGTTTTAAGATTCTTACTAGTCACATATATTCTTGTGCGGTGAATAGGGGGTGTTGAGTCCAGTTCACTGAGCAAGGAGTAGGTCTTGTCTATTACATATTGGGTGTATGGAACGGTATCTGAGCGAATTTGAAACCCTTGTTTTATGCATCACCCCACCTCACCTTTCCCGTTAAGCAGCCATAGTGTGTTTTCTAAACGTGTGACTCTTTTCTGTTCTGTAATTCAGTTCAAGTGTAGCGGTTTTTACATTCCCTCTATAAGTGATAGCTTATGATAAGTGTCTTTTTCTGTGTGACTTATTTCACTTAGAATCGTCGTACCTAAGTCCACTCATCTTGCTTCTACTAGCCTTATGACATTGATTTCATGTCTGAGTGATATTCCATTGTACATAAGGACCACAACTTCTTTATCCATTTTTCTCTTTCCTGGGATATTTAAGGTGTCATGAAGTGGAGGTTCTTGTCAACAGAGCAGCCCTAAACTTTGGGGTGCCTGTGTCTTGCTGATTTTTAGTTTTCCCAATTTATACGCCCATGAGTGGACGTGCCCTATGCTCCCTAAGCTGTGTTTTTTCGATGTTTCAGGACACACCGTACACTTCTCCAGAGTGGCTGTTGGCAACTTACATCCCGCTCATCAGCGTAGCAAGGCTGCCATTTCTCCATGGCCTGTCCTGCATTTCTGGTTTTGACACTTTTTGCAGCATGGCCCTTTTGACCGATGGGAAGCGAGACTTCTTTGTAGCGCTGATTTGCCTTTCCAGGTTGCTTGGTTGGCCAAAAAGGGCGTATGCGTTTTTTCCTGAATATATTCAGGAAAAAACGCATACGCCCTTTTTGGCCAAGGGCATCATTGTCGACCTTTTGCCGCTTTTCATGTGCCTTAAAGGCGATTCGAATCTACCTCCTGAAATCTGTTTCCTGCAATTCTGCCTTGCTTTCAAATCCTCTTCGTTGCCTTCCCTCAATATATCTGTGGATGAGAGTTATCACTTATAACTCTGCAGGTTTGTGAATTGCAGTGTCCCTGAGCTCCATTTTTCAACTGTCTTTTTTGAGAGCTGGCCGCAAAAGCACGGGATTGCCTCAGGCCCTATTCTGGTTCCTGGCAGCAGGCTGAGCCTGTGGTTAATTCTTCTTCCTGATGGGAAAATAGAGTGACCTGTGCCTGTCCCAACAGCTAGATCTAGTCTCTCATTGGTTGCCCCTCTTCCCGTTCATCCTCAGGACAAATTGCAACCTGTAGGGAACAGGAGGTTAAAGGTGCTGATTCTCCAAGTAGGGAGATTGCTAGTAAAGTAGCTGGAATGGCGAACCCGAGCACAAGGAGATGAGAAATGAGGTGCGTTTTAGAAACCTTTCAAAATCACACGGTGTACCATCTTCTGAGTTTCTCATGCATGTTTTCGATGTAGGAAGATGCCCTTGAACCTGGAGACTTGGGACCCATGGGATGGGTACCACGCAGTATTACTTTAAAGGGTCTGCGTTTGCTCACCCAACCTAACCCAACCTTTCAGCCCCAAGACTGTCCACCCTTATGTCTCATCCAGCTGTGCGTGTAGATATGGTCAATCCAGGTTGCATCACAGCCTCTGAACGAATTTTGTAAGAATTTCTCTCTCTTTCACTGTCTTTCTTTTACGGGTTTTTAAAAGTAATTTATTTTTATAATGGGGTTTAGCTGCTTTTCACGGCTGTGTTTATGCGGATTTACACCCACTTGACTCACTTCCAGACAGATATCAATACATAGGTTTTAAGATTGTTACTAGTCACATATATTCTTGTGCGGTGAATAGGGGGTGTTGAGTCCAGTTCACTGAGCAAGGAGTAGGTCTTGTCTATTACATATTGGGTGTATGGAACGGTATCTGAGCGAATTTGAACCCCTTGTTTTATGCATCACCCCACCTCACCTTTCCCGTTAAGCAACCATAGTGTGTTTTCTAAACGTGTGATTCTGTTCTGTTCTGTAATTCAGTTCAAGTGTAGCGGTTTTTACATTCCCTCTATAAGTGATAGCTTATGATAAGTGTCTTTTTCTGTGTGACTTATTTCACTTAGAATCGACGTACCTAAGTCCACTCATCTTGCTTCTACTAGCCTTATGACATTGATTTCATGTCTGAGTGATATTCCATTGTACATAAGGACCACAACTTCTTTATCCATTTTTCTCTTTCCTGGGATATTTAAGGTGTCATGAAGTGGAGGTTCTTGTCAACAGAGCAGCCCTAAACTTTGGGGTGCCTGTGTCTTGCTGATTTTTAGTTTTCCCAATTTATTCGCCCATGAGTGGACGTGCCCTATGCTCCCTAAGCTGTGTTTTTTCGATGTTTCAGGACACACCGTACACTTCTCCTGAGTGGCTGTTGACAACTTACATCCCGCCCATCAGCGTAGCAAGGCTGCCATTTCTCCATGGCCTGTCCTGCATGTCTGGTTTTGACACTTTTTGCAGCATGGCCCTTTTGACCGATGGGAAGCGAGACTTCTTTGTAGCGCTGATTTTCCTTTCCAGGTTGCTTGGTTGGCCAAAAAGTGCGTATGCGTTTTTTCCTGAATATATTCAGGAAAAAACGCATACGCCCTTCTTGGCCAAGGGCATCATTGTCGACGTTTTGCCGCTTTTCATGTGCCTTAAAGGCGATTCCAATCTACCTCCTGAAATCTGTTTCCTGCAATTCTGCCTTGCTTTCAAATCCTCTTCGTTGACTTCCCTCAATATATCTGTGGATGAGAGTTATCACTTATAACTCTGCGGGTTTGTGAATTGCAGTGTCCCTGAGCTCCATTTTTCAACTGTCTTTTTTGAGAGCTGGCCGCAAAAGCACGGGATTGCCTCAGGCCCTATTCTGGTTCCTGGCAGCAGGCTGAGCCTGTGGTTAATTCTTCTCCTGATGGGAAAATAGAGTGACCTGTGCCTGTCCCAACAGCTAGATCTAGTCTCTCATTGGTTCCCCCTCTTCCCGTTCATCCTCAGGACAAATTGCAACCTGTAGGGAACAGGAGGTTAAAGGTGCTGATTCTCCAAGTAGGGAGATTGCTAGTAAAGTAGCTGGAATGGCGAACCCGAGCACAAGGAGATGAGAAATGAGGTGCGTTTTGGAACCTTTCAAAATCACACGGTGTACCATCTTCTGAGTTTCTCATGCATGTTTTCGATGTAGGAAGATGCCCTTGAACCTGGAGACTTGGGACCCATGGGATGGGTACCACGCAGTATTACTTTAAAGGGTCTGGGTTTGCTCACCCAACCTAACCCAACCTTTCAGCCCCAAGAGTGTCCACCCTTATGTCTCATCCAGCTGTGCGTGTAGATATGGTCAATCCAGGTTGCATCACAGCCTCTGAACGAATTATGTAAGAATTTCTCTCTCTTTCACTGTCTTTGTTTTACGGGTTTTTAAAAGTAATTTATTTTTATAATGGGGTTTAGCTGCTTTTCACGGCTGTGTTTATGCGGCTTTACACCCACTTGACTCACTTCCAGACATATATCAATACATAGGTTTTAAGATTCTTACTAGTCACATATATTCTTGTGCGGTGAATAGGGGGTGTTGAGTCCAGTTCACTGAGCAAGGAGTAGGTCTTGTCTATTACATATTGGGTGTATGGAACGGTATCTGAGCGAATTTGAAACCCTTGTTTTATGCATCACCCCACCTCACCTTTCCCGTTAAGCAGCCATAGTGTGTTTTCTAAACGTGTGACTCTTTTCTGTTCTGTAATTCAGTTCAAGTGTAGCGGTTTTTACATTCCCTCTATAAGTGATAGCTTATGATAAGTGTCTTTTTCTGTGTGACTTATTTCACTTAGAATCGTCGTACCTAAGTCCACTCATCTTGCTTCTACTAGCCTTATGACATTGATTTCATGTCTGAGTGATATTCCATTGTACATAAGGACCACAACTTCTTTATCCATTTTTCTCTTTCCTGGGATATTTAAGGTGTCATGAAGTGGAGGTTCTTGTCAACAGAGCAGCCCTAAACTTTGGGGTGCCTGTGTCTTGCTGATTTTTAGTTTTCCCAATTTATACGCCCATGAGTGGACGTGCCCTATGCTCCCTAAGCTGTGTTTTTTCGATGTTTCAGGACACACCGTACACTTCTCCAGAGTGGCTGTTGGCAACTTACATCCCGCTCATCAGCGTAGCAAGGCTGCCATTTCTCCATGGCCTGTCCTGCATTTCTGGTTTTGACACTTTTTGCAGCATGGCCCTTTTGACCGATGTGAAGCGAGACTTCTTTGTAGCGCTGATTTGCCTTTCCAGGTTGCTTGGTTGGCCAAAAAGGGCGTATGCGTTTTTTCCTGAATATATTCAGGAAAAAACGCATACGCCCTTTTTGGCCAAGGGCATCATTGTCGACCTTTTCCCGCTTTTCATGTGCCTTAAAGGCGATTCGAATCTACCTCCTGAAATCTGTTTCCTGCAATTCTGCCTTGCTTTCAAATCCTCTTCGTTGCCTTCCCTCAATATATCTGTGGATGAGAGTTATCACTTATAACTCTGCAGGTTTGTGAATTGCAGTGTCCCTGAGCTCCATTTTTCAACTGTCTTTTTTGAGAGCTGGCCGCAAAAGCACGGGATTGCCTCAGGCCCTATTCTGGTTCCTGGCAGCAGGCTGAGCCTGTGGTTAATTCTTCTTCCTGATGGGAAAATAGAGTGACCTGTGCCTGTCCCAACAGCTAGATCTAGTCTCTCATTGGTTCCCCCTCTTCCCGTTCATCCTCAGGACAAATTGCAACCTGTAGGGAACAGGAGGTTAAAGGTGCTGATTCTCCAAGTAGGGAGATTGCTAGTAAAGTAGCTGGAATGGCGAACCCGAGCACAAGGAGATGAGAAATGAGGTGCGTTTTAGAAACCTTTCAAAATCACACGGTGTACCATCTTCTGAGTTTCTCATGCATGTTTTCGATGTAGGAAGATGCCCTTGAACCTGGAGACTTGGGACCCATGGGATGGGTACCACGCAGTATTACTTTAAAGGGTCTGCGTTTGCTCACCCAACCTAACCCAACCTTTCAGCCCCAAGACTGTCCACCCTTATGTCTCATCCAGCTGTGCGTGTAGATATGGTCAATCCAGGTTGCATCACAGCCTCTGAACGAATTTTGTAAGAATTTCTCTCTCTTTCACTGTCTTTGTTTTACGGGTTTTTAAAAGTAATTTATTTTTATAATGGGGTTTAGCTGCTTTTCACGGCTGTGTTTATGCGGATTTACACCCACTTGACTCACTTCCAGACAGATATCAATACATAGGTTTTAAGATTGTTACTAGTCACATATATTCTTGTGCGGTGAATAGGGGGTGTTGAGTCCAGTTCACTGAGCAAGGAGTAGGTCTTGTCTATTACATATTGGGTGTATGGAACGGTATCTGAGCGAATTTGAACCCCTTGTTTTATGCATCACCCCACCTCACCTTTCCCGTTAAGCAACCATAGTGTGTTTTCTAAACGTGTGATTCTGTTCTGTTCTGTAATTCAGTTCAAGTGTAGCGGTTTTTACATTCCCTCTATAAGTGATAGCTTATGATAAGTGTCTTTTTCTGTGTGACTTATTTCACTTAGAATCGACGTACCTAAGTCCACTCATCTTGCTTCTACTAGCCTTATGACATTGATTTCATGTCTGAGTGATATTCCATTGTACATAAGGACCACAACTTCTTTATCCATTTTTCTCTTTCCTGGGATATTTAAGGTGTCATGAAGTGGAGGTTCTTGTCAACAGAGCAGCCCTAAACTTTGGGGTGCCTGTGTCTTGCTGATTTTTAGTTTTCCCAATTTATACGCCCATGAGTGGACGTGCCCTATGCTCCCTAAGCTGTGTTTTTTCGATGTTTCAGGACACACCGTACACTTCTCCTGAGTGGCTGTTGACAACTTACATCCCGCCCATCAGCGTAGCAAGGCTGCCATTTCTCCATGGCCTGTCCTGCATGTCTGGTTTTGACACTTTTTGCAGCATGGCCCTTTTGACCGATGGGAAGCGAGACTTCTTTGTAGCGCTGATTTGCCTTTCCAGGTTGCTTGGTTGGCCAAAAAGTGCGTATGCGTTTTTTCCTGAATATATTCAGGAAAAAACGCATACGCCCTTCTTGGCCAAGGGCATCATTGTCGACGTTTTGCCGCTTTTCATGTGCCTTAAAGGCGATTCCAATCTACCTCCTGAAATCTGTTTCCTGCAATTCTGCCTTGCTTTCAAATCCTCTTCGTTGCCTTCCCTCAATATATCTGTGGATGAGAGTTATCACTTATAACTCTGCGGGTTTGTGAATTGCAGTGTCCCTGAGCTCCAATTTTCAACTGTCTTGTTTGGGAGCTGGCCGCAAAAGCACGGGATTTCCTCAGGCCCTATTCTGGTTCCCGGCAGCAGGCTGAGCCTGTGGTTAATTCTTCTTCCTGATGGGAAAATAGAGTGACCTGTGCCTGTCCCAACACCTAGATCTAGTCTCTCATTGGTTGCCCCTCTTCCCGTTCATCCTCAGGACAAATTGCAACCTGTAGGGAACAGGAGGTTAAAGGTGCTGATTCTCCAAGTAAGTTGATTGCTAGTAAAGTAGCTGGAAAGGCGAACCCGAGCACAAGGAGATGAGAAATGGGGTGTGTTTTAGAAACCTTTCAAAATCACACGGTGTACCATCTTCTGAGTTTCTCATGCATGTTTTCGATGTAGGAAGATGCCCGTGACCCTGGAGACTTGGGACCCATGGGATGGGTACCACGCAGTATTACTTTAAAGGGTCTGCGTTTGCTCACCCAACCTAACCCAACCTTTCAGCCCCAAGACTGTCCACCGTTATGTCTCATCCAGCTGTGCGTGTAGATATGGTCAATCCAGGTTGCATCACAGCCTCTGAACGAATTTTGTAAGAATTTCTCTCTCTTTCACTGTCTTTGTTTTACGGGTTTTTAAAAGTAATTTATTTTTATAATGGGGTTTAGCTGCTTTTCACGGCTGTGTTTATGTGGATTTACACCCACTTGACTCACTTCCAGACAGATATCAATACATAGGTTTTAAGATTGTTACTAGTCACATATATTCTTGTGCGGTGAATAGGGGGTGTTGAGTCCAGTTCACTGAGCAAGGAGTAGGTCTTGTCTATTACATATTGGGTGTATGGAACGGTATCTGAGCGAATTTGAAACCCTTGTTTTATGCATCACCCCACCTCACCTTTCCCGTTAAGCAGCCATAGTGTGTTTTCTAAACGTGTGATTCTGTTCTGTTCTGTAATTCAGTTCAAGTGTAGCGGTTTTTACATTCCCTCTATAAGTGATAGCTTATGATAAGTGTCTTTTTCTCTGTGACTTATTTCACTTAGAATCGTCGTACCTAAGTCCACTCATCTTGCTTCTACTAGCCTTATGACATTGATTTCATATCTGAGTGATATTGCATTGTACATAAGGACCACAACTTCTTTATCCATTTTTCTCTTTCCTGGGATATTTAAGGTGTCATGAAGTGGAGGTTCTTGTCAATAGAGCAGCCCTAAACTTTGGGGTGCCTGTGTCTTGCTGATTTTTAGTTTTCCCAATTTATACGCCCATGAGTGGACGTGCCCTATGCTCCCTAAGCTGTGTTTTTTCGATGTTTCAGGACACACCGTACACTTCTCCAGAGTGGCTGTTGGCAATTAACATCCCGCCCATCAGCGTAGCAAGGCTGCCATTTCTCCATGGCCTGTCCTGCATTTCTGGTTTTGACACTTTTTGCAGCATGACCCTTTTGACCGATGGGAAGCGAGACTTATTTGTAGCACTGATTTGCCTTTCCAGGTTGCTTGGTTGGCCAAAAAGGGCGTATGCGTTTTTTCCTGAATATATTCAGGAAAAAACGCATATGCACTTTTTGGCCAAGGGCATCATTGTCGACGTTTTGCCGCTTTTCATGTGCTTTAAAGGCGATTCGAATCTACCTCCTGAAACCTGTTTCCTGCAATTCTGCCTTGCTTTCAAATCCTCTTCGTTGCCTTCCCTCAATATATTTGTGGACGAGAGTTATCATCTATAACTCAGCAGGTTTGTGAATGGCAGTCCCCCTGAGCTCCATTTTTCAACTGTCTTTTTTGGGAGCTGGCCGCAAAAGCAAGGGATTGCCTCAGGCCCTATTCTGGTTCCCGGCGGCAGGCTGAGCCTGTGGTTAATTCTTCTTCCTGATGGGAAAATAGAGTGACCTGTGCCTGTCCCAACACCTAGATCTATTCTCTCATTGGTTTCCCCTCTTCCCGTTCATCCTCAGGACAAATTGCAACCTGTACAGAACAGGAGGTTAAAGGTGCTGATTCTCCAAGTAGGGAGATTGCTAGTGAAGTAACTGGAATGTCGAACCCGAGCACAAGGAGATGAGAAATGAGGTGCGTTTTTGAAACCTTTCAAAATCACACGGTGTACCTTCTTCTGGGTTCCTCATGCAAGTTTTCGATGTAGGAAGATGCCCTTGAACCTGGAGATTTGGGACCCATGGGATGGGTACCATGCAGTATTACTTTAAAGGGTCTGCGTTTGCTCACCCAACCTCACCCAACCTCTCAGCCCCAAGAGTGTCCACCCTTATGTCTCATCCAGCTGTGGGTCTAGATATGGTCAATCCAGGTTGCATCACAGCCCCTGAACGAATTTTGTAAGAATTTCTCTCTCTTTCACTGTCTTTGTTTTACGGGTTTTTAAAAGTAATTTATTTTTATAATGGGGTTTAGCTGCTTTTCACGGCTGTGTTTATGTGGCTTTAAACCCACTTGACTCACTTCCAGACAGATATCAATACATAGGTTTTAAGATTGTTACTAGTCACATATATTCTTGTGCGGTGAATAGGGGGTGTTGAGTCCAGTTCACTGAGCAAGGAGTAGGTCTTGTCTATTACATATTGGGTGTATGGAACGGTATCTGAGCGAATTTGAACCCCTTGTTTTATGCATCACCCCACCTCACCTTACCCGTTAAGCAGCCATAGTGTGTTTTCTAAACGTGTGATTCTGTTCTGTTCTGTAATTCAGTTCAAGTGTAGCGGTTTTTACATTCCCTCTATAAGTGATAGCTTATGATAAGTGTCTTTTTCTGTGTGACTTATTTCACTTAGAATCGTCGTACCTAAGTCCACTCATCTTGCTTCTACTAGCCTTATGACATTGATTTCATGTCTGAGTGATATTCCATTGTACATAAGGACCACAACTTCTTTATCCATTTTTCTCTTTCCTGGGATATTTAAGGTGTCATGAAGTGGAGGTTCTTGTCAACAGAGCAGCCCTAAACTTTGGTGTGCCTGTGTCTTGCTGATTTTTAGTTTTCCCAATTTATACGCCCATGAGTGGACGTGCCCTATGCTCCCTAAGCTGTGTTTTTTCGATGTTTCAGGACACACCGTACACTTCTCCTGAGTGGCTGTTGACAACTTACATCCCGCCCATCAGCGTAGCAAGGCTGCCATTTCTCCATGGCCTGTCCTGCATGTCTGGTTTTGACACTTTTTGCAGCATGGCCCTTTTGACCGATGGGAAGCGAGACTTCTTTGTAGCGCTGATTTGCCTTTCCAGGTTGCTTGGTTGGCCAAAAAGTGCGTATGCGTTTTTTCCTGAATATATTCAGGAAAAAACGCATACGCCCTTCTTGGCCAAGGGCATCATTGTCGACGTTTTGCCGCTTTTCATGTGCCTTAAAGGCGATTCCAATCTACCTCCTGAAATCTGTTTCCTGCAATTCTGCCTTGCTTTCAAATCCTCTTCGTTGCCTTCCCTCAATATATCTGTGGATGAGAGTTATCACTTATAACTCTGCGGGTTTGTGAATTGCAGTGTCCCTGAGCTCCAATTTTCAACTGTCTTGTTTGGGAGCTGGCCGCAAAAGCACGGGATTTCCTCAGGCCCTATTCTGGTTCCCGGCAGCAGGCTGAGCCTGTGGTTAATTCTTCTTCCTGATGGGAAAATAGAGTGACCTGTGCCTGTCCCAACACCTAGATCTAGTCTCTCATTGGTTTCCCCTCTTCCCGTTCATCCTCAGGACAAATTGCAACCTGTAGGGAACAGGAGGTTAAAGGTGCTGATTCTCCAAGTAAGTTGATTGCTAGTAAAGTAGCTGGAAAGGCGAACCCGAGCACAAGGAGATGAGAAATGGGGTGTGTTTTAGAAACCTTTCAAAATCACACGGTGTACCATCTTCTGAGTTTCTCATGCATGTTTTCGATGTAGGAAGATGCCCGTGACCCTGGAGACTTGGGACCCATGGGATGGGTACCACGCAGTATTACTTTAAAGGGTCTGCGTTTGCTCACCCAACCTAACCCAACCTTTCAGCCCCAAGACTGTCCACCGTTATGTCTCATCCAGCTGTGCGTGTAGATATGGTCAATCCAGGTTGCATCACAGCCTCTGAACGAATTTTGTAAGAATTTCTCTCTCTTTCACTGTCTTTGTTTTACGGGTTTTTAAAAGTAATTTATTTTTATAATGGGGTTTAGCTGCTTTTCACGGCTGTGTTTATGTGGATTTACACCCACTTGACTCACTTCCAGACAGATATCAATACATAGGTTTTAAGATTGTTACTAGTCACATATATTCTTGTGCGGTGAATAGGGGGTGTTGAGTCCAGTTCACTGAGCAAGGAGTAGGTCTTGTCTATTACATATTGGGTGTATGGAACGGTATCTGAGCGAATTTGAAACCCTTGTTTTATGCATCACCCCACCTCACCTTTCCCGTTAAGCAGCCATAGTGTGTTTTCTAAACGTGTGATTCTGTTCTGTTCTGTAATTCAGTTCAAGTGTAGCGGTTTTTACATTCCCTCTATAAGTGAAAGCTTATGATAAGTGTCTTTTTCTCTGTGACTTATTTCACTTAGAATCGTCGTACCTAAGTCCACTCATCTTGCTTCTACTAGCCTTATGACATTGATTTCATATCTGAGTGATATTGCATTGTACATAAGGACCACAACTTCTTTATCCATTTTTCTCTTTCCTGGGATATTTAAGGTGTCATGAAGTGGAGGTTCTTGTCAATAGAGCAGCCCTAAACTTTGGGGTGCCTGTGTCTTGCTGATTTTTAGTTTTCCCAATTTATACGCCCATGAGTGGACGTGCCCTATGCTCCCTAAGCTGTGTTTTTTCGATGTTTCAGGACACACCGTACACTTCTCCAGAGTGGCTGTTGGCAATTAACATCCCGCCCATCAGCGTAGCAAGGCTGCCATTTCTCCATGGCCTGTCCTGCATTTCTGGTTTTGACACTTTTTGCAGCATGACCCTTTTGACCGATGGGAAGCGAGACTTATTTGTAGCACTGATTTGCCTTTCCAGGTTGCTTGGTTGGCCAAAAAGGGCGTATGCGTTTTTTCCTGAATATATTCAGGAAAAAACGCATATGCACTTTTTGGCCAAGGGCATCATTGTCGACGTTTTGCCGCTTTTCATGTGCTTTAAAGGCGATTCGAGTCTACCTCCTGAAACCTGTTTCCTGCAATTCTGCCTTGCTTTCAAATCCTCTTCGTTGCCTTCCCTCAATATATTTGTGGACGAGAGTTATCATCTATAACTCAGCAGGTTTGTGAATGGCAGTCCCCCTGAGCTCCATTTTTCAACTGTCTTTTTTGGGAGCTGGCCGCAAAAGCAAGGGATTGCCTCAGGCCCTATTCTGGTTCCCGGCGGCAGGCTGAGCCTGTGGTTAATTCTTCTTCCTGATGGGAAATTAGAGTGACCTGTGCCTGTCCCAGCACCTAGATCTATTCTCTCATTGGTTTCCCCTCTTCCCGTTCATCCTCAGGACAAATTGCAACCTGTACAGAACAGGAGGTTAAAGGTGCTGATTCTCCAAGTAGGGAGATTGCTAGTGAAGTAACTGGAATGTCGAACCCGAGCACAAGGAGATGAGAAATGAGGTGCGTTTTTGAAACCTTTCAAAATCACACGGTGTACCTTCTTCTGGGTTCCTCATGCAAGTTTTCGATGTAGGAAGATGCCCTTGAACCTGGAGATTTGGGACCCATGGGATGGGTACCATGCAGTATTACTTTAAAGGGTCTGCGTTTGCTCACCCAACCTCACCCAACCTCTCAGCCCCAAGAGTGTCCACCCTTATGTCTCATCCAGCTGTGGGTCTAGATATGGTCAATCCAGGTTGCATCACAGCCCCTGAACGAATTTTGTAAGAATTTCTCTCTCTTTCACTGTCTTTGTTTTACGGGTTTTTAAAAGTAATTTATTTTTATAATGGGGTTTAGCTGCTTTTCACGGCTGTGTTTATGTGGCTTTAAACCCACTTGACTCACTTCCAGACAGATATCAATACATAGGTTTTAAGATTGTTACTAGTCACATATATTCTTGTGCGGTGAATAGGGGGTGTTGAGTCCAGTTCACTGAGCAAGGAGTAGGTCTTGTCTATTACATATTGGGTGTATGGAACGGTATCTGAGCGAATTTGAACCCCTTGTTTTATGCATCACCCCACCTCACCTTACCCGTTAAGCAGCCATAGTGTGTTTTCTAAACGTGTGATTCTGTTCTGTTCTGTAATTCAGTTCAAGTGTAGCGGTTTTTACATTCCCTCTATAAGTGATAGCTTATGATAAGTGTCTTTTTCTGTGTGACTTATTTCACTTAGAATCGTCGTACCTAAGTCCACTCATCTTGCTTCTACTAGCCTTATGACATTGATTTCATGTCTGAGTGATATTCCATTGTACATAAGAACCACAACTTCTTTATCCATTTTTCTCTTTCCTGGGATATTTAAGGTGTCATGAAGTGGAGGTTCTTGTCAACAGAGCAGCCCTAAACTTTGGGGTGCCTGTGTCTTGCTGATTTTGAGTTTTCCCAATTTATACGCCCATGAGTGGACGTGCCCTATGCTCCCTAAGCTGTGTTTTTTCGATGTTTCAGGACACACCGTACACTTCTCCTGAGTGGCTGTTGGCAACTTACATCCCGCCCATCGGCGTAGCAAGGCTGCCATTTCTCCATGGCCTGTCCTGCATTTCTGGTTTTGACACTTTTTGCAGCATGGCCCTTTTGACCGATGGGAAGCGAGACTTCTTTGTAGCGCTGATTTGCCTTTCCAGGTTGCTTGGTTGGCCAAAAAGTGCGTATGCGTTTTTTCCTGAATATATTCAGGAAAAAACGCATACGCTCTTCTTGGCCAAGGGCATCATTGTCGACGTTTTGCCGCTTTTCATGTGCTTTACAGGCGATTCCTATCTACCTCCTGAAATCTGTTTCCTGCAATTCTGCCTTGCTTTCAAATCCTCCTCGTTGCCTTCCCTCAATATATCTGTGGATGAGAGTTATCATTTATAACTCTGCGGGTTTGTGAATTGCAGTGTCCCTGAGCTCCATTTTTCAACTCGCTTTTTTGGGAGCTGGCCGCAAAAGCGCGGGATTGCCTCAGGCCCTATTGTGCTTCTGGGTGGCAGGCTGAGCCTGTGATTAATTCTTCTTCCTGATGGGAAAATAGAGTGACCTGTGCCTGTCCCAACACCTAGATCTAGTCTCTCATTGGTTGCCCATCTTCCCGTTCATCCTCAGGACAAATTGCAAACTGTAGGGAACAGGAGGTTAAAGGTGCTGATTCTCCAAGTAAGTTGATTGCTAGTAAAGTAGCTGGAAAGGCGAACCCGAGCACAAGGAGATGAGAAATGGGATGTGTTTTAGAAACCTTTCAAAATCACACGGTGTACCATCTTCTGAGTTTCTCATGCATGTTTTCGATGTAGGAAGATGCCCTTGAACCTGGAGATTTGGGACCCATGGGATGGGTATCACGCAGTATTACTTTAAAGGGTCTGCGTTTGCTCACCCAACCTCTCAGCCCCAAGAGTGTCCACCCTTATGTCTCATCCAGCTGTGGGTCTAGATATGGTCAATCCAGGTGGCATCACAGCCCCTGAACGAATTTTGTAAGAATTTCTCTCTCTTTCACTGTCTTTGTTTTACGGGTTTTTAAAATAATTTATTTTTTTAATGGGGTTTAGCTGCTTTTCACGGCTGTGTTTATGCGGCTTTACACCCACTTGACTCACTTCCAGACAGATATCAATACATAGGTTTTAAGATTGTTACTAGTCACATATATTCTTGTGCGGTGAATAGGGGGTGTTGAGTCCAGTTCACGGAGCAAGGAGTAGGTCTTGTCTATTACATATTGGGTGTATGGAACGGTATCTGAGCGAATTTGAAACCCTTGTTTTATGCATCACCCCACCTCACCTTTCCCGTTAAGCAGCCATAGTGTGTTTTCTAAACGTGTGACTCTGTTCTGTTTTGTAATTCAGTTCAAGTGTAGCGGTTTTTACATTCCCTCTATAAGTGATAGCTTATGATAAGTGTCTTTTTCTGTGTGACTTATTTCACTTAGAATCGTCGTACCTAAGTCCACTCATCTTGCTTGTACTAGCCTTATGACATTGATTTCATGTCTGAGTTATATTCCATTGTACATAAGGACCACAACTTTTTTATCCATTTTTCTCTTTCCTGGGATATTTAAGGTGTCATGAAGTGGAGGTTCTTGTCAACAGAGCAGCCCCAAACTTTGGGGTGCCTGTGTCTTGCTGATTTTTAGTTTTCCCAATTTATACGCCCATGAGTGGACGTGCCCTATGCTCACTAAGCTGTGTTTTTTCGATGTTTCAGGACACACCGTACACTTCTCCAGAGTGGCTGTTGGCAATTTACATCCCGCCCATCAGCGTAGCAAGGCTGCCATTTCTCCATGGCCTGTCCTGCATTTCTGGTTTTGACACTTTTTGCAGCATGGCCCTTTTGACCCATGGGAAGCGAGACTTCTTTGTAGCGCTGATTTGCCTTTCCAGGTTGCTTGGTTGGCCAAAAAGGGGGTATGCGTTTTTTCCTGAATATATTCAGGAAACAACGCATACACACTTTTTGGCCAAGGGCATCATTGTCGACGTTTTGCCGCTTTTCATGTGCCTTAAAGGCGATTCGAATCTACCTCCTGAAATCTGTTTCCTGCAATTCTGCCTTGCTTTCAAATCCTCTTCGTTGACTTCCCTCAATATATCTGTGGATGAGAGTTATCACTTATAACTCTGCGGGTTTGTGAATTGCAGTGCCCCTGAGCTCCATTTTTCAACTGTCTTTTTTGAGACCTGGCCGCAAAAGCACGGGATTGCCTCAGGCCCTATTCTGCTTCCTGGCAGCAGGCTGAGCCTGTGGTTAATTCTTCTTCCTGATGGGAAAATAGAGTGACCTGTGCCTGTCCCAACAGCTAGATCTAGTCTCTCATTGGTTGCCCCTCTTCCCGTTCATCCTCAGGACAAATTGCAACCTGTAGGGAACAGGAGGTTAAAGGTGCTGATTCTCCAAGTAGGGAGATTGCTAGTAAAGTAGCTGGAATGGCGAACCCGAGCACAAGGAGATGAGAAATGAGGTGCGTTTTAGAAACCTTTCAAAATCACACGGTGTACCATCTTCTGAGTTTCTCATGCATGTTTTCGATGTAGGAAGATGCCCTTGAACCTGGAGATTTGGGACCCATGGGATGGGTACCACGCAGTATTACTTTAAAGGGTCTGCGTTTGCTCACCCAACCTCACCCAACCTCTCAGCCCCAAGAGTGTCCACCCTTATGTCTCATCCAGCTGTGCGTGTAGATATGGTCAATCCAGGTTGCATCACAGCCCCTGAACGAATTTTGTAAGAATTTCTCTCTCTTTCACTGTCTTTGTTTTACGGGTTTTTAAAAGTAATTTATTTTTATAATGGGGTTTAGCTGCTTTTCACGGCTGTGTTTATGCGGATTTACACCCACTTGACTCACTTCCAGACAGATATCAATACATAGGTTTTAAGATTGTTACTAGTCACATATATTCTTGTGCGGTGAATAGGGGGTGTTGAGTCCAGTTCACTGAGCAAGGAGTAGGTCTTGTCTATTACATATTGGGTGTATGGAACGGTATCTGAGCGAATTTGAACCCCTTGTTTTATGCATCACCCCACCTCACCTTTCCCGTTAAGCAGCCATAGTGTGTTTTCTAAACGTGTGACTCTGTTCTGTTTTGTAATTCAGTTCAAGTGTAGCGGTTTTTACATTCCCTCTATAAGTGATAGCTTATGATAAGTGTCTTTTTCTGTGTGACTTATTTCACTTAGAATCGTCGTACCTAACTCCACTCATCTTGCTTCTACTAGCCTTATGACATTGATTTCATGTCTGAGTGATATTCCATTGTACATAAGGACCACAACTTTTTTATCCATTTTTCTCTTTCCTGGGATATTTAAGGTGTCATGAAGTGGAGGTTCTTGTCAACAGAGCAGCCCCAAACTTTGGGGTGCCTGTGTCTTGCTGATTTTTAGTTTTCCCAATTTATACGCCCATGAGTGGACGTGCCCTATGCTCACTAAGCTGTGTTTTTTCGATGTTTCAGGACACACCGTACACTTCTCCAGAGTGGCGGTTGGCAATTTACATCCCGCCCATCAGCGTAGCAAGGCTGCCATTTCTCCATGGCCTGTCCTGCATTTCTGGTTTTGACACTTTTTGCAGCATGGCCCTTTTGGCCGATGGGAAGCGAGACTTCTTTGTAGCGCTGATTTGCCTTTCCAGGTTGCTTGGTTGGCCAAAAAGGGCGTATGCGTTTTTTCCTGAATATATTCAGGAAAAAACGCATACGCCCTTTTTGTCCAAGGGCATCATTGTCGATGTTTTGCCGCTTTTCATGTGCTTTAAAGGCGATTCGAATCTACCTCCTGAAATCTGTTTCCTGCAATTCTGCCTTGCTTTCAAATCCTCTTCGTTGCCTTCCCTCAATATATCTGTGGATGAGAGTTATCACTTATAACTCTGCGGGTTTGTGAATTGCAGTGACCCTGAGCTCCATTTTTCAACTGTCTTTTTTGAGAGCTGGCCGCAAAAGCACGTGATTGCCTCAGGCCCTATTCTGGTTCCTGGCAGCAGGCTGAGCCTGTGGTTAATTCTTCTTCCTGATGGGAAAATAGAGTGACCTGTGCCTGTCCCAACAGCTAGATCTAGTCTCTAATTGGTTCCCCCTCTTCCCGTTCATCCTCAGGACAAATTGCAACCTGTAGGGAACAGGAGGTTAAAGGTGCTGATTCTCCAAGTAGGGAGATTGCTAGTAAAGTAGCTGGAATGGCGAACCCGAGCACAAGGAGATGAGAAATGAGGTGCGTTTTAGAAACCTTTCAAAATCACACAGTGTACCATCTTCTGAGTTTCTCATGCATGTTTTCAATGTAGGAAGATGCCCTTGAACCTGGAGATTTGGGACCCATGGGATGGGTACCACGCAGTATTACTTTAAAGGGTCTGCGTTTGCTCACCCAACCTCACCCAACCTCTCAGCCCCAAGAGTGTCCACCCTTATGTCTCATCCAGCTGTGCGTGTAGATATGGTCAATCCAGGTTGCATCACAGCCCCTGAACGAATTTTGTAAGAATTTCTCTCTCTTTCACTGTCTTTGTTTTACGGGTTTTTAAAAGTAATTTATTTTTATAATGGGGTTTAGCTGCTTTTCACGGCTGTGTTTATGCGGATTTACACCCACTTGACTCACTTCCAGACAGATATCAATACATAGGTTTTAAGATTGTTACTAGTCACATATATTCTTGTGCGGTGAATAGGGGGTGTTGAGTCCAGTTCACTGAGCAAGGAGTAGGTCTTGTCTATTACATATTGGGTGTATGGAACGGTATCTGAGCGAATTTGAACCCCTTGTTTTATGCATCACCCCACCTCACCTTTCCCGTTAAGCAGCCATAGTGTGTTTTCTAAACGTGTGACTCTGTTCTGTTTTGTAATTCAGTTCAAGTGTAGCGGTTTTTACATTCCCTCTATAAGTGATAGCTTATGATAAGTGTCTTTTTCTGTGTGACTTATTTCACTTAGAATCGTCGTACCTAAATCCACTCATCTTGCTTCTACTAGCCTTATGACATTGATTTCATGTCTGAGTGATATTGCATTGTACATAAGGACCACAACTTCTTTATCCATTTTTCTCTTTCTTGGGATATTTAAGGTGTCATGAAGTGGAGGTTCTTGTCAACAAAGCAGCCCTAAACTTTGGAGTGCCTGTGTCTTGCTGATTTTTAGTTTTCCCAATTTATACGCCCATGAGTGGACGTGCCCTATGCTCCCTAAGCTGTGTTTTTTCGATGTTTCAGGACACACCGTACACTTCTCCAGAGTGGCTGTTGGCAATTTACATCACGCTCATCAGCGTAGCAAGGCTGCCATTTCTCCATGGCCTGTCCTGCCTTTCTGGTTTTGACACTTTTTGCAGCATGGCCCTTTTGACCGATGGGAAGCGAGACTTCTTTGTAGCGCTGATTTGCCTTTCCAGGTTGCTTGGTTGGCCAAAAAGGGCGTATGCTTTTTTTCCTGAATATATTCAGGAAAAAACGCATACGCCCTTTTTGGCCAAGGGCATCATTGTCGACGTTTTGCCGCTTTTCATGTGCTTTAAAGGCGATTCGAATCTATCTCCTGAAAGCTGTTTCCTGCAATTCTGCCTTGCTTTCAAATCCTCTTCGTTGCCTTCCCTCAATATATTTGTGGACGAGAGTTATCATTTATAACTCAGCAGGTTTGTGAATAGCAGTGCCCCTGAGCTCCATTTTTCAACTGTCTTTTTTGGGAGCTGGCCGCAAAAGCACGGGATTGCCTCAGGCCCTATTCTGGTTCCCGGCGGCAGGCTGAGCCTGTGGTTAATTCTTCTTCCTGATGGGAAAATAGAGTGACCTGTGCCTGTCCCAACACCTAGATCTATTCTCTCATTGGTTGCCTCTCTTCCCGTTCATCCTCAGGACAAATTGCAACCTGTACAGAACAGGAGCTTAAAGGTGCTGATTCTCCAAGTAGGGAGATTGCTAGTAAAGTAGCTGGAAAGGCGAACCCGAGCACAAGGAGATGAGAAATGGGGTGCATTTCAGAAACTTTTCAAAATCACACGGTGTACCATCTTCTGAGTTTCTCATGCATGTTTTCGATGTAGGAAGGTGCCCTTGAAACTGGAGATTTGGGACCCATGGGATGGGTACCACGCAATATTACTTTAAAGGGTCTGCGTTTGCTCACCCAACCTCACCAAACCTCTCAGCCCCAAGAGTGTCCACTCTTATGTCTCATCCAGCTGTGGGTCTAGATATGGTCAATCCAGGTTGCATCACAGCCCCTGAACGAATTTTGTAAGAATTTCTCTCTCTTTCACTGTCTTTGTTTTACGGGTTTTTAAAACTAATTTATTTGTATAATGGGGTTTAGCTGCTTTTCACGGCTGTGTTTATGCGGCTTTACACCCACTTGACTCACTTCCAGACACGTATCAATACATAGGTTTTAAGATTCTTACTAGTCACGTATATTCTTGTGCGGTGAATAGGGGGTGTTGTGTCCAGTTCACTGAGCAAGGAGTAGGTCTTGTCTATTACATATTGGGTGTATGGCACGGTATCTGAGCGAATTTGAACCCCTTGTTTTATGCATCACCCCACCTCACCTTTCCCGTTAAGCAGCCATAGTGTGTTTTCTAAACGTGTGACTCTGTTCTGTTTTGTAATTCAGTTCAGGTGTAGCGGTTTTTACATTCCCTCTATAAGTGATAGCTTATGATAAGTGTCTTTTTCTGTGTCACTTATTTCACTTAGAATCGTCATACCTAAATCCACTCATCTTGCTTCTACTAGCCTTATGACATTGATTTCATGTCTGAGTGATATTCCATTGTACATAAGGACCACAACTTCTTTATCCATTTTTCTCTTTCCTGGGATATTTAAGGTGTCATGAAGTGGAGGTTCTTGTCAACACAGCAGCCCTAAACTTTGGGGTGCCTGTGTCTTGCTGATTTTTAGTTTTCCCAATTTATACGCCCATGAGTGGACGTGCCCTATGCTCCCTAAGCTGTGTTTTTTCGATATTTCTGGACACACCGTACACTTCTCCAGAGTGGCTGTTGGCAATTAACATCCCGCCCATCAGCGTAGCAAGGCTGCCATTTTTCCATGGCCTGTCCTGCATTTATGGTTTTGACACTTTTTTAGCATGGCCCTTTTGACCGATGGGAAGCGAGACTTCTTTGTAGCGCTGATTTGCCTTTCCAGGTTGCTTGGTTGGCCAAAAAGGGCGTATGCGTTTTTTCCTGAATATATTCAGGAAAAAACGCATACGCCCTTTTTGGCCAAGGGCATCATTGTCGACGTTTTGCCGCTTTTCATGTGCTTTACAGGCGATTCGAATCTACCTCCTGAAATCTGTTTCCTGCAATTCTGCCTTGCTTTCAAATCCTCTTCGTTGCCTTCCCTCAATATATTTGTGGACGAGAGTTATCATTTATAACTCAGCAGGTTTGTGAATAGCAGTGCCCCTGAGCTCCATTTTTCAACTGTCTTTTTTGGGAGCTGGCCGCAAAAGCACGGGATTGCCTCAGGCCCTATTCTGGTTCCCGGCGGCAGGCTGAGCCTGTGGTTAATTCTTCTTCCTGATGGGAAAATAGAGTGACCTGTGCCTGTCCCAACACCTAGATCTATTCTCTCATTGGTTGCCTCTCTTCCCGTTCATCCTCAGGACAAATTGCAACCTGTACAGAACAGGAGCTTAAAGGTGCTGATTCTCCAAGTAGGGAGATTGCTAGTAAAGTAGCTGGAAAGGCGAACCCGAGCACAAGGAGATGAGAAATGGGGTGCATTTCAGAAACTTTTCAAAATCACACGGTGTACCATCTTCTGAGTTTCTCATGCATGTTTTCGATGTATGAAGATGCCCTTGAACCTGGAGATTTGGGACCCATGGGATGGGTACCACGCAATATTACTTTAAAGGGTCTGCGTTTGCTCACCCAACCTCACCAAACCTCTCAGCCCCAAGAGTGTCCACTCTTATGTCTCATCCAGCTGTGGGTCTAGATATGGTCAATCCAGGTTGCATCACAGCCCCTGAACGAATTTTGTAAGAATTTCTCTCTCTTTCACTGTCTTTGTTTTACGGGTTTTTAAAACTAATTTATTTGTATAATGGGGTTTAGCTGCTTTTCACGGCTGTGTTTATGCGGCTTTACACCCACTTGACTCACTTCCAGACACGTATCAATACATAGGTTTTAAGATTCTTACTAGTCACGTATATTCTTGTGTGGTGAATAGGGGGTGTTGTGTCCAGTTCACTGAGCAAGGAGTAGGTCTTGTCTATTACATATTGGGTGTATGGAACGGTATCTGAGCGAATTTGAACCCCTTGTTTTATGCATCACCCCACCTCACCTTTCCCGTTAAGCAGCCATAGTGTGTTTTCTAAATGTGTGACTCTGTTCTGTTTTGTAATTCAGTTCAGGTGTAGCGGTTTTTACATTCCCTCTATAAGTGATAGCTTATGATAAGTGTCTTTTTCTGTGTCACTTATTTCACTTAGAATCGTCATACCTAAATCCACTCATCTTGCTTCTACTAGCCTTATGACATTGATTTCATGTCTGAGTGATATTCCATTGTACATAAGGACCACAACTTCTTTATCCATTTTTCTCTTTCCTGGGATATTTAAGGTGTCATGAAGTGGAGGTTCTTGTCAACACAGCAGCCCTAAACTTTGGGGTGCCTGTGTCTTGCTGATTTTTAGTTTTCCCATTTTATACGCCCATGAGTGGACGTGCCCTATGCTCCCTAAGCTGTGTTTTTTCGATATTTCTGGACACACCGTACACTTCTCCAGAGTGGCTGTTGGCAATTAACATCCCGCCCATCAGCGTAGCAAGGCTGCCATTTTTCCATGGCCTGTCCTGCATTTATGGTTTTGACACTTTTTTAGCATGGCCCTTTTGACCGATGGGAAGCGAGACTTCTTTGTAGCGCTGATTTGCCTTTCCAGGTTGCTTGGTTGGCCAAAAAGGGCGTATGCGTTTTTTCCTGAATATATTCAGGAAAAAACGCATACGCCCTTTTTGGCCAAGGGCATCATTGTCGACGTTTTGCCGCTTTTCATGTGCTTTACAGGCGATTCGAATCTACCTCCTGAAATCTGTTTCCTGCAATTCTGCCTTGCTTTCAAATCCTCTTCGTTGCCTTCCCTCAATATATCTGTGGATGAGAGTTATCATTTATAACTCTGCGCTTTCGTGAATTGCAGTGTCCCTGAGCTCCATTTTTCAACTCGCTTTTTTGGGAGCTGGCCGCAAAAGCGCAGGATTGCCTCAGGCCGTATTGTGCTTCTGGGCGGCAGGCTGAGCCTGTGATTAATTCTTCTTCCTGATGGGAAAATAGAGTGACCTGTGCCTGTCCCAACACCTAGATCTAGTCTCTCATTGGTTGCCCCTCTTCCCGTTCATCCTCAGGACAAATTGCAACCTGTAGGGAACAGGAGGTTAAAGGTGCTGATTCTCCAAGTAAGTTGATTGCTAGTAAAGTAGCTGGAAAGGCGAACCCGAGCACAAGGAGATGAGAAATGGGGTGTGTTTTAGAAACCTTTCAAAATCACACGGTGTACCATCTTCTGAGTTTCTCATGCATGTTTTCAATGTAGGAAGATGCCCTTGAACCTGGAGACTTGGGACCCATGGGATGGGTACCACACAGTATTACTTTAAAGGGTCTGCGTTTGCTCACCCAACCTAACCCAACCTTTCAGCCCCAAGAGTGTCCACCCTTATGTCTCATCCAGCTGTGCGTGTAGATATGGTCAATCCAGGTTGCATCACAGCCTCTGAACGAATTTTGTAAGAATTTCTCTCTCTTTCACTGTCTTTGTTTTACGGGTTTTTAAAAGTAATTTATTTTTATAATGGGGTTTAGCTGCTTTTCACGGCTGTGTTTATGCGGCTTTACACCCACTTGACTCACTTCCAGACAGATATCAATACATAGGTTTTAAGATTCTTACTAGTCACATATATTCTTGTGCGGTGAATAGGGGGTGTTGAGTCCAGTTCACTGAGCAAGGAGTAGGTCTTGTCTATTACATATTGGGTGTATGGAACGGTATCTGAGCGAATTTGAACCCCTTGTTTTATGCATCACCCCACCTCACCTTTCCCGTTAAGCAGCCATAGTGTGTTTTCTAAACGTGTGATTCTGTTCTGTTCTGTAATTCAGTTCAAGTGTAGCGGTTTTTACATTCCCTCTATAAGTGATAGCTTATGATAAGTGTCTTTTTCTCTGTGACTTATTTCACTTAGAATCGTCGTACCTAAATCCACTCATCTTGCTTCTACTAGCCTTATGACATTGATTTCATGTCTGAGTGATATTGCATTGTACATAAGGACCACAACTTCTTTATCCATTTTTCTCTTTCTTGGGATATTTAAGGTGTCATGAAGTGGAGGTTCTTGTCAACAAAGCAGCCCTAAACTTTGGAGTGCCTGTGTCTTGCTGATTTTTAGTTTTCCCAATTTATACGCCCATGAGTGGACGTGCCCTATGCTCCCTAAGCTGTGTTTTTTCGATGTTTCAGGACACACCGTACACTTCTCCAGAGTGGCTGTTGGCAATTTACATCACGCTCATCAGCGTAGCAAGGCTGCCATTTCTCCATGGCCTGTCCTGCCTTTCTGGTTTTGACACTTTTTGCAGCATGGCCCTTTTGACCGATGGGAAGTGAGACTTCTTTGTAGCGCTGATTTGCCTTTCCAGGTTGCTTGGTTGGCCAAAAAGGGCGTATGCTTTTTTTCCTGAATATATTCAGGAAAAAACGCATACGCCCTTTTTGGCCAAGGGCATCATTGTCGACGTTTTGCCGCTTTTCATGTGCTTTAAAGGCGATTCGAATCTATCTCCTGAAAGCTGTTTCCTGCAATTCTGCCTTGCTTTCAAATCCTCTTCGTTGCCTTCCCTCAATATATTTGTGGACGAGAGTTATCATTTATAACTCAGCAGGTTTGTGAATAGCAGTGCCCCTGAGCTCCATTTTTCAACTGTCTTTTTTGGGAGCTGGCCGCAAAAGCACGGGATTGCCTCAGGCCCTATTCTGGTTCCCGGTGGCAGGCTGAGCCTGTGGTTAATTCTTCTTCCTGATGGGAAAATAGAGTGACCTGTGCCTGTCCCAACACCTAGATCTATTCTCTCATTGGTTGCCTCTCTTCCCGTTCATCCTCAGGACAAATGGCAACCTGTAGGGAACAGGAGGTTAAAGGTGCTGATTCTCCAAGTAAGTTGATTGCTAGTAAAGTAGCTGGAAAGGCGAACCCGAGCACAAGGAGATGAGAAATGGGGTGTGTTTTAGAAACCTTTCAAAATCACACGGTGTACCATCTTCTGAGTTTCTCATGCATGTTTTCAATGTAGGAAGATGCCCTTGAACCTGGAGACTTGGGACCCATGGGATGGGTACCACACAGTATTACTTTAAAGGGTCTGCGTTTGCTCACCCAACCTAACCCAACCTTTCAGCCCCAAGAGTGTCCACCCTTATGTCTCATCCAGCTGTGCGTGTAGATATGGTCAATCCAGGTTGCATCACAGCCTCTGAACGAATTTTGTAAGAATTTCTCTCTCTTTCACTGTCTTTGTTTTACGGGTTTTTAAAAGTAATTTATTTTTATAATGGGGTTTAGCTGCTTTTCACGGCTGTGTTTATGCGGCTTTACACCCACTTGACTCACTTCCAGACAGATATCAATACATAGGTTTTAAGATTCTTACTAGTCACATATATTCTTGTGCGGTGAATAGGGGGTGTTGAGTCCAGTTCACTGAGCAAGGAGTAGGTCTTGTGTATTACATATTGGGTGTATGGAACGGTATCTGAGCGAATTTGAACCCCTTGTTTTATGCATCACCCCACCTCACCTTTCCCGTTAAGCAGCCATAGTGTGTTTTCTAAACGTGTGATTCTGTTCTGTTCTGTAATTCAGTTCAAGTGTAGCGGTTTTTACATTCCCTCTATAAGTGATAGCTTATGATAAGTGTCTTTTTCTCTGTGACTTATTTCACTTAGAATCGTCGTACCTAAATCCACTCATCTTGCTTCTACTAGCCTTATGACATTGATTTCATGTCTGAGTGATATTGCATTGTACATAAGGACCACAACTTCTTTATCCATTTTTCTCTTTCTTGGGATATTTAAGGTGTCATGAAGTGGAGGTTCTTGTCAACAAAGCAGCCCTAAACTTTGGAGTGCCTGTGTCTTGCTGATTTTTAGTTTTCCCAATTTATACGCCCATGAGTGGACGTGCCCTATGCTCCCTAAGCTGTGTTTTTTCAATGTTTCAGGACACACCGTACACTTCTCCAGAGTGGCTGTTGGCAATTTACATCACGCTCATCAGCGTAGCAAGGCTGCCATTTCTCCATGGCCTGTCCTGCCTTTCTGGTTTTGACACTTTTTGCAGCATGGCCCTTTTGACCGATGGGAAGCGAGACTTCTTTGTAGCGCTGATTTGCCTTTCCAGGTTGCTTGGTTGGCCAAAAACGGCGTATGCGTTTTTTCCTGAATATATTCAGGAAAAAACGCATACGCCCTTTTTGGCCAAGGGCATCATTGTCGACGTTTTGCCGCTTTTCATGTGCTTTAAAGGCGATTCGAATCTATCTCCTGAAAGCTGTTTCCTGCAATTCTGCCTTGCTTTCAAATCCTCTTCGTTGCCTTCCCTCAATATATTTGTGGACGAGAGTTATCATTTATAACTCAGCAGGTTTGTGAATAGCAGTGCCCCTGAGCTCCATTTTTCAACTGTCTTTTTTGGGAGCTGGCCGCAAAAGCACGGGATTGCCTCAGGCCCTATTCTGGTTCCCGGCGGCAGGCTGAGCCTGTGGTTAATTCTTCTTCCTGATGGGAAAATAGAGTGACCTGTGCCTGTCCCAACACCTAGATCTATTCTCTCATTGGTTGCCTCTCTTCCCGTTCATCCTCAGGACAAATTGCAACCTGTACAGAACAGGAGCTTAAAGGTGCTGATTCTCCAAGTAGGGAGATTGCTAGTAAAGTAGCTGGAAAGGCGAACCCGAGCACAAGGAGATGAGAAATGGGGTGCATTTCAGAAACTTTTCAAAATCACACGGTGTACCATCTTCTGAGTTTCTCATGCATGTTTTCGATGTAGGAAGATGCCCTTGAACCTGGAGATTTGGGACCCATGGGATGGGTACCACGCAATATTACTTTAAAGGGTCTGCGTTTGCTCACCCAACCTCACCAAACCTCTCAGCCCCAAGAGTGTCCACTCTTATGTCTCATCCAGCTGTGGGTCTAGATATGGTCAATCCAGGTTTCATCACAGCCCCTGAACGAATTTTGTAAGAATTTCTCTCTCTTTCACTGTCTTTGTTTTACGGGTTTTTAAAACTAATTTATTTGTATAATGGGGTTTAGCTGCTTTTCACGGCTGTGTTTATGCGGCTTTACACCCACTTGACTCACTTCCAGACACGTATCAATACATAGGTTTTAAGATTCTTACTAGTCACGTATATTCTTGTGCGGTGAATAGGGGGTGTTGTGTCCAGTTCACTGAGCAAGGAGTAGGTCTTGTCTATTACATATTGGGTGTATGGAACGGTATCTGAGCGAATTTGAACCCCTTGTTTTATGCATCACCCCACCTCACCTTTCCCGTTAAGCAGCCATAGTGTGTTTTCTAAACGTGTGACTCTGTTCTGTTTTGTAATTCAGTTCAGGTGTAGCGGTTTTTACATTCCCTCTATAAGTGATAGCTTATGATAAGTGTCTTTTTCTGTGTCACTTATTTCACTTAGAATCGTCATACCTAAATCCACTCATCTTGCTTCTACTAGCCTTATGACATTGATTTCATGTCTGAGTGATATTCCATTGTACATAAGGACCACAACTTCTTTATCCATTTTTCTCTTTCCTGGGATATTTAAGGTGTCATGAAGTGGAGGTTCTTGTCAACACAGCAGCCCTAAACTTTGGGGTGCCTGTGTCTTGCTGATTTTTAGTTTTCCCAATTTATACGCCCATGAGTGGACGTGCCCTATGCTCCCTAAGCTGTGTTTTTTCGATATTTCTGGACACACCGTACACTTCTCCAGAGTGGCTGTTGGCAATTAACATCCCGCCCATCAGCGTAGCAAGGCTGCCATTTTTCCATGGCCTGTCCTGCATTTATGGTTTTGACACTTTTTTAGCATGGCCCTTTTGACCGATGGGAAGCGAGACTTCTTTGTAGCGCTGATTTGCCTTTCCAGGTTGCTTGGTTGGCCAAAAAGGGCGTATGCGTTTTTTCCTGAATATATTCAGGAAAAAACGCATACGCCCTTTTTGGCCAAGGGCATCATTGTCGACGTTTTGCCGCTTTTCATGTGCTTTACAGGCGATTCGAATCTACCTCCTGAAATCTGTTTCCTGCAATTCTGCCTTGCTTTCAAATCCTCTTCGTTGCCTTCCCTCAATATATCTGTGGATGAGAGTTATCATTTATAACTCTGCGCTTTCGTGAATTGCAGTGTCCCTGAGCTCCATTTTTCAACTCGCTTTTTTGGGAGCTGGCCGCAAAAGCGCAGGATTGCCTCAGGCCCTATTGTGCTTCTGGGCGGCAGGCTGAGCCTGTGATTAATTCTTCTTCCTGATGGGAAAATAGAGTGACCTGTGCCTGTCCCAACACCTAGATCTAGTCTCTCATTGGTTGCCCCTCTTCCCGTTCATCCTCAGGACAAATGGCAACCTGTAGGGAACAGGAGGTTAAAGGTGCTGATTCTCCAAGTAAGTTGATTGCTAGTAAAGTAGCTGGAAAGGCGAACCCGAGCACAAGGAGATGAGAAATGGGGTGTGTTTTAGAAACCTTTCAAAATCACACGGTGTACCATCTTCTGAGTTTCTCATGCATGTTTTCAATGTAGGAAGATGCCCTTGAACCTGGAGACTTGGGACCCATGGGATGGGTACCACACAGTATTACTTTAAAGGGTCTGCGTTTGCTCACCCAACCTAACCCAACCTTTCAGCCCCAAGAGTGTCCACCCTTATGTCTCATCCAGCTGTGCGTGTAGATATGGTCAATCCAGGTTGCATCACAGCCTCTGAACGAATTTTGTAAGAATTTCTCTCTCTTTCACTGTCTTTGTTTTACGGGTTTTTAAAAGTAATTTATTTTTATAATGGGGTTTAGCTGCTTTTCACGGCTGTGTTTATGCGGCTTTACACCCACTTGACTCACTTCCAGACAGATATCAATACATAGGTTTTAAGATTCTTACTAGTCACATATATTCTTGTGCGGTGAATAGGGGGTGTTGAGTCCAGTTCACTGAGCAAGGAGTAGGTCTTGTGTATTACATATTGGGTGTATGGAACGGTATCTGAGCGAATTTGAACCCCTTGTTTTATGCATCACCCCACCTCACCTTTCCCGTTAAGCAGCCATAGTGTGTTTTCTAAACGTGTGATTCTGTTCTGTTCTGTAATTCAGTTCAAGTGTAGCGGTTTTTACATTCCCTCTATAAGTGATAGCTTATGATAAGTGTCTTTTTCTCTGTGACTTATTTCACTTAGAATCGTCGTACCTAAATCCACTCATCTTGCTTCTACTAGCCTTATGACATTGATTTCATGTCTGAGTGATATTGCATTGTACATAAGGACCACAACTTCTTTATCCATTTTTCTCTTTCTTGGGATATTTAAGGTGTCATGAAGTGGAGGTTCTTGTCAACAAAGCAGCCCTAAACTTTGGAGTGCCTGTGTCTTGCTGATTTTTAGTTTTCCCAATTTATACGCCCATGAGTGGACGTGCCCTATGCTCCCTAAGCTGTGTTTTTTCGATGTTTCAGGACACACCGTACACTTCTCCAGAGTGGCTGTTGGCAATTTACATCACGCTCATCAGCGTAGCAAGGCTGCCATTTCTCCATGGCCTGTCCTGCCTTTCTGGTTTTGACACTTTTTGCAGCATGGCCCTTTTGACCGATGGGAAGCGAGACTTCTTTGTAGCGCTGATTTGCCTTTCCAGGTTGCTTGGTTGGCCAAAAAGGGCGTATGCTTTTTTTCCTGAATATATTCAGGAAAAAACGCATACGCCCTTTTTGGCCAAGGGCATCATTGTCGACGTTTTGCCGCTTTTCATGTGCTTTAAAGGCGATTCGAATCTATCTCCTGAAAGCTGTTTCCTGCAATTCTGCCTTGCTTTCAAATCCTCTTCGTTGCCTTCCCTCAATATATTTGTGGACGAGAGTTATCATTTATAACTCAGCAGGTTTGTGAATAGCAGTGCCCCTGAGCTCCATTTTTCAACTGTCTTTTTTGGGAGCTGGCCGCAAAAGCACGGGATTGCCTCAGGCCCTATTCTGGTTCCCGGCGGCAGGCTGAGCCTGTGGTTAATTCTTCTTCCTGATGGGAAAATAGAGTGACCTGTGCCTGTCCCAACACCTAGATCTATTCTCTCATTGGTTGCCTCTCTTCCCGTTCATCCTCAGGACAAATTGCAACCTGTACAGAACAGGAGCTTAAAGGTGCTGATTCTCCAAGTAGGGAGATTGCTAGTAAAGTAGCTGGAAAGGCGAACCCGAGCACAAGGAGATGAGAAATGGGGTGCATTTCAGAAACTTTTCAAAATCACACGGTGTACCATCTTCTGAGTTTCTCATGCATGTTTTCGATGTAGGAAGATGCCCTTGAACCTGGAGATTTGGGACCCATGGGATGGGTACCACGCAATATTACTTTAAAGGGTCTGCGTTTGCTCACCCAACCTCACCAAACCTCTCAGCCCCAAGAGTGTCCACTCTTATGTCTCATCCAGCTGTGGGTCTAGATATGGTCAATCCAGGTTTCATCACAGCCCCTGAACGAATTTTGTAAGAATTTCTCTCTCTTTCACTGTCTTTGTTTTACGGGTTTTTAAAACTAATTTATTTGTATAATGGGGTTTAGCTGCTTTTCACGGCTGTGTTTATGCGGCTTTACACCCACTTGACTCACTTCCAGACACGTATCAATACATAGGTTTTAAGATTCTTACTAGTCACGTATATTCTTGTGCGGTGAATAGGGGGTGTTGTGTCCAGTTCACTGAGCAAGGAGTAGGTCTTGTCTATTACATATTGGGTGTATGGAACGGTATCTGAGCGAATTTGAACCCCTTGTTTTATGCATCACCCCACCTCACCTTTCCCGTTAAGCAGCCATAGTGTGTTTTCTAAACGTGTGACTCTGTTCTGTTTTGTAATTCAGTTCAGGTGTAGCGGTTTTTACATTCCCTCTATAAGTGATAGCTTATGATAAGTGTCTTTTTCTGTGTCACTTATTTCACTTAGAATCGTCATACCTAAATCCACTCATCTTGCTTCTACTAGCCTTATGACATTGATTTCATGTCTGAGTGATATTCCATTGTACATAAGGACCACAACTTCTTTATCCATTTTTCTCTTTCCTGGGATATTTAAGGTGTCATGAAGTGGAGGTTCTTGTCAACACAGCAGCCCTAAACTTTGGGGTGCCTGTGTCTTGCTGATTTTTAGTTTTCCCATTTTATACGCCCATGAGTGGACGTGCCCTATGCTCCCTAAGCTGTGTTTTTTCGATATTTCTGGACACACCGTACACTTCTCCAGAGTGGCTGTTGGCAATTAACATCCCGCCCATCAGCGTAGCAAGGCTGCCATTTTTCCATGGCCTGTCCTGCATTTATGGTTTTGACACTTTTTTAGCATGGCCCTTTTGACCGATGGGAAGCGAGACTTCTTTGTAGCGCTGATTTGCCTTTCCAGGTTGCTTGGTTGGCCAAAAAGGGCGTATGCGTTTTTTCCTGAATATATTCAGGAAAAAACGCATACGCCCTTTTTGGCCAAGGGCATCATTGTCGACGTTTTGCCGCTTTTCATGTGCTTTACAGGCGATTCGAATCTACCTCCTGAAATCTGTTTCCTGCAATTCTGCCTTGCTTTCAAATCCTCTTCGTTGCCTTCCCTCAATATATCTGTGGATGAGAGTTATCATTTATAACTCTGCGCTTTCGTGAATTGCAGTGTCCCTGAGCTCCATTTTTCAACTCGCTTTTTTGGGAGCTGGCCGCAAAAGCGCAGGATTGCCTCAGGCCGTATTGTGCTTCTGGGCGGCAGGCTGAGCCTGTGATTAATTCTTCTTCCTGATGGGAAAATAGAGTGACCTGTGCCTGTCCCAACACCTAGATCTAGTCTCTCATTGGTTGCCCCTCTTCCCGTTCATCCTCAGGACAAATGGCAACCTGTAGGGAACAGGAGGTTAAAGGTGCTGATTCTCCAAGTAAGTTGATTGCTAGTAAAGTAGCTGGAAAGGCGAACCCGAGCACAAGGAGATGAGAAATGGGGTGTGTTTTAGAAACCTTTCAAAATCACACGGTGTACCATCTTCTGAGTTTCTCATGCATGTTTTCAATGTAGGAAGATGCCCTTGAACCTGGAGACTTGGGACCCATGGGATGGGTACCACACAGTATTACTTTAAAGGGTCTGCGTTTGCTCACCCAACCTAACCCAACCTTTCAGCCCCAAGAGTGTCCACCCTTATGTCTCATCCAGCTGTGCGTGTAGATATGGTCAATCCAGGTTGCATCACAGCCTCTGAACGAATTTTGTAAGAATTTCTCTCTCTTTCACTGTCTTTGTTTTACGGGTTTTTAAAAGTAATTTATTTTTATAATGGGGTTTAGCTGCTTTTCACGGCTGTGTTTATGCGGCTTTACACCCACTTGACTCACTTCCAGACAGATATCAATACATAGGTTTTAAGATTCTTACTAGTCACATATATTCTTGTGCGGTGAATAGGGGGTGTTGAGTCCAGTTCACTGAGCAAGGAGTAGGTCTTGTCTATTACATATTGGGTGTATGGAACGGTATCTGAGCGAATTTGAACCCCTTGTTTTATGCATCACCCCACCTCACCTTTCCCGTTAAGCAGCCATAGTGTGTTTTCTAAACGTGTGATTCTGTTCTGTTCTGTAATTCAGTTCAAGTGTAGCGGTTTTTACATTCCCTCTATAAGTGATAGCTTATGATAAGTGTCTTTTTCTCTGTGACTTATTTCACTTAGAATCGTCGTACCTAAATCCACTCATCTTGCTTCTACTAGCCTTATGACATTGATTTCATGTCTGAGTGATATTGCATTGTACATAAGGACCACAACTTCTTTATCCATTTTTCTCTTTCTTGGGATATTTAAGGTGTCATGAAGTGGAGGTTCTTGTCAACAAAGCAGCCCTAAACTTTGGAGTGCCTGTGTCTTGCTGATTTTTAGTTTTCCCAATTTATACGCCCATGAGTGGACGTGCCCTATGCTCCCTAAGCTGTGTTTTTTCGATGTTTCAGGACACACCGTACACTTCTCCAGAGTGGCTGTTGGCAATTTACATCACGCTCATCAGCGTAGCAAGGCTGCCATTTCTCCATGGCCTGTCCTGCCTTTCTGGTTTTGACACTTTTTGCAGCATGGCCCTTTTGACCGATGGGAAGTGAGACTTCTTTGTAGCGCTGATTTGCCTTTCCAGGTTGCTTGGTTGGCCAAAAAGGGCGTATGCTTTTTTTCCTGAATATATTCAGGAAAAAACGCATACGCCCTTTTTGGCCAAGGGCATCATTGTCGACGTTTTGCCGCTTTTCATGTGCTTTAAAGGCGATTCGAATCTATCTCCTGAAAGCTGTTTCCTGCAATTCTGCCTTGCTTTCAAATCCTCTTCGTTGCCTTCCCTCAATATATTTGTGGACGAGAGTTATCATTTATAACTCAGCAGGTTTGTGAATAGCAGTGCCCCTGAGCTCCATTTTTCAACTGTCTTTTTTGGGAGCTGGCCGCAAAAGCACGGGATTGCCTCAGGCCCTATTCTGGTTCCCGGTGGCAGGCTGAGCCTGTGGTTAATTCTTCTTCCTGATGGGAAAATAGAGTGACCTGTGCCTGTCCCAACACCTAGATCTATTCTCTCATTGGTTGCCTCTCTTCCCGTTCATCCTCAGGACAAATGGCAACCTGTAGGGAACAGGAGGTTAAAGGTGCTGATTCTCCAAGTAAGTTGATTGCTAGTAAAGTAGCTGGAAAGGCGAACCCGAGCACAAGGAGATGAGAAATGGGGTGTGTTTTAGAAACCTTTCAAAATCACACGGTGTACCATCTTCTGAGTTTCTCATGCATGTTTTCAATGTAGGAAGATGCCCTTGAACCTGGAGACTTGGGACCCATGGGATGGGTACCACACAGTATTACTTTAAAGGGTCTGCGTTTGCTCACCCAACCTAACCCAACCTTTCAGCCCCAAGAGTGTCCACCCTTATGTCTCATCCAGCTGTGCGTGTAGATATGGTCAATCCAGGTTGCATCACAGCCTCTGAACGAATTTTGTAAGAATTTCTCTCTCTTTCACTGTCTTTGTTTTACGGGTTTTTAAAAGTAATTTATTTTTATAATGGGGTTTAGCTGCTTTTCACGGCTGTGTTTATGCGGCTTTACACCCACTTGACTCACTTCCAGACAGATATCAATACATAGGTTTTAAGATTCTTACTAGTCACATATATTCTTGTGCGGTGAATAGGGGGTGTTGAGTCCAGTTCACTGAGCAAGGAGTAGGTCTTGTGTATTACATATTGGGTGTATGGAACGGTATCTGAGCGAATTTGAACCCCTTGTTTTATGCATCACCCCACCTCACCTTTCCCGTTAAGCAGCCATAGTGTGTTTTCTAAACGTGTGATTCTGTTCTGTTCTGTAATTCAGTTCAAGTGTAGCGGTTTTTACATTCCCTCTATAAGTGATAGCTTATGATAAGTGTCTTTTTCTCTGTGACTTATTTCACTTAGAATCGTCGTACCTAAATCCACTCATCTTGCTTCTACTAGCCTTATGACATTGATTTCATGTCTGAGTGATATTGCATTGTACATAAGGACCACAACTTCTTTATCCATTTTTCTCTTTCTTGGGATATTTAAGGTGTCATGAAGTGGAGGTTCTTGTCAACAAAGCAGCCCTAAACTTTGGAGTGCCTGTGTCTTGCTGATTTTTAGTTTTCCCAATTTATACGCCCATGAGTGGACGTGCCCTATGCTCCCTAAGCTGTGTTTTTTCAATGTTTCAGGACACACCGTACACTTCTCCAGAGTGGCTGTTGGCAATTTACATCACGCTCATCAGCGTAGCAAGGCTGCCATTTCTCCATGGCCTGTCCTGCCTTTCTGGTTTTGACACTTTTTGCAGCATGGCCCTTTTGACCGATGGGAAGCGAGACTTCTTTGTAGCGCTGATTTGCCTTTCCAGGTTGCTTGGTTGGCCAAAAAGGGCGTATGCGTTTTTTCCTGAATATATTCAGGAAAAAACGCATACGCCCTTTTTGGCCAAGGGCATCATTGTCGACGTTTTGCCGCTTTTCATGTGCTTTAAAGGCGATTCGAATCTATCTCCTGAAAGCTGTTTCCTGCAATTCTGCCTTGCTTTCAAATCCTCTTCGTTGCCTTCCCTCAATATATTTGTGGACGAGAGTTATCATTTATAACTCAGCAGGTTTGTGAATAGCAGTGCCCCTGAGCTCCATTTTTCAACTGTCTTTTTTGGGAGCTGGCCGCAAAAGCACGGGATTGCCTCAGGCCCTATTCTGGTTCCCGGCGGCAGGCTGAGCCTGTGGTTAATTCTTCTTCCTGATGGGAAAATAGAGTGACCTGTGCCTGTCCCAACACCTAGATCTATTCTCTCATTGGTTGCCTCTCTTCCCGTTCATCCTCAGGACAAATTGCAACCTGTACAGAACAGGAGCTTAAAGGTGCTGATTCTCCAAGTAGGGAGATTGCTAGTAAAGTAGCTGGAAAGGCGAACCCGAGCACAAGGAGATGAGAAATGGGGTGCATTTCAGAAACTTTTCAAAATCACACGGTGTACCATCTTCTGAGTTTCTCATGCATGTTTTCGATGTAGGAAGATGCCCTTGAACCTGGAGATTTGGGACCCATGGGATGGGTACCACGCAATATTACTTTAAAGGGTCTGCGTTTGCTCACCCAACCTCACCAAACCTCTCAGCCCCAAGAGTGTCCACTCTTATGTCTCATCCAGCTGTGGGTCTAGATATGGTCAATCCAGGTTTCATCACAGCCCCTGAACGAATTTTGTAAGAATTTCTCTCTCTTTCACTGTCTTTGTTTTACGGGTTTTTAAAACTAATTTATTTGTATAATGGGGTTTAGCTGCTTTTCACGGCTGTGTTTATGCGGCTTTACACCCACTTGACTCACTTCCAGACACGTATCAATACATAGGTTTTAAGATTCTTACTAGTCACGTATATTCTTGTGCGGTGAATAGGGGGTGTTGTGTCCAGTTCACTGAGCAAGGAGTAGGTCTTGTCTATTACATATTGGGTGTATGGAACGGTATCTGAGCGAATTTGAACCCCTTGTTTTATGCATCACCCCACCTCACCTTTCCCGTTAAGCAGCCATAGTGTGTTTTCTAAACGTGTGACTCTGTTCTGTTTTGTAATTCAGTTCAGGTGTAGCGGTTTTTACATTCCCTCTATAAGTGATAGCTTATGATAAGTGTCTTTTTCTGTGTCACTTATTTCACTTAGAATCGTCATACCTAAATCCACTCATCTTGCTTCTACTAGCCTTATGACATTGATTTCATGTCTGAGTGATATTCCATTGTACATAAGGACCACAACTTCTTTATCCATTTTTCTCTTTCCTGGGATATTTAAGGTGTCATGAAGTGGAGGTTCTTGTCAACACAGCAGCCCTAAACTTTGGGGTGCCTGTGTCTTGCTGATTTTTAGTTTTCCCAATTTATACGCCCATGAGTGGACGTGCCCTATGCTCCCTAAGCTGTGTTTTTTCGATATTTCTGGACACACCGTACACTTCTCCAGAGTGGCTGTTGGCAATTAACATCCCGCCCATCAGCGTAGCAAGGCTGCCATTTTTCCATGGCCTGTCCTGCATTTATGGTTTTGACACTTTTTTAGCATGGCCCTTTTGACCGATGGGAAGCGAGACTTCTTTGTAGCGCTGATTTGCCTTTCCAGGTTGCTTGGTTGGCCAAAAAGGGCGTATGCGTTTTTTCCTGAATATATTCAGGAAAAAACGCATACGCCCTTTTTGGCCAAGGGCATCATTGTCGACGTTTTGCCGCTTTTCATGTGCTTTACAGGCGATTCGAATCTACCTCCTGAAATCTGTTTCCTGCAATTCTGCCTTGCTTTCAAATCCTCTTCGTTGCCTTCCCTCAATATATCTGTGGATGAGAGTTATCATTTATAACTCTGCGCTTTCGTGAATTGCAGTGTCCCTGAGCTCCATTTTTCAACTCGCTTTTTTGGGAGCTGGCCGCAAAAGCGCAGGATTGCCTCAGGCCCTATTGTGCTTCTGGGCGGCAGGCTGAGCCTGTGATTAATTCTTCTTCCTGATGGGAAAATAGAGTGACCTGTGCCTGTCCCAAC
This sequence comes from Eschrichtius robustus, assembly GCF_028021215.1. Classification (NCBI taxonomy): domain Eukaryota; kingdom Metazoa; phylum Chordata; class Mammalia; order Artiodactyla; family Eschrichtiidae; genus Eschrichtius; species Eschrichtius robustus. Next base: position 98,123 of record NW_027175338.1, read on the forward strand.
ACCTAGATCTAGTCTCTCATTGGTTGCCCCTCTTCCCGTTCATCCTCAGGACAAATGGCAACCTGTAGGGAACAGGAGGTTAAAGGTGCTGATTCTCCAAGTAAGTTGATTGCTAGTAAAGTAGCTGGAAAGGCGAACCCGAGCACAAGGAGATGAGAAATGGGGTGTGTTTTAGAAACCTTTCAAAATCACACGGTGTACCATCTTCTGAGTTTCTCATGCATGTTTTCAATGTAGGAAGATGCCCTTGAACCTGGAGACTTGGGACCCATGGGATGGGTACCACACAGTATTACTTTAAAGGGTCTGCGTTTGCTCACCCAACCTAACCCAACCTTTCAGCCCCAAGAGTGTCCACCCTTATGTCTCATCCAGCTGTGCGTGTAGATATGGTCAATCCAGGTTGCATCACAGCCTCTGAACGAATTTTGTAAGAATTTCTCTCTCTTTCACTGTCTTTGTTTTACGGGTTTTTAAAAGTAATTTATTTTTATAATGGGGTTTAGCTGCTTTTCACGGCTGTGTTTATGCGGCTTTACACCCACTTGACTCACTTCCAGACAGATATCAATACATAGGTTTTAAGATTCTTACTAGTCACATATATTCTTGTGCGGTGAATAGGGGGTGTTGAGTCCAGTTCACTGAGCAAGGAGTAGGTCTTGTGTATTACATATTGGGTGTATGGAACGGTATCTGAGCGAATTTGAACCCCTTGTTTTATGCATCACCCCACCTCACCTTTCCCGTTAAGCAGCCATAGTGTGTTTTCTAAACGTGTGATTCTGTTCTGTTCTGTAATTCAGTTCAAGTGTAGCGGTTTTTACATTCCCTCTATAAGTGATAGCTTATGATAAGTGTCTTTTTCTCTGTGACTTATTTCACTTAGAATCGTCGTACCTAAATCCACTCATCTTGCTTCTACTAGCCTTATGACATTGATTTCATGTCTGAGTGATATTGCATTGTACATAAGGACCACAACTTCTTTATCCATTTTTCTCTTTCTTGGGATATTTAAGGTGTCATGAAGTGGAGGTTCTTGTCAACAAAGCAGCCCTAAACTTTGGAGTGCCTGTGTCTTGCTGATTTTTAGTTTTCCCAATTTATACGCCCATGAGTGGACGTGCCCTATGCTCCCTAAGCTGTGTTTTTTCGATGTTTCAGGACACACCGTACACTTCTCCAGAGTGGCTGTTGGCAATTTACATCACGCTCATCAGCGTAGCAAGGCTGCCATTTCTCCATGGCCTGTCCTGCCTTTCTGGTTTTGACACTTTTTGCAGCATGGCCCTTTTGACCGATGGGAAGCGAGACTTCTTTGTAGCGCTGATTTGCCTTTCCAGGTTGCTTGGTTGGCCAAAAAGGGCGTATGCTTTTTTTCCTGAATATATTCAGGAAAAAACGCATACGCCCTTTTTGGCCAAGGGCATCATTGTCGACGTTTTGCCGCTTTTCATGTGCTTTAAAGGCGATTCGAATCTATCTCCTGAAAGCTGTTTCCTGCAATTCTGCCTTGCTTTCAAATCCTCTTCGTTGCCTTCCCTCAATATATTTGTGGACGAGAGTTATCATTTATAACTCAGCAGGTTTGTGAATAGCAGTGCCCCTGAGCTCCATTTTTCAACTGTCTTTTTTGGGAGCTGGCCGCAAAAGCACGGGATTGCCTCAGGCCCTATTCTGGTTCCCGGCGGCAGGCTGAGCCTGTGGTTAATTCTTCTTCCTGATGGGAAAATAGAGTGACCTGTGCCTGTCCCAACACCTAGATCTATTCTCTCATTGGTTGCCTCTCTTCCCGTTCATCCTCAGGACAAATTGCAACCTGTACAGAACAGGAGCTTAAAGGTGCTGATTCTCCAAGTAGGGAGATTGCTAGTAAAGTAGCTGGAAAGGCGAACCCGAGCACAAGGAGATGAGAAATGGGGTGCATTTCAGAAACTTTTCAAAATCACACGGTGTACCATCTTCTGAGTTTCTCATGCATGTTTTCGATGTAGGAAGATGCCCTTGAACCTGGAGATTTGGGACCCATGGGATGGGTACCACGCAATATTACTTTAAAGGGTCTGCATTTGCTCACCCAACCTCACCAAACCTCTCAGCCCCAAGAGTGTCCACTCTTATGTCTCATCCAGCTGTGGGTCTAGATATGGTCAATCCAGGTTTCATCACAGCCCCTGAACGAATTTTGTAAGAATTTCTCTCTCTTTCACTGTCTTTGTTTTACGGGTTTTTAAAACTAATTTATTTGTATAATGGGGTTTAGCTGCTTTTCACGGCTGTGTTTATGCGGCTTTACACCCACTTGACTCACTTCCAGACACGTATCAATACATAGGTTTTAAGATTCTTACTAGTCACGTATATTCTTGTGCGGTGAATAGGGGGTGTTGTGTCCAGTTCACTGAGCAAGGAGTAGGTCTTGTCTATTACATATTGGGTGTATGGAACGGTATCTGAGCGAATTTGAACCCCTTGTTTTATGCATCACCCCACCTCACCTTTCCCGTTAAGCAGCCATAGTGTGTTTTCTAAACGTGTGACTCTGTTCTGTTTTGTAATTCAGTTCAGGTGTAGCGGTTTTTACATTCCCTCTATAAGTGATAGCTTATGATAAGTGTCTTTTTCTGTGTCACTTATTTCACTTAGAATCGTCATACCTAAATCCACTCATCTTGCTTCTACTAGCCTTATGACATTGATTTCATGTCTGAGTGATATTCCATTGTACATAAGGACCACAACTTCTTTATCCATTTTTCTCTTTCCTGGGATATTTAAGGTGTCATGAAGTGGAGGTTCTTGTCAACACAGCAGCCCTAAACTTTGGGGTGCCTGTGTCTTGCTGATTTTTAGTTTTCCCAATTTATACGCCCATGAGTGGACGTGCCCTATGCTCCCTAAGCTGTGTTTTTTCGATATTTCTGGACACACCGTACACTTCTCCAGAGTGGCTGTTGGCAATTAACATCCCGCCCATCAGCGTAGCAAGGCTGCCATTTTTCCATGGCCTGTCCTGCATTTATGGTTTTGACACTTTTTTAGCATGGCCCTTTTGACCGATGGGAAGCGAGACTTCTTTGTAGCGCTGATTTGCCTTTCCAGGTTGCTTGGTTGGCCAAAAAGGGCGTATGCGTTTTTTCCTGAATATATTCAGGAAAAAACGCATACGCCCTTTTTGGCCAAGGGCATCATTGTCGACGTTTTGCCGCTTTTCATGTGCTTTACAGGCGATTCGAATCTACCTCCTGAAATCTGTTTCCTGCAATTCTGCCTTGCTTTCAAATCCTCTTCGTTGCCTTCCCTCAATATATCTGTGGATGAGAGTTATCATTTATAACTCTGCGCTTTCGTGAATTGCAGTGTCCCTGAGCTCCATTTTTCAACTCGCTTTTTTGGGAGCTGGCCGCAAAAGCGCAGGATTGCCTCAGGCCCTATTGTGCTTCTGGGCGGCAGGCTGAGCCTGTGATTAATTCTTCTTCCTGATGGGAAAATAGAGTGACCTGTGCCTGTCCCAACACCTAGATCTAGTCTCTCATTGGTTGCCCCTCTTCCCGTTCATCCTCAGGACAAATGGCAACCTGTAGGGAACAGGAGGTTAAAGGTGCTGATTCTCCAAGTAAGTTGATTGCTAGTAAAGTAGCTGGAAAGGCGAACCCGAGCACAAGGAGATGAGAAATGGGGTGTGTTTTAGAAACCTTTCAAAATCACACGGTGTACCATCTTCTGAGTTTCTCATGCATGTTTTCAATGTAGGAAGATGCCCTTGAACCTGGAGACTTGGGACCCATGGGATGGGTACCACACAGTATTACTTTAAAGGGTCTGCGTTTGCTCACCCAACCTAACCCAACCTTTCAGCCCCAAGAGTGTCCACCCTTATGTCTCATCCAGCTGTGCGTGTAGATATGGTCAATCCAGGTTGCATCACAGCCTCTGAACGAATTTTGTAAGAATTTCTCTCTCTTTCACTGTCTTTGTTTTACGGGTTTTTAAAAGTAATTTATTTTTATAATGGGGTTTAGCTGCTTTTCACGGCTGTGTTTATGCGGCTTTACACCCACTTGACTCACTTCCAGACAGATATCAATACATAGGTTTTAAGATTCTTACTAGTCACATATATTCTTGTGCGGTGAATAGGGGGTGTTGAGTCCAGTTCACTGAGCAAGGAGTAGGTCTTGTCTATTACATATTGGGTGTATGGAACGGTATCTGAGCGAATTTGAACCCCTTGTTTTATGCATCACCCCACCTCACCTTTCCCGTTAAGCAGCCATAGTGTGTTTTCTAAACGTGTGATTCTGTTCTGTTCTGTAATTCAGTTCAAGTGTAGCGGTTTTTACATTCCCTCTATAAGTGATAGCTTATGATAAGTGTCTTTTTCTCTGTGACTTATTTCACTTAGAATCGTCGTACCTAAATCCACTCATCTTGCTTCTACTAGCCTTATGACATTGATTTCATGTCTGAGTGATATTGCATTGTACATAAGGACCACAACTTCTTTATCCATTTTTCTCTTTCTTGGGATATTTAAGGTGTCATGAAGTGGAGGTTCTTGTCAACAAAGCAGCCCTAAACTTTGGAGTGCCTGTGTCTTGCTGATTTTTAGTTTTCCCAATTTATACGCCCATGAGTGGACGTGCCCTATGCTCCCTAAGCTGTGTTTTTTTGATGTTTCAGGACACACCGTACACTTCTCCAGAGTGGCTGTTGGCAATTTACATCACGCTCATCAGCGTAGCAAGGCTGCCATTTCTCCATGGCCTGTCCTGCCTTTCTGGTTTTGACACTTTTTGCAGCATGGCCCTTTTGACCGATGGGAAGCGAGACTTCTTTGTAGCGCTGATTTGCCTTTCCAGGTTGCTTGGTTGGCCAAAAAGGGCGTATGCTTTTTTTCCTGAATATATTCAGGAAAAAACGCATACGCCCTTTTTGGCCAAGGGCATCATTGTCGACGTTTTGCCGCTTTTCATGTGCTTTAAAGGCGATTCGAATCTATCTCCTGAAAGCTGTTTCCTGCAATTCTGCCTTGCTTTCAAATCCTCTTCGTTGCCTTCCCTCAATATATTTGTGGACGAGAGTTATCATTTATAACTCAGCAGGTTTGTGAATAGCAGTGCCCCTGAGCTCCATTTTTCAACTGTCTTTTTTGGGAGCTGGCCGCAAAAGCACGGGATTGCCTCAGGCCCTATTCTGGTTCCCGGCGGCAGGCTGAGCCTGTGGTTAATTCTTCTTCCTGATGGGAAAATAGAGTGACCTGTGCCTGTCCCAACACCTAGATCTATTCTCTCATTGGTTGCCTCTCTTCCCGTTCATCCTCAGGACAAATTGCAACCTGTACAGAACAGGAGCTTAAAGGTGCTGATTCTCCAAGTAGGGAGATTGCTAGTAAAGTAGCTGGAAAGGCGAACCCGAGCACAAGGAGATGAGAAATGGGGTGCATTTCAGAAACTTTTCAAAATCACACGGTGTACCATCTTCTGAGTTTCTCATGCATGTTTTCGATGTAGGAAGATGCCCTTGAACCTGGAGATTTGGGACCCATGGGATGGGTACCACGCAATATTACTTTAAAGGGTCTGCGTTTGCTCACCCAACCTCACCAAACCTCTCAGCCCCAAGAGTGTCCACTCTTATGTCTCATCCAGCTGTGGGTCTAGATATGGTCAATCCAGGTTGCATCACAGCCCCTGAACGAATTTTGTAAGAATTTCTCTCTCTTTCACTGTCTTTGTTTTACGGGTTTTTAAAACTAATTTATTTGTATAATGGGGTTTAGCTGCTTTTCACGGCTGTGTTTATGCGGCTTTACACCCACTTGACTCACTTCCAGACACGTATCAATACATAGGTTTTAAGATTCTTACTAGTCACGTATATTCTTGTGCGGTGAATAGGGGGTGTTGTGTCCAGTTCACTGAGCAAGGAGTAGGTCTTGTCTATTACATATTGGGTGTATGGAACGGTATCTGAGCGAATTTGAACCCCTTGTTTTATGCATCACCCCACCTCACCTTTCCCGTTAAGCAGCCATAGTGTGTTTTCTAAACGTGTGACTCTGTTCTGTTTTGTAATTCAGTTCAGGTGTAGCGGTTTTTACATTCCCTCTATAAGTGATAGCTTATGATAAGTGTCTTTTTCTGTGTCACTTATTTCACTTAGAATCGTCATACCTAAATCCACTCATCTTGCTTCTACTAGCCTTATGACATTGATTTCATGTCTGAGTGATATTCCATTGTACATAAGGACCACAACTTCTTTATCCATTTTTCTCTTTCCTGGGATATTTAAGGTGTCATGAAGTGGAGGTTCTTGTCAACACAGCAGCCCTAAACTTTGGGGTGCCTGTGTCTTGCTGATTTTTAGTTTTCCCAATTTATACGCCCATGAGTGGACGTGCCCTATGCTCCCTAAGCTGTGTTTTTTCGATATTTCTGGACACACCGTACACTTCTCCAGAGTGGCTGTTGGCAATTAACATCCCGCCCATCAGCGTAGCAAGGCTGCCATTTTTCCATGGCCTGTCCTGCATTTATGGTTTTGACACTTTTTTAGCATGGCCCTTTTGACCGATGGGAAGCGAGACTTCTTTGTAGCGCTGATTTGCCTTTCCAGGTTGCTTGGTTGGCCAAAAAGGGCGTATGCGTTTTTTCCTGAATATATTCAGGAAAAAACGCATACGCCCTTTTTGGCCAAGGGCATCATTGTCGACGTTTTGCCGCTTTTCATGTGCTTTACAGGCGATTCGAATCTACCTCCTGAAATCTGTTTCCTGCAATTCTGCCTTGCTTTCAAATCCTCTTCGTTGCCTTCCCTCAATATATCTGTGGATGAGAGTTATCATTTATAACTCTGCGCTTTCGTGAATTGCAGTGTCCCTGAGCTCCATTTTTCAACTCGCTTTTTTGGGAGCTGGCCGCAAAAGCGCAGGATTGCCTCAGGCCCTATTGTGCTTCTGGGCGGCAGGCTGAGCCTGTGATTAATTCTTCTTCCTGATGGGAAAATAGAGTGACCTGTGCCTGTCCCAACACCTAGATCTAGTCTCTCATTGGTTGCCCCTCTTCCCGTTCATCCTCAGGACAAATGGCAACCTGTAGGGAACAGGAGGTTAAAGGTGCTGATTCTCCAAGTAAGTTGATTGCTAGTAAAGTAGCTGGAAAGGCGAACCCGAGCACAAGGAGATGAGAAATGGGGTGTGTTTTAGAAACCTTTCAAAATCACACGGTGTACCATCTTCTGAGTTTCTCATGCATGTTTTCAATGTAGGAAGATGCCCTTGAACCTGGAGACTTGGGACCCATGGGATGGGTACCACACAGTATTACTTTAAAGGGTCTGCGTTTGCTCACCCAACCTAACCCAACCTTTCAGCCCCAAGAGTGTCCACCCTTATGTCTCATCCAGCTGTGCGTGTAGATATGGTCAATCCAGGTTGCATCACAGCCTCTGAACGAATTTTGTAAGAATTTCTCTCTCTTTCACTGTCTTTGTTTTACGGGTTTTTAAAAGTAATTTATTTTTATAATGGGGTTTAGCTGCTTTTCACGGCTGTGTTTATGCGGCTTTACACCCACTTGACTCACTTCCAGACAGATATCAATACATAGGTTTTAAGATTCTTACTAGTCACATATATTCTTGTGCGGTGAATAGGGGGTGTTGAGTCCAGTTCACTGAGCAAGGAGTAGGTCTTGTCTATTACATATTGGGTGTATGGAACGGTATCTGAGCGAATTTGAACCCCTTGTTTTATGCATCACCCCACCTCACCTTTCCCGTTAAGCAGCCATAGTGTGTTTTCTAAACGTGTGATTCTGTTCTGTTCTGTAATTCAGTTCAAGTGTAGCGGTTTTTACATTCCCTCTATAAGTGATAGCTTATGATAAGTGTCTTTTTCTCTGTGACTTATTTCACTTAGAATCGTCGTACCTAAATCCACTCATCTTGCTTCTACTAGCCTTATGACATTGATTTCATGTCTGAGTGATATTGCATTGTACATAAGGACCACAACTTCTTTATCCATTTTTCTCTTTCTTGGGATATTTAAGGTGTCATGAAGTGGAGGTTCTTGTCAACAAAGCAGCCCTAAACTTTGGAGTGCCTGTGTCTTGCTGATTTTTAGTTTTCCCAATTTATACGCCCATGAGTGGACGTGCCCTATGCTCCCTAAGCTGTGTTTTTTTGATGTTTCAGGACACACCGTACACTTCTCCAGAGTGGCTGTTGGCAATTTACATCACGCTCATCAGCGTAGCAAGGCTGCCATTTCTCCATGGCCTGTCCTGCCTTTCTGGTTTTGACACTTTTTGCAGCATGGCCCTTTTGACCGATGGGAAGCGAGACTTCTTTGTAGCGCTGATTTGCCTTTCCAGGTTGCTTGGTTGGCCAAAAAGGGCGTATGCTTTTTTTCCTGAATATATTCAGGAAAAAACGCATACGCCCTTTTTGGCCAAGGGCATCATTGTCGACGTTTTGCCGCTTTTCATGTGCTTTAAAGGCGATTCGAATCTATCTCCTGAAAGCTGTTTCCTGCAATTCTGCCTTGCTTTCAAATCCTCTTCGTTGCCTTCCCTCAATATATTTGTGGACGAGAGTTATCATTTATAACTCAGCAGGTTTGTGAATAGCAGTGCCCCTGAGCTCCATTTTTCAACTGTCTTTTTTGGGAGCTGGCCGCAAAAGCACGGGATTGCCTCAGGCCCTATTCTGGTTCCCGGCGGCAGGCTGAGCCTGTGGTTAATTCTTCTTCCTGATGGGAAAATAGAGTGACCTGTGCCTGTCCCAACACCTAGATCTATTCTCTCATTGGTTGCCTCTCTTCCCGTTCATCCTCAGGACAAATTGCAACCTGTACAGAACAGGAGCTTAAAGGTGCTGATTCTCCAAGTAGGGAGATTGCTAGTAAAGTAGCTGGAAAGGCGAACCCGAGCACAAGGAGATGAGAAATGGGGTGCATTTCAGAAACTTTTCAAAATCACACGGTGTACCATCTTCTGAGTTTCTCATGCATGTTTTCGATGTAGGAAGATGCCCTTGAACCTGGAGATTTGGGACCCATGGGATGGGTACCACGCAATATTACTTTAAAGGGTCTGCGTTTGCTCACCCAACCTCACCAAACCTCTCAGCCCCAAGAGTGTCCACTCTTATGTCTCATCCAGCTGTGGGTCTAGATATGGTCAATCCAGGTTGCATCACAGCCCCTGAACGAATTTTGTAAGAATTTCTCTCTCTTTCACTGTCTTTGTTTTACGGGTTTTTAAAACTAATTTATTTGTATAATGGGGTTTAGCTGCTTTTCACGGCTGTGTTTATGCGGCTTTACACCCACTTGACTCACTTCCAGACACGTATCAATACATAGGTTTTAAGATTCTTACTAGTCACGTATATTCTTGTGCGGTGAATAGGGGGTGTTGTGTCCAGTTCACTGAGCAAGGAGTAGGTCTTGTCTATTACATATTGGGTGTATGGAACGGTATCTGAGCGAATTTGAACCCCTTGTTTTATGCATCACCCCACCTCACCTTTCCCGTTAAGCAGCCATAGTGTGTTTTCTAAACGTGTGACTCTGTTCTGTTTTGTAATTCAGTTCAGGTGTAGCGGTTTTTACATTCCCTCTATAAGTGATAGCTTATGATAAGTGTCTTTTTCTGTGTCACTTATTTCACTTAGAATCGTCATACCTAAATCCACTCATCTTGCTTCTACTAGCCTTATGACATTGATTTCATGTCTGAGTGATATTCCATTGTACATAAGGACCACAACTTCTTTATCCATTTTTCTCTTTCCTGGGATATTTAAGGTGTCATGAAGTGGAGGTTCTTGTCAACACAGCAGCCCTAAACTTTGGGGTGCCTGTGTCTTGCTGATTTTTAGTTTTCCCAATTTATACGCCCATGAGTGGACGTGCCCTATGCTCCCTAAGCTGTGTTTTTTCGATATTTCTGGACACACCGTACACTTCTCCAGAGTGGCTGTTGGCAATTAACATCCCGCCCATCAGCGTAGCAAGGCTGCCATTTTTCCATGGCCTGTCCTGCATTTATGGTTTTGACACTTTTTTAGCATGGCCCTTTTGACCGATGGGAAGCGAGACTTCTTTGTAGCGCTGATTTGCCTTTCCAGGTTGCTTGGTTGGCCAAAAAGGGCGTATGCGTTTTTTCCTGAATATATTCAGGAAAAAACGCATACGCCCTTTTTGGCCAAGGGCATCATTGTCGACGTTTTGCCGCTTTTCATGTGCTTTACAGGCGATTCGAATCTACCTCCTGAAATCTGTTTCCTGCAATTCTGCCTTGCTTTCAAATCCTCTTCGTTGCCTTCCCTCAATATATCTGTGGATGAGAGTTATCATTTATAACTCTGCGCTTTCGTGAATTGCAGTGTCCCTGAGCTCCATTTTTCAACTCGCTTTTTTGGGAGCTGGCCGCAAAAGCGCAGGATTGCCTCAGGCCCTATTGTGCTTCTGGGCGGCAGGCTGAGCCTGTGATTAATTCTTCTTCCTGATGGGAAAATAGAGTGACCTGTGCCTGTCCCAACACCTAGATCTAGTCTCTCATTGGTTGCCCCTCTTCCCGTTCATCCTCAGGACAAATGGCAACCTGTAGGGAACAGGAGGTTAAAGGTGCTGATTCTCCAAGTAAGTTGATTGCTAGTAAAGTAGCTGGAAAGGCGAACCCGAGCACAAGGAGATGAGAAATGGGGTGTGTTTTAGAAACCTTTCAAAATCACACGGTGTACCATCTTCTGAGTTTCTCATGCATGTTTTCAATGTAGGAAGATGCCCTTGAACCTGGAGACTTGGGACCCATGGGATGGGTACCACACAGTATTACTTTAAAGGGTCTGCGTTTGCTCACCCAACCTAACCCAACCTTTCAGCCCCAAGAGTGTCCACCCTTATGTCTCATCCAGGTGTGCGTGTAGATATGGTCAATCCAGGTTGCATCACAGCCTCTGAACGAATTTTGTAAGAATTTCTCTCTCTTTCACTGTCTTTGTTTTACGGGTTTTTAAAAGTAATTTATTTTTATAATGGGGTTTAGCTGCTTTTCACGGCTGTGTTTATGCGGCTTTACACCCACTTGACTCACTTCCAGACAGATATCAATACATAGGTTTTAAGATTCTTACTAGTCACATATATTCTTGTGCGGTGAATAGGGGGTGTTGAGTCCAGTTCCCTGAGCAAGGAGTAGGTCTTGTCTATTACATATTGGGTGTATGGAACGGTATCTGAGCGAATTTGAACCCCTTGTTTTATGCATCACCCCACCTCACCTTTCCCGTTAAGCAGCCATAGTGTGTTTTCTAAACGTGTGATTCTGTTCTGTTCTGTAATTCAGTTCAAGTGTAGCGGTTTTTACATTCCCTCTATAAGTGATAGCTTATGATAAGTGTCTTTTTCTCTGTGACTTATTTCACTTAGAATCGTCGTACCTAAATCCACTCATCTTGCTTCTACTAGCCTTATGACATTGATTTCATGTCTGAGTGATATTGCATTGTACATAAGGACCACAACTTCTTTATCCATTTTTCTCTTTCTTGGGATATTTAAGGTGTCATGAAGTGGAGGTTCTTGTCAACAAAGCAGCCCTAAACTTTGGAGTGCCTGTGTCTTGCTGATTTTTAGTTTTCCCAATTTATACGCCCATGAGTGGACGTGCCCTATGCTCCCTAAGCTGTGTTTTTTCGATGTTTCAGGACACACAGTACACTTCTCCGGAGTGGCTGTTGGCAATTTACATCACGCTCATCAGCGTAGCAAGGCTGCCATTTCTCCATGGCCTGTCCTGCCTTTCTGGTTTTGACACTTTTTGCAGCATGGCCCTTTTGACCGATGGGAAGCGAGACTTCTTTGTAGCGCTGATTTGCCTTTCCAGGTTGCTTGGTTGGCCAAAAAGGGCGTATGCTTTTTTTCCTGAATATATTCAGGTAAAAACGCATACGCCCTTTTTGGCAAAGGGCATCATTGTCGAACTTTTGCCGCTTTTCATGTGCTTTAAAGGCGATTCGAATCTATCTCCTGAAAGCTGTTTCCTGCAATTCTGCCTTGCTTTCAAATCCTCTTCGTTGCCTTCCCTCAATATATTTGTGGACGAGAGTTATCATTTATAACTCAGCAGGTTTGTGAATAGCAGTGCCCCTGAGCTCCATTTTTCAACTGTCTTTTCTGGGAGCTGGCCGCAAAAGCACGGGATTGCCTCAGGCCCTATTCTGGTTCCCGGCGGCAGGCTGAGCCTGTGGTTAATTCTTCTTCCTGATGGGAAAATAGAGTGACCTGTGCCTGTCCCAACACCTAGATCTATTCTCTCATTGGTTGCCTCTCTTCCCGTTCATCCTCAGGACAAATTGCAACCTGTACAGAACAGGAGCTTAAAGGTGCTGATTCTCCAAGTAGGGAGATTGCTAGTAAAGTAGCTGGAAAGGCGAACCCGAGCACAAGGAGATGAGAAATGGGGTGCATTTCAGAAACTTTTCAAAATCACACGGTGTACCATCTTCTGAGTTTCTCATGCATGTTTTCGATGTAGGAAGATGCCCTTGAACCTGGAGATTTGGGACCCATGGGATGGGTACCACGCAATATTACTTTAAAGGGTCTGCGTTTGCTCACCCAACCTCACCAAACCTCTCAGCCCCAAGAGTGTCCACTCTTATGTCTCATCCAGCTGTGGGTCTAGATATGGTCAATCCAGGTTGCATCACAGCCCCTGAACGAATTTTGTAAGAATTTCTCTCTCTTTCACTGTCTTTGTTTTACGGGTTTTTAAAACTAATTTATTTGTATAATGGGGTTTAGCTGCTTTTCACGGCTGTGTTTATGCGGCTTTACACCCACTTGACTCACTTCCAGACACGTATCAATACATAGGTTTTAAGATTCTTACTAGTCACGTATATTCTTGTGCGGTGAATAGGGGGTGTTGTGTCCAGTTCACTGAGCAAGGAGTAGGTCTTGTCTATTACATATTGGGTGTATGGAACGGTATCTGAGCGAATTTGAACCCCTTGTTTTATGCATCACCCCACCTCACCTTTCCCGTTAAGCAGCCATAGTGTGTTTTCTAAACGTGTGACTCTGTTCTGTTTTGTAATTCAGTTCAGGTGTAGCGGTTTTTACATTCCCTCTATAAGTGATAGCTTATGATAAGTGTCTTTTTCTGTGTCACTTATTTCACTTAGAATCGTCATACCTAAATCCACTCATCTTGCTTCTACTAGCCTTATGACATTAATTTCATGTCTGAGTGATATTCCATTGTACATAAGGACCACAACTTCTTTATCCATTTTTCTCTTTCCTGGGATATTTAAGGTGTCATGAAGTGGAGGTTCTTGTCAACACAGCAGCCCTAAACTTTGGGGTGCCTGTGTCTTGCTGATTTTTAGTTTTCCCAATTTATACGCCCATGAGTGGACGTGCCCTATGCTCCCTAAGCTGTGTTTTTTCGATATTTCTGGACACACCGTACACTTCTCCAGAGTGGCTGTTGGCAATTAACATCCCGCCCATCAGCGTAGCAAGGCTGCCATTTTTCCATGGCCTGTCCTGCATTTATGGTTTTGACACTTTTTTAGCATGGCCCTTTTGACCGATGGGAAGCGAGACTTCTTTGTAGCGCTGATTTGCCTTTCCAGGTTGCTTGGTTGGCCAAAAAGGGCGTATGCGTTTTTTCCTGAATATATTCAGGAAAAAACGCATACGCCCTTTTTGGCCAAGGGCATCATTGTCGACGTTTTGCCGCTTTTCATGTGCTTTACAGGCGATTCGAATCTACCTCCTGAAATCTGTTTCCTGCAATTCTGCCTTGCTTTCAAATCCTCTTCGTTGCCTTCCCTCAATATATCTGTGGATGAGAGTTATCATTTATAACTCTGCGCTTTCGTGAATTGCAGTGTCCCTGAGCTCCATTTTTCAACTCGCTTTTTTGGGAGCTGGCCGCAAAAGCGCAGGATTGCCTCAGGCCCTATTGTGCTTCTGGGCGGCAGGCTGAGCCTGTGATTAATTCTTCTTCCTGATGGGAAAATAGAGTGACCTGTGCCTGTCCCAACACCTAGATCTAGTCTCTCATTGGTTGCCCCTCTTCCCGTTCATCCTCAGGACAAATGGCAACCTGTAGGGAACAGGAGGTTAAAGGTGCTGATTCTCCAAGTAAGTTGATTGCTAGTAAAGAAGCTGGAAAGGCGAACCCGAGCACAAGGAGATGAGAAATGGGGTGTGTTTTAGAAACCTTTCAAAATCACACGGTGTACCATCTTCTGAGTTTCTCATGCATGTTTTCAATGTAGGAAGATGCCCTTGAACCTGGAGACTTGGGACCCATGGGATGGGTACCACACAGTATTACTTTAAAGGGTCTGCGTTTGCTCACCCAACCTAACCCAACCTTTCAGCCCCAAGAGTGTCCACCCTTATGTCTCATCCAGCTGTGCGTGTAGATATGGTCAATCCAGGTTGCATCACAGCCTCTGAACGAATTTTGTAAGAATTTCTCTCTCTTTCACTGTCTTTGTTTTACGGGTTTTTAAAAGTAATTTATTTGTATAATGGGGTTTAGCTGCTTTTCACGGCTGTGTTTATGCGGCTTTACACCCACTTGACTCACTTCCAGACAGATATCAATACATAGGTTTTAAGATTCTTACTAGTCACATATATTCTTGTGCGGTGAATAGGGGGTGTTGAGTCCAGTTCCCTGAGCAAGGAGTAGGTCTTGTGTATTACATATTGGGTGTATGGAACGGTATCTGAGCGAATTTGAACCCCTTGTTTTATGCATCACCCCACCTCACCTTTCCCGTTAAGCAGCCATAGTGTGTTTTCTAAACGTGTGATTCTGTTCTGTTCTGTAATTCAGTTCAAGTGTAGCGGTTTTTACATTCCCTCTATAAGTGATAGCTTATGATAAGTGTCTTTTTCTCTGTGACTTATTTCACTTAGAATCGTCGTACCTAAATCCACTCATCTTGCTTCTACTAGCCTTATGACATTGATTTCATGTCTGAGTGATATTGCATTGTACATAAGGACCACAACTTCTTTATCCATTTTTCTCTTTCTTGGGATATTTAAGGTGTCATGAAGTGGAGGTTCTTGTCAACAAAGCAGCCCTAAACTTTGGAGTGCCTGTGTCTTGCTGATTTTTAGTTTTCCCAATTTATACGCCCATGAGTGGACGTGCCCTATGCTCCCTAAGCTGTGTTTTTTCGATGTTTCAGGACACACCGTACACTTCTCCGGAGTGGCTGTTGGCAATTTACATCACGCTCATCAGCGTAGCAAGGCTGCCATTTCTCCATGGCCTGTCCTGCCTTTCTGGTTTTGACACTTTTTGCAGCATGGCCCTTTTGACCGATAGGAAGCGAGACTTCTTTGTAGCGCTGATTTGCCTTTCCAGGTTGCTTGGTTGGCCAAAAAGGGCGTATGCTTTTTTTCCTGAATATATTCAGGAAAAAACGCATACGCCCTTTTTGGCCAAGGGCATCATTGTCGACGTTTTGCCGCTTTTCATGTGCTTTAAGGGCGATTCGAATCTATCTCCTGAAAGCTGTTTCCTGCAATTCTGCCTTGCTTTCAAATCCTCTTCGTTGCCTTCCCTCAATATATTTGTGGACGAGAGTTATCATTTATAACTCAGCAGGTTTGTGAATAGCAGTGCCCCTGAGCTCCATTTTTCAACTGTCTTTTTTGGGAGCTGGCCGCAAAAGCACGGGATTGCCTCAGGCCCTATTCTGGTTCCCGGCAGCAGGCTGAGCCTGTGGTTAATTCTTCTTCCTGATGGGAAAATAGAGTGACCTGTGCCTGTCCCAACACCTAGATCTATTCTCTCATTGGTTGCCTCTCTTCCCGTTCATCCTCAGGACAAATTGCAACCTGTACAGAACAGGAGCTTAAAGGTGCTGATTCTCCAAGTAGGGAGATTGCTAGTAAAGTAGCTGGAAAGGCGAACCCGAGCACAAGGAGATGAGAAATGGGGTGCATTTCAGAAACTTTTCAAAATCACACGGTGTACCATCTTCTGAGTTTCTCATGCATGTTTTCGATGTAGGAAGATGCCCTTGAACCTGGAGATTTGGGACCCATGGGATGGGTACCACGCAATATTACTTTAAAGGGTCTGCGTTTGCTCACCCAACCTCACCAAACCTCTCAGCCCCAAGAGTGTCCACTCTTATGTCTCATCCAGCTGTGGGTCTAGATATGGTCAATCCAGGTTGCATCACAGCCCCTGAACGAATTTTGTAAGAATTTCTCTCTCTTTCACTGTCTTTGTTTTACGGGTTTTTAAAACTAATTTATTTGTATAATGGGGTTTAGCTGCTTTTCACGGCTGTGTTTATGCGGCTTTACACCCACTTGACTCACTTCCAGACACGTATCAATACATAGGTTTTAAGATTCTTACTAGTCACGTATATTCTTGTGCGGTGAATAGGGGGTGTTGTGTCCAGTTCACTGAGCAAGGAGTAGGTCTTGTCTATTACATATTGGGTGTATGGAACGGTATCTGAGCGAATTTGAACCCCTTGTTTTATGCATCACCCCACCTCACCTTTCCCGTTAAGCAGCCATAGTGTGTTTTCTAAACGTGTGACTCTGTTCTGTTTTGTAATTCAGTTCAGGTGTAGCGGTTTTTACATTCCCTCTATAAGTGATAGCTTATGATAAGTGTCTTTTTCTGTGTCACTTATTTCACTTAGAATCGTCATACCTAAATCCACTCATCTTGCTTCTACTAGCCTTATGACATTGATTTCATGTCTGAGTGATATTCCATTGTACATAAGGACCACAACTTCTTTATCCATTTTTCTCTTTCCTGGGATATTTAAGGTGTCATGAAGTGGAGGTTCTTGTCAACACAGCAGCCCTAAACTTTGGGGTGCCTGTGTCTTGCTGATTTTTAGTTTTCCCAATTTATACGCCCATGAGTGGACGTGCCCTATGCTCCCTAAGCTGTGTTTTTTCGATATTTCTGGACACACCGTACACTTCTCCAGAGTGGCTGTTGGCAATTAACATCCCGCCCATCAGCGTAGCAAGGCTGCCATTTTTCCATGGCCTGTCCTGCATTTATAGTTTTGACACTTTTTTAGCATGGCCCTTTTGACCGATGGGAAGCGAGACTTCTTTGTAGCGCTGATTTGCCTTTCCAGGTTGCTTGGTTGGCCAAAAAGGGCGTATGCGTTTTTTCCTGAATATATTCAGGAAAAAACACATACGCCCTTTTTGGCCAAGGGCATCATTGTCGACGTTTTGCCGCTTTTCATGTGCTTTACAGGCGATTCGAATCTACCTCCTGAAATCTGTTTCCTGCAATTCTGCCTTGCTTTCAAATCCTCTTCGTTGCCTTCCCTCAATATATCTGTGGATGAGAGTTATCATTTATAACTCTGCGCTTTCGTGAATTGCAGTGTCCCTGAGCTCCATTTTTCAACTCGCTTTTTTGGGAGCTGGCCGCAAAAGCGCAGGATTGCCTCAGGCCCTATTGTGCTTCTGGGCGGCAGGCTGAGCCTGTGATTAATTCTTCTTCCTGATGGGAAAATAGAGTGACCTGTGCCTGTCCCAACACCTAGATCTAGTCTCTCATTGGTTGCCCCTCTTCCCGTTCATCCTCAGGACAAATGGCAACCTGTAGGGAACAGGAGGTTAAAGGTGCTGATTCTCCAAGTAAGTTGATTGCTAGTAAAGTAGCTGGAAAGGCGAACCCGAGCACAAGGAGATGAGAAATGGGGTGTGTTTTAGAAACCTTTCAAAATCACACGGTGTACCATCTTCTGAGTTTCTCATGCATGTTTTCAATGTAGGAAGATGCCCTTGAACCTGGAGACTTGGGACCCATGGGATGGGTACCACACAGTATTACTTTAAAGGGTCTGCGTTTGCTCACCCAACCTAACCCAACCTTTCAGCCCCAAGAGTGTCCACCCTTATGTCTCATCCAGGTGTGCGTGTAGATATGGTCAATCCAGGTTGCATCACAGCCTCTGAACGAATTTTGTAAGAATTTCTCTCTCTTTCACTGTCTTTGTTTTACGGGTTTTTAAAAGTAATTTATTTTTATAATGGGGTTTAGCTGCTTTTCACGGCTGTGTTTATGCGGCTTTACACCCACTTGACTCACTTCCAGACAGATATCAATACATAGGTTTTAAGATTCTTACTAGTCACATATATTCTTGTGCGGTGAATAGGGGGTGTTGAGTCCAGTTCCCTGAGCAAGGAGTAGGTCTTGTGTATTACATATTGGGTGTATGGAACGGTATCTGAGCGAATTTGAACCCCTTGTTTTATGCATCACCCCACCTCACCTTTCCCGTTAAGCAGCCATAGTGTGTTTTCTAAACGTGTGATTCTGTTCTGTTCTGTAATTCAGTTCAAGTGTAGCGGTTTTTACATTCCCTCTATAAGTGATAGCTTATGATAAGTGTCTTTTTCTCTGTGACTTATTTCACTTAGAATCGTCGTACCTAAATCCACTCATCTTGCTTCTACTAGCCTTATGACATTGATTTCATGTCTGAGTGATATTGCATTGTACATAAGGACCACAACTTCTTTATCCATTTTTCTCTTTCTTGGGATATTTAAGGTGTCATGAAGTGGAGGTTCTTGTCAACAAAGCAGCCCTAAACTTTGGAGTGCCTGTGTCTTGCTGATTTTTAGTTTTCCCAATTTATACGCCCATGAGTGGACGTGCCCTATGCTCCCTAAGCTGTGTTTTTTCGATGTTTCAGGACACACCGTACACTTCTCCGGAGTGGCTGTTGGCAATTTACATCACGCTCATCAGCGTAGCAAGGCTGCCATTTCTCCATGGCCTGTCCTGCCTTTCTGGTTTTGACACTTTTTGCAGCATGGCCCTTTTGACCGATGGGAAGCGAGACTTCTTTGTAGCGCTGATTTGCCTTTCCAGGTTGCTTGGTTGGCCAAAAAGGGCGTATGCTTTTTTTCCTGAATATATTCAGGAAAAAACGCATACGCCCTTTTTGGCCAAGGGCATCATTGTCGACGTTTTGCCGCTTTTCATGTGCTTTAAAGGCGATTCGAATCTATCTCCTGAAAGCTGTTTCCTGCAATTCTGCCTTGCTTTCAAATCCTCTTCGTTGCCTTCCCTCAATATATTTGTGGACGAGAGTTATCATTTATAACTCAGCAGGTTTGTGAATAGCAGTGCCCCTGAGCTCCATTTTTCAACTCGCTTTTTTGGGAGCTGGCCGCAAAAGCACGGGATTGCCTCAGGCCCTATTCTGGTTCCCGGCGGCAGGCTGAGCCTGTGGTTAATTCTTCTTCCTGATGGGAAAATAGAGTGACCTGTGCCTGTCCCAACACCTAGATCTATTCTCTCATTGGTTGCCTCTCTTCCCGTTCATCCTCAGGACAAATTGCAACCTGTACAGAACAGGAGCTTAAAGGTGCTGATTCTCCAAATAGGGAGATTGCTAGTAAAGTAGCTGGAAAGGCGAACCCGAGCACAAGGAGATGAGAAATGGGGTGCATTTCAGAAACTTTTCAAAATCACACGGTGTACCATCTTCTGAGTTTCTCATGCATGTTTTCGATGTAGGAAGATGCCCTTGAACCTGGAGATTTGGGACCCATGGGATGGGTACCACGCAATATTACTTTAAAGGGTCTGCGTTTGCTCACCCAACCTCACCAAACCTCTCAGCCCCAAGAGTGTCCACTCTTATGTCTCATCCAGCTGTGGGTCTAGATATGGTCAATCCAGGTTGCATCACAGCCCCTGAACGAATTTTGTAAGAATTTCTCTCTCTTTCACTGTCTTTGTTTTACGGGTTTTTAAAACTAATTTATTTGTATAATGGGGTTTAGCTGCTTTTCACGGCTGTGTTTATGCGGCTTTACACCCACTTGACTCACTTCCAGACACGTATCAATACATAGGTTTTAAGATTCTTACTAGTCACGTATATTCTTGTGCGGTGAATAGGGGGTGTTGTGTCCAGTTCACTGAGCAAGGAGTAGGTCTTGTCTATTACATATTGGGTGTATGGAACGGTATCTGAGCGAATTTGAACCCCTTGTTTTATGCATCACCCCACCTCACCTTTCCCGTTAAGCAGCCATAGTGTGTTTTCTAAACGTGTGACTCTGTTCTGTTTTGTAATTCAGTTCAGGTGTAGCGGTTTTTACATTCCCTCTATAAGTGATAGCTTATGATAAGTGTCTTTTTCTGTGTCACTTATTTCACTTAGAATCGTCATACCTAAATCCACTCATCTTGCTTCTACTAGCCTTATGACATTAATTTCATGTCTGAGTGATATTCCATTGTACATAAGGACCACAACTTCTTTATCCATTTTTCTCTTTCCTGGGATATTTAAGGTGTCATGAAGTGGAGGTTCTTGTCAACACAGCAGCCCTAAACTTTGGGGTGCCTGTGTCTTGCTGATTTTTAGTTTTCCCAATTTATACGCCCATGAGTGGACGTGCCCTATGCTCCCTAAGCTGTGTTTTTTCGATATTTCTGGACACACCGTACACTTCTCCAGAGTGGCTGTTGGCAATTAACATCCCGCCCATCAGCGTAGCAAGGCTGCCATTTTTCCATGGCCTGTCCTGCATTTATGGTTTTGACACTTTTTTAGCATGGCCCTTTTGACCGATGGGAAGCGAGACTTCTTTGTAGCGCTGATTTGCCTTTCCAGGTTGCTTGGTTGGCCAAAAAGGGCGTATGCGTTTTTTCCTGAATATATTCAGGAAAAAACGCATACGCCCTTTTTGGCCAAGGGCATCATTGTCGACGTTTTGCCGCTTTTCATGTGCTTTACAGGCGATTCGAATCTACCTCCTGAAATCTGTTTCCTGCAATTCTGCCTTGCTTTCAAATCCTCTTCGTTGCCTTCCCTCAATATATCTGTGGATGAGAGTTATCATTTATAACTCTGCGCTTTCGTGAATTGCAGTGTCCCTGAGCTCCATTTTTCAACTCGCTTTTTTGGGAGCTGGCCGCAAAAGCGCAGGATTGCCTCAGGCCCTATTGTGCTTCTGGGCGGCAGGCTGAGCCTGTGATTAATTCTTCTTCCTGATGGGAAAATAGAGTGACCTGTGCCTGTCCCAACACCTAGATCTAGTCTCTCATTGGTTGCCCCTCTTCCCGTTCATCCTCAGGACAAATGGCAACCTGTAGGGAACAGGAGGTTAAAGGTGCTGATTCTCCAAGTAAGTTGATTGCTAGTAAAGTAGCTGGAAAGGCGAACCCGAGCACAAGGAGATGAGAAATGGGGTGTGTTTTAGAAACCTTTCAAAATCACACGGTGTACCATCTTCTGAGTTTCTCATGCATGTTTTCAATGTAGGAAGATGCCCTTGAACCTGGAGACTTGGGACCCATGGGATGGGTACCACACAGTATTACTTTAAAGGGTCTGCGTTTGCTCACCCAACCTAACCCAACCTTTCAGCCCCAAGAGTGTCCACCCTTATGTCTCATCCAGCTGTGCGTGTAGATATGGTCAATCCAGGTTGCATCACAGCCTCTGAACGAATTTTGTAAGAATTTCTCTCTCTTTCACTGTCTTTGTTTTACGGGTTTTTAAAAGTAATTTATTTGTATAATGGGGTTTAGCTGCTTTTCACGGCTGTGTTTATGCGGCTTTACACCCACTTGACTCACTTCCAGACAGATATCAATACATAGGTTTTAAGATTCTTACTAGTCACATATATTCTTGTGCGGTGAATAGGGGGTGTTGAGTCCAGTTCCCTGAGCAAGGAGTAGGTCTTGTGTATTACATATTGGGTGTATGGAACGGTATCTGAGCGAATTTGAACCCCTTGTTTTATGCATCACCCCACCTCACCTTTCCCGTTAAGCAGCCATAGTGTGTTTTCTAAACGTGTGATTCTGTTCTGTTCTGTAATTCAGTTCAAGTGTAGCGGTTTTTACATTCCCTCTATAAGTGATAGCTTATGATAAGTGTCTTTTTTCTCTGTGACTTATTTCACTTAGAATCGTCGTACCTAAATCCACTCATCTTGCTTCTACTAGCCTTATGACATTGATTTCATGTCTGAGTGATATTGCATTGTACATAAGGACCACAACTTCTTTATCCATTTTTCTCTTTCTTGGGATATTTAAGGTGTCATGAAGTGGAGGTTCTTGTCAACAAAGCAGCCCTAAACTTTGGAGTGCCTGTGTCTTGCTGATTTTTAGTTTTCCCAATTTATACGCCCATGAGTGGACGTGCCCTATGCTCCCTAAGCTGTGTTTTTTCGATGTTTCAGGACACACCGTACACTTCTCCAGAGTGGCTGTTGGCAATTTACATCACGCTCATCAGCGTAGCAAGGCTGCCATTTCTCCATGGCCTGTCCTGCCTTTCTGGTTTTGACACTTTTTGCAGCATGGCCCTTTTGACCGATGGGAAGCGAGACTTCTTTGTAGCGCTGATTTGCCTTTCCAGGTTGCTTGGTTGGCCAAAAAGGGCGTATGCTTTTTTTCCTGAATATATTCAGGAAAAAACGCATACGCCCTTTTTGGCCAAGGGCATCATTGTCGACGTTTTGCCGCTTTTCATGTGCTTTAAAGGCGATTCGAATCTATCTCCTGAAAGCTGTTTCCTGCAATTCTGCCTTGCTTTCAAATCCTCTTCGTTGCCTTCCCTCAATATATTTGTGGACGAGAGTTATCATTTATAACTCAGCAGGTTTGTGAATAGCAGTGCCCCTGAGCTCCATTTTTCAACTCGCTTTTTTGGGAGCTGGCCGCAAAAGCACGGGATTGCCTCAGGCCCTATTCTGGTTCCCGGCGGCAGGCTGAGCCTGTGGTTAATTCTTCTTCCTGATGGGAAAATAGAGTGACCTGTGCCTGTCCCAACACCTAGATCTATTCTCTCATTGGTTGCCTCTCTTCCCGTTCATCCTCAGGACAAATTGCAACCTGTACAGAACAGGAGCTTAAAGGTGCTGATTCTCCAAGTAGGGAGATTGCTAGTAAAGTAGCTGGAAAGGCGAACCCGAGCACAAGGAGATGAGAAATGGGGTGCATTTCAGAAACTTTTCAAAATCACACGGTGTACCATCTTCTGAGTTTCTCATGCATGTTTTCGATGTAGGAAGATGCCCTTGAACCTGGAGATTTGGGACCCATGGGATGGGTACCACGCAATATTACTTTAAAGGGTCTGCGTTTGCTCACCCAACCTCACCAAACCTCTCAGCCCCAAGAGTGTCCACTCTTATGTCTCATCCAGCTGTGGGTCTAGATTTGGTCAATCCAGGTTGCATCACAGCCCCTGAACGAATTTTGTAAGAATTTCTCTCTCTTTCACTGTCTTTGTTTTACGGGTTTTTAAAACTAATTTATTTGTATAATGGGGTTTAGCTGCTTTTCACGGCTGTGTTTATGCGGCTTTACACCCACTTGACTCACTTCCAGACACGTATCAATACATAGGTTTTAAGATTCTTACTAGTCACGTATATTCTTGTGCGGTGAATAGGGGGTGTTGTGTCCAGTTCACTGAGCAAGGAGTAGGTCTTGTCTATTACATATTGGGTGTATGGAACGGTATCTGAGCGAATTTGAACCCCTTGTTTTATGCATCACCCCACCTCACCTTTCCCGTTAAGCAGCCATAGTGTGTTTTCTAAACGTGTGACTCTGTTCTGTTTTGTAATTCAGTTCAGGTGTAGCGGTTTTTACATTCCCTCTATAAGTGATAGCTTATGATAAGTGTCTTTTTCTGTGTCACTTATTTCACTTAGAATCGTCATACCTAAATCCACTCATCTTGCTTCTACTAGCCTTATGACATTGATTTCATGTCTGAGTGATATTCCATTGTACATAAGGACCACAACTTCTTTATCCATTTTTCTCTTTCCTGGGATATTTAAGGTGTCATGAAGTGGAGGTTCTTGTCAACACAGCAGCCCTAAACTTTGGGGTGCCTGTGTCTTGCTGATTTTTAGTTTTCCCAATTTATACGCCCATGAGTGGACGTGCCCTATGCTCCCTAAGCTGTGTTTTTTCGATATTTCTGGACACACCGTACACTTCTCCAGAGTGGCTGTTGGCAATTAACATCCCGCCCATCAGCGTAGCAAGGCTGCCATTTTTCCATGGCCTGTCCTGCATTTATGGTTTTGACACTTTTTTAGCATGGCCCTTTTGACCGATGGGAAGCGAGACTTCTTTGTAGCGCTGATTTGCCTTTCCAGGTTGCTTGGTTGGCCAAAAAGGGCGTATGCGTTTTTTCCTGAATATATTCAGGAAAAAACGCATACGCCCTTTTTGGCCAAGGGCATCATTGTCGACGTTTTGCCGCTTTTCATGTGCTTTACAGGCGATTCGAATCTACCTCCTGAAATCTGTTTCCTGCAATTCTGCCTTGCTTTCAAATCCTCTTCGTTGCCTTCCCTCAATATATCTGTGGATGAGAGTTATCATTTATAACTCTGCGCTTTCGTGAATTGCAGTGTCCCTGAGCTCCATTTTTCAACTCGCTTTTTTGGGAGCTGGCCGCAAAAGCGCAGGATTGCCTCAGGCCCTATTGTGCTTCTGGGCGGCAGGCTGAGCCTGTGATTAATTCTTCTTCCTGATGGGAAAATAGAGTGACCTGTGCCTGTCCCAACACCTAGATCTAGTCTCTCATTGGTTGCCCCTCTTCCCGTTCATCCTCAGGACAAATGGCAACCTGTAGGGAACAGGAGGTTAAAGGTGCTGATTCTCCAAGTAAGTTGATTGCTAGTAAAGTAGCTGGAAAGGCGAACCCGAGCACAAGGAGATGAGAAATGGGGTGTGTTTTAGAAACCTTTCAAAATCACACGGTGTACCATCTTCTGAGTTTCTCATGCATGTTTTCAATGTAGGAAGATGCCCTTGAACCTGGAGACTTGGGACCCATGGGATGGGTACCACACAGTATTACTTTAAAGGGTCTGCGTTTGCTCACCCAACCTAACCCAACCTTTCAGCCCCAAGAGTGTCCACCCTTATGTCTCATCCAGGTGTGCGTGTAGATATGGTCAATCCAGGTTGCATCACAGCCTCTGAACGAATTTTGTAAGAATTTCTCTCTCTTTCACTGTCTTTGTTTTACGGGTTTTTAAAAGTAATTTATTTTTATAATGGGGTTTAGCTGCTTTTCACGGCTGTGTTTATGCGGCTTTACACCCACTTGACTCACTTCCAGACAGATATCAATACATAGGTTTTAAGATTCTTACTAGTCACATATATTCTTGTGCGGTGAATAGGGGGTGTTGAGTCCAGTTCCCTGAGCAAGGAGTAGGTCTTGTGTATTACATATTGGGTGTATGGAACGGTATCTGAGCGAATTTGAACCCCTTGTTTTATGCATCACCCCACCTCACCTTTCCCGTTAAGCAGCCATAGTGTGTTTTCTAAACGTGTGATTCTGTTCTGTTCTGTAATTCAGTTCAAGTGTAGCGGTTTTTACATTCCCTCTATAAGTGATAGCTTATGATAAGTGTCTTTTTCTCTGTGACTTATTTCACTTAGAATCGTCGTACCTAAATCCACTCATCTTACTTCTACTAGCCTTATGACATTGATTTCATGTCTGAGTGATATTGCATTGTACATAAGGACCACAACTTCTTTATCCATTTTTCTCTTTCTTGGGATATTTAAGGTGTCATGAAGTGGAGGTTCTTGTCAACAAAGCAGCCTTAAACTTTGGAGTGCCTGTGTCTTGCTGATTTTTAGTTTTCCCAATTTATACGCCCATGAGTGGACGTGCCCTATGCTCCCTAAGCTGTGTTTTTTCGATGTTTCAGGACACACCGTACACTTCTCCGGAGTGGCTGTTGGCAATTTACATCACGCTCATCAGCGTAGCAAGGCTGCCATTTCTCCATGGCCTGTCCTGCCTTTCTGGTTTTGACACTTTTTGCAGCATGGCCCTTTTGACCGATGGGAAGCGAGACTTCTTTGTAGCGCTGATTTGCCTTTCCAGGTTGCTTGGTTGGCCAAAAAGGGCGTATGCTTTTTTTCCTGAATATATTCAGGAAAAAACGCATACGCCCTTTTTGGCCAAGGGCATCATTGTCGACGTTTTGCCGCTTTTCATGTGCTTTAAAGGCGATTCGAATCTATCTCCTGAAAGCTGTTTCCTGCAATTCTGCCTTGCTTTCAAATCCTCTTCGTTGCCTTCCCTCAATATATTTGTGGACGAGAGTTATCATTTATAACTCAGCAGGTTTGTGAATAGCAGTGCCCCTGAGCTCCATTTTTCAACTGTCTTTTTTGGGAGCTGGCCGCAAAAGCACGGGATTGCCTCAGGCCCTATTCTGGTTCCCGGCAGCAGGCTGAGCCTGTGGTTAATTCTTCTTCCTGATGGGAAAATAGAGTGACCTGTGCCTGTCCCAACACCTAGATCTATTCTCTCATTGGTTGCCTCTCTTCCCGTTCATCCTCAGGACAAATTGCAACCTGTACAGAACAGGAGCTTAAAGGTGCTGATTCTCCAAGTAGGGAGATTGCTAGTAAAGTAGCTGGAAAGGCGAACCCGAGCACAAGGAGATGAGAAATGGGGTGCATTTCAGAAACTTTTCAAAATCACACGGTGTACCATCTTCTGAGTTTCTCATGCATGTTTTCGATGTAGGAAGATGCCCTTGAACCTGGAGATTTGGGACCCATGGGATGGGTACCACGCAATATTACTTTAAAGGGTCTGCGTTTGCTCACCCAACCTCACCAAACCTCTCAGCCCCAAGAGTGTCCACTCTTATGTCTCATCCAGCTGTGGGTCTAGATATGGTCAATCCAGGTTGCATCACAGCCCCTGAACGAATTTTGTAAGAATTTCTCTCTCTTTCACTGTCTTTGTTTTACGGGTTTTTAAAACTAATTTATTTGTATAATGGGGTTTAGCTGCTTTTCACGGCTGTGTTTATGCGGCTTTACACCCACTTGACTCACTTCCAGACACGTATCAATACATAGGTTTTAAGATTCTTACTAGTCACGTATATTCTTGTGCGGTGAATAGGGGGTGTTGTGTCCAGTTCACTGAGCAAGGAGTAGGTCTTGTCTATTACATATTGGGTGTATGGAACGGTATCTGAGCGAATTTGAACCCCTTGTTTTATGCATCACCCCACCTCACCTTTCCCGTTAAGCAGCCATAGTGTGTTTTCTAAACGTGTGACTCTGTTCTGTTTTGTAATTCAGTTCAGGTGTAGCGGTTTTTACATTCCCTCTATAAGTGATAGCTTATGATAAGTGTCTTTTTCTGTGTCACTTATTTCACTTAGAATCGTCATACCTAAATCCACTCATCTTGCTTCTACTAGCCTTATGACATTGATTTCATGTCTGAGTGATATTCCATTGTACATAAGGACCACAACTTCTTTATCCATTTTTCTCTTTCCTGGGATATTTAAGGTGTCATGAAGTGGAGGTTCTTGTCAACACAGCAGCCCTAAACTTTGGGGTGCCTGTGTCTTGCTGATTTTTAGTTTTCCCAATTTATACGCCCATGAGTGGACGTGCCCTATGCTCCCTAAGCTGTGTTTTTTCGATATTTCTGGACACACCGTACACTTCTCCAGAGTGGCTGTTGGCAATTAACATCCCGCCCATCAGCGTAGCAAGGCTGCCATTTTTCCATGGCCTGTCCTGCATTTATGGTTTTGACACTTTTTTAGCATGGCCCTTTTGACCGATGGGAAGCGAGACTTCTTTGTAGCGCTGATTTGCCTTTCCAGGTTGCTTGGTTGGCCAAAAAGGGCGTATGCGTTTTTTCCTGAATATATTCAGGAAAAAACGCATACGCCCTTTTTGGCCAAGGGCATCATTGTCGACGTTTTGCCGCTTTTCATGTGCTTTACAGGCGATTCGAATCTACCTCCTGAAATCTGTTTCCTGCAATTCTGCCTTGCTTTCAAATCCTCTTCGTTGCCTTCCCTCAATATATCTGTGGATGAGAGTTATCATTTATAACTCTGCGCTTTCGTGAATTGCAGTGTCCCTGAGCTCCATTTTTCAACTCGCTTTTTTGGGAGCTGGCCGCAAAAGCGCAGGATTGCCTCAGGCCCTATTGTGCTTCTGGGCGGCAGGCTGAGCCTGTGATTAATTCTTCTTCCTGATGGGAAAATAGAGTGACCTGTGCCTGTCCCAACACCTAGATCTAGTCTCTCATTGGTTGCCCCTCTTCCCGTTCATCCTCAGGACAAATTGCAACCTGTAGGGAACAGGAGGTTAAAGGTGCTGATTCTCCAAGTAAGTTGATTGCTAGTAAAGTAGCTGGAAAGGCGAACCCGAGCACAAGGAGATGAGAAATGGGGTGTGTTTTAGAAACCTTTCAAAATCACACGGTGTACCATCTTCTGAGTTTCTCATGCATGTTTTCAATGTAGGAAGATGCCCTTGAACCTGGAGACTTGGGACCCATGGGATGGGTACCACACAGTATTACTTTAAAGGGTCTGCGTTTGCTCACCCAACCTAACCCAACCTTTCAGCCCCAAGAGTGTCCACCCTTATGTCTCATCCAGCTGTGCGTGTAGATATGGTCAATCCAGGTTGCATCACAGCCTCTGAACGAATTTTGTAAGAATTTCTCTCTCTTTCACTGTCTTTGTTTTACGGGTTTTTAAAAGTAATTTATTTTTATAATGGGGTTTAGCTGCTTTTCACGGCTGTGTTTATGCGGCTTTACACCCACTTGACTCACTTCCAGACAGATATCAATACATAGGTTTTAAGATTCTTACTAGTCACATATATTCTTGTGCGGTGAATAGGGGGTGTTGAGTCCAGTTCATTGAGCAAGGAGTAGGTCTTGTGTATTACATATTGGGTGTATGGAACGGTATCTGAGCGAATTTGAACCCCTTGTTTTATGCATCACCCCACCTCACCTTTCCCGTTAAGCAGCCATAGTGTGTTTTCTAAACGTGTGATTCTGTTCTGTTCTGTAATTCAGTTCAAGTGTAGCGGTTTTTACATTCCCTCTATAAGTGATAGCTTATGATAAGTGTCTTTTTCTCTGTGACTTATTTCACTTAGAATCGTCGTACCTAAATCCACTCATCTTGCTTCTACTAGCCTTATGACATTGATTTCATGTCTGAGTGATATTGCATTGTACATAAGGACCACAACTTCTTTATCCATTTTTTTCTTTTTTGGGATATTTAAGGTGTCATGAAGTGGAGGTTCTTGTCAACAAAGCAGCCCTAAACTTTGGAGTGCCTGTGTCTTGCTGATTTTTAGTTTTCCCAATTTATACGCCCATGAGTGGACGTGCCCTATGCTCCCTAAGCTGTGTTTTTTCGATGTTTCAGGACACACCGTACACTTCTCCAGAGTGGCTGTTGGCAATTTACATCACGCTCATCAGCGTAGCAAGGCTGCCATTTCTCCATGGCCTGTCCTGCCTTTCTGGTTTTGACACTTTTTGCAGCATGGCCCTTTTGACCGATGGGAAGCGAGACTTCTTTGTAGCGCTGATTTGCCTTTCCAGGTTGCTTGGTTGGCCAAAAAGGGCGTATGCTTTTTTTCCTGAATATATTCAGGAAAAAACGCATACGCCCTTTTTGGCCAAGGGCATCATTGTCGACGTTTTGCCGCTTTTCATGTGCTTTAAAGGCGATTCGAATCTATCTCCTGAAAGCTGTTTCCTGCAATTCTGCCTTGCTTTCAAATCCTCTTCGTTGCCTTCCCTCAATATATTTGTGGACGAGAGTTATCATTTATAACTCAGCAGGTTTGTGAATAGCAGTGCCCCTGAGCTCCATTTTTCAACTGTCTTTTTTGGGAGCTGGCCGCAAAAGCACGGGATTGCCTCAGGCCCTATTCTGGTTCCCGGCGGCAGGCTGAGCCTGTGGTTAATTCTTCTTCCTGATGGGAAAATAGAGTGACCTGTGCCTGTCCCAACACCTAGATCTATTCTCTCATTGGTTGCCTCTCTTCCCGTTCATCCTCAGGACAAATTGCAACCTGTACAGAACAGGAGCTTAAAGGTGCTGATTCTCCAAGTAGGGAGATTGCTAGTAAAGTAGCTGGAAAGGCGAACCCGAGCACAAGGAGATGAGAAATGGGGTGCATTTCAGAAACTTTTCAAAATCACACGGTGTACCATCTTCTGAGTTTCTCATGCATGTTTTCGATGTAGGAAGATGCCCTTGAACCTGGAGATTTGGGACCCATGGGATGGGTACCACGCAATATTACTTTAAAGGGTCTGCGTTTGCTCACCCAACCTCACCAAACCTCTCAGCCCCAAGAGTGTCCACTCTTATGTCTCATCCAGCTGTGGGTCTAGATATGGTCAATCCAGGTTGCATCACAGCCCCTGAACGAATTTTGTAAGAATTTCTCTCTCTTTCACTGTCTTTGTTTTACGGGTTTTTAAAACTAATTTATTTGTATAATGGGGTTTAGCTGCTTTTCACGGCTGTGTTTATGCGGCTTTACACCCACTTGACTCACTTCCAGACACGTATCAATACATAGGTTTTAAGATTCTTACTAGTCACGTATATTCTTGTGCGGTGAATAGGGGGTGTTGTGTCCAGTTCACTGAGCAAGGAGTAGGTCTTGTCTATTACATATTGGGTGTATGGAACGGTATCTGAGCGAATTTGAACCCCTTGTTTTATGCATCACCCCACCTCACCTTTCCCGTTAAGCAGCCATAGTGTGTTTTCTAAACGTGTGACTCTGTTCTGTTTTGTAATTCAGTTCAGGTGTAGCGGTTTTTACATTCCCTCTATAAGTGATAGCTTATGATAAGTGTCTTTTTCTGTGTCACTTATTTCACTTAGAATCGTCATACCTAAATCCACTCATCTTGCTTCTACTAGCCTTATGACATTGATTTCATGTCTGAGTGATATTCCATTGTACATAAGGACCACAACTTCTTTATCCATTTTTCTCTTTCCTGGGATATTTAAGGTGTCATGAAGTGGAGGTTCTTGTCAACACAGCAGCCCTAAACTTTGGGGTGCCTGTGTCTTGCTGATTTTTAGTTTTCCCAATTTATACGCCCATGAGTGGACGTGCCCTATGCTCCCTAAGCTGTGTTTTTTCGATATTTCTGGACACACCGTACACTTCTCCAGAGTGGCTGTTGGCAATTAACATCCCGCCCATCAGCGTAGCAAGGCTGCCATTTTTCCATGGCCTGTCCTGCATTTATGGTTTTGACACTTTTTTAGCATGGCCCTTTTGACCGATGGGAAGCGAGACTTCTTTGTAGCGCTGATTTGCCTTTCCAGGTTGCTTGGTTGGCCAAAAAGGGCGTATGCGTTTTTTCCTGAATATATTCAGGAAAAAACGCATACGCCCTTTTTGGCCAAGGGCATCATTGTCGACGTTTTGCCGCTTTTCATGTGCTTTACAGGCGATTCGAATCTACCTCCTGAAATCTGTTTCCTGCAATTCTGCCTTGCTTTCAAATCCTCTTCGTTGCCTTCCCTCAATATATCTGTGGATGAGAGTTATCATTTATAACTCTGCGCTTTCGTGAATTGCAGTGTCCCTGAGCTCCATTTTTCAACTCGCTTTTTTGGGAGCTGGCCGCAAAAGCGCAGGATTGCCTCAGGCCCTATTGTGCTTCTGGGCGGCAGGCTGAGCCTGTGATTAATTCTTCTTCCTGATGGGAAAATAGAGTGACCTGTGCCTGTCCCAACACCTAGATCTAGTCTCTCATTGGTTGCCCCTCTTCCCGTTCATCCTCAGGACAAATGGCAACCTGTAGGGAACAGGAGGTTAAAGGTGCTGATTCTCCAAGTAAGTTGATTGCTAGTAAAGTAGCTGGAAAGGCGAACCCGAGCACAAGGAGATGAGAAATGGGGTGTGTTTTAGAAACCTTTCAAAATCACACGGTGTACCATCTTCTGAGTTTCTCATGCATGTTTTCAATGTAGGAAGATGCCCTTGAACCTGGAGACTTGGGACCCATGGGATGGGTACCACACAGTATTACTTTAAAGGGTCTGCGTTTGCTCACCCAACCTAACCCAACCTTTCAGCCCCAAGAGTGTCCACCCTTATGTCTCATCCAGGTGTGCGTGTAGATATGGTCAATCCAGGTTGCATCACAGCCTCTGAACGAATTTTGTAAGAATTTCTCTCTCTTTCACTGTCTTTGTTTTACGGGTTTTTAAAAGTAATTTATTTTTATAATGGGGTTTAGCTGCTTTTCACGGCTGTGTTTATGCGGCTTTACACCCACTTGACTCACTTCCAGACAGATATCAATACATAGGTTTTAAGATTCTTACTAGTCACATATATTCTTGTGCGGTGAATAGGGGGTGTTGAGTCCAGTTCCCTGAGCAAGGAGTAGGTCTTGTGTATTACATATTGGGTGTATGGAACGGTATCTGAGCGAATTTGAACCCCTTGTTTTATGCATCACCCCACCTCACCTTTCCCGTTAAGCAGCCATAGTGTGTTTTCTAAACGTGTGATTCTGTTCTGTTCTGTAATTCAGTTCAAGTGTAGCGGTTTTTACATTCCCTCTATAAGTGATAGCTTATGATAAGTGTCTTTTTCTCTGTGACTTATTTCACTTAGAATCGTCGTACCTAAATCCACTCATCTTACTTCTACTAGCCTTATGACATTGATTTCATGTCTGAGTGATATTGCATTGTACATAAGGACCACAACTTCTTTATCCATTTTTCTCTTTCTTGGGATAT
This sequence comes from Eschrichtius robustus, assembly GCF_028021215.1. Classification (NCBI taxonomy): domain Eukaryota; kingdom Metazoa; phylum Chordata; class Mammalia; order Artiodactyla; family Eschrichtiidae; genus Eschrichtius; species Eschrichtius robustus. The sequence goes on from NW_027175338.1 coordinate 130,812, forward strand.
TTAAGGTGTCATGAAGTGGAGGTTCTTGTCAACAAAGCAGCCTTAAACTTTGGAGTGCCTGTGTCTTGCTGATTTTTAGTTTTCCCAATTTATACGCCCATGAGTGGACGTGCCCTATGCTCCCTAAGCTGTGTTTTTTCGATGTTTCAGGACACACCGTACACTTCTCCGGAGTGGCTGTTGGCAATTTACATCACGCTCATCAGCGTAGCAAGGCTGCCATTTCTCCATGGCCTGTCCTGCCTTTCTGGTTTTGACACTTTTTGCAGCATGGCCCTTTTGACCGATGGGAAGCGAGACTTCTTTGTAGCGCTGATTTGCCTTTCCAGGTTGCTTGGTTGGCCAAAAAGGGCGTATGCTTTTTTTCCTGAATATATTCAGGAAAAAACGCATACGCCCTTTTTGGCCAAGGGCATCATTGTCGACGTTTTGCCGCTTTTCATGTGCTTTAAAGGCGATTCGAATCTATCTCCTGAAAGCTGTTTCCTGCAATTCTGCCTTGCTTTCAAATCCTCTTCGTTGCCTTCCCTCAATATATTTGTGGACGAGAGTTATCATTTATAACTCAGCAGGTTTGTGAATAGCAGTGCCCCTGAGCTCCATTTTTCAACTGTCTTTTTTGGGAGCTGGCCGCAAAAGCACGGGATTGCCTCAGGCCCTATTCTGGTTCCCGGCAGCAGGCTGAGCCTGTGGTTAATTCTTCTTCCTGATGGGAAAATAGAGTGACCTGTGCCTGTCCCAACACCTAGATCTATTCTCTCATTGGTTGCCTCTCTTCCCGTTCATCCTCAGGACAAATTGCAACCTGTACAGAACAGGAGCTTAAAGGTGCTGATTCTCCAAGTAGGGAGATTGCTAGTAAAGTAGCTGGAAAGGCGAACCCGAGCACAAGGAGATGAGAAATGGGGTGCATTTCAGAAACTTTTCAAAATCACACGGTGTACCATCTTCTGAGTTTCTCATGCATGTTTTCGATGTAGGAAGATGCCCTTGAACCTGGAGATTTGGGACCCATGGGATGGGTACCACGCAATATTACTTTAAAGGGTCTGCGTTTGCTCACCCAACCTCACCAAACCTCTCAGCCCCAAGAGTGTCCACTCTTATGTCTCATCCAGCTGTGGGTCTAGATATGGTCAATCCAGGTTGCATCACAGCCCCTGAACGAATTTTGTAAGAATTTCTCTCTCTTTCACTGTCTTTGTTTTACGGGTTTTTAAAACTAATTTATTTGTATAATGGGGTTTAGCTGCTTTTCACGGCTGTGTTTATGCGGCTTTACACCCACTTGACTCACTTCCAGACACGTATCAATACATAGGTTTTAAGATTCTTACTAGTCACGTATATTCTTGTGCGGTGAATAGGGGGTGTTGTGTCCAGTTCACTGAGCAAGGAGTAGGTCTTGTCTATTACATATTGGGTGTATGGAACGGTATCTGAGCGAATTTGAACCCCTTGTTTTATGCATCACCCCACCTCACCTTTCCCGTTAAGCAGCCATAGTGTGTTTTCTAAACGTGTGACTCTGTTCTGTTTTGTAATTCAGTTCAGGTGTAGCGGTTTTTACATTCCCTCTATAAGTGATAGCTTATGATAAGTGTCTTTTTCTGTGTCACTTATTTCACTTAGAATCGTCATACCTAAATCCACTCATCTTGCTTCTACTAGCCTTATGACATTGATTTCATGTCTGAGTGATATTCCATTGTACATAAGGACCACAACTTCTTTATCCATTTTTCTCTTTCCTGGGATATTTAAGGTGTCATGAAGTGGAGGTTCTTGTCAACACAGCAGCCCTAAACTTTGGGGTGCCTGTGTCTTGCTGATTTTTAGTTTTCCCAATTTATACGCCCATGAGTGGACGTGCCCTATGCTCCCTAAGCTGTGTTTTTTCGATATTTCTGGACACACCGTACACTTCTCCAGAGTGGCTGTTGGCAATTAACATCCCGCCCATCAGCGTAGCAAGGCTGCCATTTTTCCATGGCCTGTCCTGCATTTATGGTTTTGACACTTTTTTAGCATGGCCCTTTTGACCGATGGGAAGCGAGACTTCTTTGTAGCGCTGATTTGCCTTTCCAGGTTGCTTGGTTGGCCAAAAAGGGCGTATGCGTTTTTTCCTGAATATATTCAGGAAAAAACGCATACGCCCTTTTTGGCCAAGGGCATCATTGTCGACGTTTTGCCGCTTTTCATGTGCTTTACAGGCGATTCGAATCTACCTCCTGAAATCTGTTTCCTGCAATTCTGCCTTGCTTTCAAATCCTCTTCGTTGCCTTCCCTCAATATATCTGTGGATGAGAGTTATCATTTATAACTCTGCGCTTTCGTGAATTGCAGTGTCCCTGAGCTCCATTTTTCAACTCGCTTTTTTGGGAGCTGGCCGCAAAAGCGCAGGATTGCCTCAGGCCCTATTGTGCTTCTGGGCGGCAGGCTGAGCCTGTGATTAATTCTTCTTCCTGATGGGAAAATAGAGTGACCTGTGCCTGTCCCAACACCTAGATCTAGTCTCTCATTGGTTGCCCCTCTTCCCGTTCATCCTCAGGACAAATTGCAACCTGTAGGGAACAGGAGGTTAAAGGTGCTGATTCTCCAAGTAAGTTGATTGCTAGTAAAGTAGCTGGAAAGGCGAACCCGAGCACAAGGAGATGAGAAATGGGGTGTGTTTTAGAAACCTTTCAAAATCACACGGTGTACCATCTTCTGAGTTTCTCATGCATGTTTTCAATGTAGGAAGATGCCCTTGAACCTGGAGACTTGGGACCCATGGGATGGGTACCACACAGTATTACTTTAAAGGGTCTGCGTTTGCTCACCCAACCTAACCCAACCTTTCAGCCCCAAGAGTGTCCACCCTTATGTCTCATCCAGCTGTGCGTGTAGATATGGTCAATCCAGGTTGCATCACAGCCTCTGAACGAATTTTGTAAGAATTTCTCTCTCTTTCACTGTCTTTGTTTTACGGGTTTTTAAAAGTAATTTATTTTTATAATGGGGTTTAGCTGCTTTTCACGGCTGTGTTTATGCGGCTTTACACCCACTTGACTCACTTCCAGACAGATATCAATACATAGGTTTTAAGATTCTTACTAGTCACATATATTCTTGTGCGGTGAATAGGGGGTGTTGAGTCCAGTTCATTGAGCAAGGAGTAGGTCTTGTGTATTACATATTGGGTGTATGGAACGGTATCTGAGCGAATTTGAACCCCTTGTTTTATGCATCACCCCACCTCACCTTTCCCGTTAAGCAGCCATAGTGTGTTTTCTAAACGTGTGATTCTGTTCTGTTCTGTAATTCAGTTCAAGTGTAGCGGTTTTTACATTCCCTCTATAAGTGATAGCTTATGATAAGTGTCTTTTTCTCTGTGACTTATTTCACTTAGAATCGTCGTACCTAAATCCACTCATCTTGCTTCTACTAGCCTTATGACATTGATTTCATGTCTGAGTGATATTGCATTGTACATAAGGACCACAACTTCTTTATCCATTTTTTTCTTTTTTGGGATATTTAAGGTGTCATGAAGTGGAGGTTCTTGTCAACAAAGCAGCCCTAAACTTTGGAGTGCCTGTGTCTTGCTGATTTTTAGTTTTCCCAATTTATACGCCCATGAGTGGACGTGCCCTATGCTCCCTAAGCTGTGTTTTTTCGATGTTTCAGGACACACCGTACACTTCTCCAGAGTGGCTGTTGGCAATTTACATCACGCTCATCAGCGTAGCAAGGCTGCCATTTCTCCATGGCCTGTCCTGCCTTTCTGGTTTTGACACTTTTTGCAGCATGGCCCTTTTGACCGATGGGAAGCGAGACTTCTTTGTAGCGCTGATTTGCCTTTCCAGGTTGCTTGGTTGGCCAAAAAGGGCGTATGCTTTTTTTCCTGAATATATTCAGGAAAAAACGCATACGCCCTTTTTGGCCAAGGGCATCATTGTCGACGTTTTGCCGCTTTTCATGTGCTTTAAAGGCGATTCGAATCTATCTCCTGAAAGCTGTTTCCTGCAATTCTGCCTTGCTTTCAAATCCTCTTCGTTGCCTTCCCTCAATATATTTGTGGACGAGAGTTATCATTTATAACTCAGCAGGTTTGTGAATAGCAGTGCCCCTGAGCTCCATTTTTCAACTGTCTTTTTTGGGAGCTGGCCGCAAAAGCACGGGATTGCCTCAGGCCCTATTCTGGTTCCCGGCGGCAGGCTGAGCCTGTGGTTAATTCTTCTTCCTGATGGGAAAATAGAGTGACCTGTGCCTGTCCCAACACCTAGATCTATTCTCTCATTGGTTGCCTCTCTTCCCGTTCATCCTCAGGACAAATTGCAACCTGTACAGAACAGGAGCTTAAAGGTGCTGATTCTCCAAGTAGGGAGATTGCTAGTAAAGTAGCTGGAAAGGCGAACCCGAGCACAAGGAGATGAGAAATGGGGTGCATTTCAGAAACTTTTCAAAATCACACGGTGTACCATCTTCTGAGTTTCTCATGCATGTTTTCGATGTAGGAAGATGCCCTTGAACCTGGAGATTTGGGACCCATGGGATGGGTACCACGCAATATTACTTTAAAGGGTCTGCGTTTGCTCACCCAACCTCACCAAACCTCTCAGCCCCAAGAGTGTCCACTCTTATGTCTCATCCAGCTGTGGGTCTAGATATGGTCAATCCAGGTTGCATCACAGCCCCTGAACGAATTTTGTAAGAATTTCTCTCTCTTTCACTGTCTTTGTTTTACGGGTTTTTAAAACTAATTTATTTGTATAATGGGGTTTAGCTGCTTTTCACGGCTGTGTTTATGCGGCTTTACACCCACTTGACTCACTTCCAGACACGTATCAATACATAGGTTTTAAGATTCTTACTAGTCACGTATATTCTTGTGCGGTGAATAGGGGGTGTTGTGTCCAGTTCACTGAGCAAGGAGTAGGTCTTGTCTATTACATATTGGGTGTATGGAACGGTATCTGAGCGAATTTGAACCCCTTGTTTTATGCATCACCCCACCTCACCTTTCCCGTTAAGCAGCCATAGTGTGTTTTCTAAACGTGTGACTCTGTTCTGTTTTGTAATTCAGTTCAGGTGTAGCGGTTTTTACATTCCCTCTATAAGTGATAGCTTATGATAAGTGTCTTTTTCTGTGTCACTTATTTCACTTAGAATCGTCATACCTAAATCCACTCATCTTGCTTCTACTAGCCTTATGACATTAATTTCATGTCTGAGTGATATTCCATTGTACATAAGGACCACAACTTCTTTATCCATTTTTCTCTTTCCTGGGATATTTAAGGTGTCATGAAGTGGAGGTTCTTGTCAACACAGCAGCCCTAAACTTTGGGGTGCCTGTGTCTTGCTGATTTTTAGTTTTCCCAATTTATACGCCCATGAGTGGACGTGCCCTATGCTCCCTAAGCTGTGTTTTTTCGATATTTCTGGACACACCGTACACTTCTCCAGAGTGGCTGTTGGCAATTAACATCCCGCCCATCAGCGTAGCAAGGCTGCCATTTTTCCATGGCCTGTCCTGCATTTATGGTTTTGACACTTTTTTAGCATGGCCCTTTTGACCGATGGGAAGCGAGACTTCTTTGTAGCGCTGATTTGCCTTTCCAGGTTGCTTGGTTGGCCAAAAAGGGCGTATGCGTTTTTTCCTGAATATATTCAGGAAAAAACGCATACACCCTTTTTGGCCAAGGGCATCATTGTCGACGTTTTGCCGCTTTTCATGTGCTTTACAGGCGATTCGAATCTACCTCCTGAAATCTGTTTCCTGCAATTCTGCCTTGCTTTCAAATCCTCTTCGTTGCCTTCCCTCAATATATCTGTGGATGAGAGTTATCATTTATAACTCTGCGCTTTCGTGAATTGCAGTGTCCCTGAGCTCCATTTTTCAACTCGCTTTTTTGGGAGCTGGCCGCAAAAGCGCAGGATTGCCTCAGGCCCTATTGTGCTTCTGGGCGGCAGGCTGAGCCTGTGATTAATTCTTCTTCCTGATGGGAAAATAGAGTGACCTGTGCCTGTCCCAACACCTAGATCTAGTCTCTCATTGGTTGCCCCTCTTCCCGTTCATCCTCAGGACAAATTGCAACCTGTAGGGAACAGGAGGTTAAAGGTGCTGATTCTCCAAGTAAGTTGATTGCTAGTAAAGTAGCTGGAAAGGCGAACCCGAGCACAAGGAGATGAGAAATGGGGTGTGTTTTAGAAACCTTTCAAAATCACACGGTGTACCATCTTCTGAGTTTCTCATGCATGTTTTCAATGTAGGAAGATGCCCTTGAACCTGGAGACTTGGGACCCATGGGATGGGTACCACACAGTATTACTTTAAAGGGTCTGCGTTTGCTCACCCAACCTAACCCAACCTTTCAGCCCCAAGAGTGTCCACCCTTATGTCTCATCCAGCTGTGCGTGTAGATATGGTCAATCCAGGTTGCATCACAGCCTCTGAACGAATTTTGTAAGAATTTCTCTCTCTTTCACTGTCTTTGTTTTACGGGTTTTTAAAAGTAATTTATTTTTATAATGGGGTTTAGCTGCTTTTCACGGCTGTGTTTATGCGGCTTTACACCCACTTGACTCACTTCCAGACAGATATCAATACATAGGTTTTAAGATTCTTACTAGTCACATATATTCTTGTGCGGTGAATAGGGGGTGTTGAGTCCAGTTCATTGAGCAAGGAGTAGGTCTTGTGTATTACATATTGGGTGTATGGAACGGTATCTGAGCGAATTTGAACCCCTTGTTTTATGCATCACCCCACCTCACCTTTCCCGTTAAGCAGCCATAGTGTGTTTTCTAAACGTGTGATTCTGTTCTGTTCTGTAATTCAGTTCAAGTGTAGCGGTTTTTACATTCCCTCTATAAGTGATAGCTTATGATAAGTGTCTTTTTCTCTGTGACTTATTTCACTTAGAATCGTCGTACCTAAATCCACTCATCTTGCTTCTACTAGCCTTATGACATTGATTTCATGTCTGAGTGATATTGCATTGTACATAAGGACCACAACTTCTTTATCCATTTTTTTCTTTTTTGGGATATTTAAGGTGTCATGAAGTGGAGGTTCTTGTCAACAAAGCAGCCCTAAACTTTGGAGTGCCTGTGTCTTGCTGATTTTTAGTTTTCCCAATTTATACGCCCATGAGTGGACGTGCCCTATGCTCCCTAAGCTGTGTTTTTTCGATGTTTCAGGACACACCGTACACTTCTCCAGAGTGGCTGTTGGCAATTTACATCACGCTCATCAGCGTAGCAAGGCTGCCATTTCTCCATGGCCTGTCCTGCCTTTCTGGTTTTGACACTTTTTGCAGCATGGCCCTTTTGACCGATGGGAAGCGAGACTTCTTTGTAGCGCTGATTTGCCTTTCCAGGTTGCTTGGTTGGCCAAAAAGGGCGTATGCTTTTTTTCCTGAATATATTCAGGAAAAAACGCATACGCCCTTTTTGGCCAAGGGCATCATTGTCGACGTTTTGCCGCTTTTCATGTGCTTTAAAGGCGATTCGAATCTATCTCCTGAAAGCTGTTTCCTGCAATTCTGCCTTGCTTTCAAATCCTCTTCGTTGCCTTCCCTCAATATATTTGTGGACGAGAGTTATCATTTATAACTCAGCAGGTTTGTGAATAGCAGTGCCCCTGAGCTCCATTTTTCAACTGTCTTTTTTGGGAGCTGGCCGCAAAAGCACGGGATTGCCTCAGGCCCTATTCTGGTTCCCGGCGGCAGGCTGAGCCTGTGGTTAATTCTTCTTCCTGATGGGAAAATAGAGTGACCTGTGCCTGTCCCAACACCTAGATCTATTCTCTCATTGGTTGCCTCTCTTCCCGTTCATCCTCAGGACAAATTGCAACCTGTACAGAACAGGAGCTTAAAGGTGCTGATTCTCCAAGTAGGGAGATTGCTAGTAAAGTAGCTGGAAAGGCGAACCCGAGCACAAGGAGATGAGAAATGGGGTGCATTTCAGAAACTTTTCAAAATCACACGGTGTACCATCTTCTGAGTTTCTCATGCATGTTTTCGATGTAGGAAGATGCCCTTGAACCTGGAGATTTGGGACCCATGGGATGGGTACCACGCAATATTACTTTAAAGGGTCTGCGTTTGCTCACCCAACCTCACCAAACCTCTCAGCCCCAAGAGTGTCCACTCTTATGTCTCATCCAGCTGTGGGTCTAGATATGGTCAATCCAGGTTGCATCACAGCCCCTGAACGAATTTTGTAAGAATTTCTCTCTCTTTCACTGTCTTTGTTTTACGGGTTTTTAAAACTAATTTATTTGTATAATGGGGTTTAGCTGCTTTTCACGGCTGTGTTTATGCGGCTTTACACCCACTTGACTCACTTCCAGACACGTATCAATACATAGGTTTTAAGATTCTTACTAGTCACGTATATTCTTGTGCGGTGAATAGGGGGTGTTGTGTCCAGTTCACTGAGCAAGGAGTAGGTCTTGTCTATTACATATTGGGTGTATGGAACGGTATCTGAGCGAATTTGAACCCCTTGTTTTATGCATCACCCCACCTCACCTTTCCCGTTAAGCAGCCATAGTGTGTTTTCTAAACGTGTGACTCTGTTCTGTTTTGTAATTCAGTTCAGGTGTAGCGGTTTTTACATTCCCTCTATAAGTGATAGCTTATGATAAGTGTCTTTTTCTGTGTCACTTATTTCACTTAGAATCGTCATACCTAAATCCACTCATCTTGCTTCTACTAGCCTTATGACATTAATTTCATGTCTGAGTGATATTCCATTGTACATAAGGACCACAACTTCTTTATCCATTTTTCTCTTTCCTGGGATATTTAAGGTGTCATGAAGTGGAGGTTCTTGTCAACACAGCAGCCCTAAACTTTGGGGTGCCTGTGTCTTGCTGATTTTTAGTTTTCCCAATTTATACGCCCATGAGTGGACGTGCCCTATGCTCCCTAAGCTGTGTTTTTTCGATATTTCTGGACACACCGTACACTTCTCCAGAGTGGCTGTTGGCAATTAACATCCCGCCCATCAGCGTAGCAAGGCTGCCATTTTTCCATGGCCTGTCCTGCATTTATGGTTTTGACACTTTTTTAGCATGGCCCTTTTGACCGATGGGAAGCGAGACTTCTTTGTAGCGCTGATTTGCCTTTCCAGGTTGCTTGGTTGGCCAAAAAGGGCGTATGCGTTTTTTCCTGAATATATTCAGGAAAAAACGCATACGCCCTTTTTGGCCAAGGGCATCATTGTCGACGTTTTGCCGCTTTTCATGTGCTTTACAGGCGATTCGAATCTACCTCCTGAAATCTGTTTCCTGCAATTCTGCCTTGCTTTCAAATCCTCTTCGTTGCCTTCCCTCAATATATCTGTGGATGAGAGTTATCATTTATAACTCTGCGCTTTCGTGAATTGCAGTGTCCCTGAGCTCCATTTTTCAACTCGCTTTTTTGGGAGCTGGCCGCAAAAGCGCAGGATTGCCTCAGGCCCTATTGTGCTTCTGGGCGGCAGGCTGAGCCTGTGATTAATTCTTCTTCCTGATGGGAAAATAGAGTGACCTGTGCCTGTCCCAACACCTAGATCTAGTCTCTCATTGGTTGCCCCTCTTCCCGTTCATCCTCAGGACAAATGGCAACCTGTAGGGAACAGGAGGTTAAAGGTGCTGATTCTCCAAGTAAGTTGATTGCTAGTAAAGTAGCTGGAAAGGCGAACCCGAGCACAAGGAGATGAGAAATGGGGTGTGTTTTAGAAACCTTTCAAAATCACACGGTGTACCATCTTCTGAGTTTCTCATGCATGTTTTCAATGTAGGAAGATGCCCTTGAACCTGGAGACTTGGGACCCATGGGATGGGTACCACACAGTATTACTTTAAAGGGTCTGCGTTTGCTCACCCAACCTAACCCAAACTTTCAGCCCCAAGAGTGTCCACCCTTATGTCTCATCCAGCTGTGCGTGTAGATATGGTCAATCCAGGTTGCATCACAGCCTCTGAACGAATTTTGTAAGAATTTCTCTCTCTTTCACTGTCTTTGTTTTACGGGTTTTTAAAAGTAATTTATTTGTATAATGGGGTTTAGCTGCTTTTCACGGCTGTGTTTATGCGGCTTTACACCCACTTGACTCACTTCCAGACAGATATCAATACATAGGTTTTAAGATTCTTACTAGTCACATATATTCTTGTGCGGTGAATAGGGGGTGTTGAGTCCAGTTCCCTGAGCAAGGAGTAGGTCTTGTGTATTACATATTGGGTGTATGGAACGGTATCTGAGCGAATTTGAACCCCTTGTTTTATGCATCACCCCACCTCACCTTTCCCGTTAAGCAGCCATAGTGTGTTTTCTAAACGTGTGATTCTGTTCTGTTCTGTAATTCAGTTCAAGTGTAGCGGTTTTTACATTCCCTCTATAAGTGATAGCTTATGATAAGTGTCTTTTTTCTCTGTGACTTATTTCACTTAGAATCGTCGTACCTAAATCCACTCATCTTGCTTCTACTAGCCTTATGACATTGATTTCATGTCTGAGTGATATTGCATTGTACATAAGGACCACAACTTCTTTATCCATTTTTCTCTTTCTTGGGATATTTAAGGTGTCATGAAGTGGAGGTTCTTGTCAACAAAGCAGCCCTAAACTTTGGAGTGCCTGTGTCTTGCTGATTTTTAGTTTTCCCAATTTATACGCCCATGAGTGGACGTGCCCTATGCTCCCTAAGCTGTGTTTTTTCGATGTTTCAGGACACACCGTACACTTCTCCAGAGTGGCTGTTGGCAATTTACATCACGCTCATCAGCGTAGCAAGGCTGCCATTTCTCCATGGCCTGTCCTGCCTTTCTGGTTTTGACACTTTTTGCAGCATGGCCCTTTTGACCGATGGGAAGCGAGACTTCTTTGTAGCGCTGATTTGCCTTTCCAGGTTGCTTGGTTGGCCAAAAAGGGCGTATGCTTTTTTTCCTGAATATATTCAGGAAAAAACGCATACGCCCTTTTTGGCCAAGGGCATCATTGTCGACGTTTTGCCGCTTTTCATGTGCTTTAAAGGCGATTCGAATCTATCTCCTGAAAGCTGTTTCCTGCAATTCTGCCTTGCTTTCAAATCCTCTTCGTTGCCTTCCCTCAATATATTTGTGGACGAGAGTTATCATTTATAACTCAGCAGGTTTGTGAATAGCAGTGCCCCTGAGCTCCATTTTTCAACTCGCTTTTTTGGGAGCTGGCCGCAAAAGCACGGGATTGCCTCAGGCCCTATTCTGGTTCCCGGCGGCAGGCTGAGCCTGTGGTTAATTCTTCTTCCTGATGGGAAAATAGAGTGACCTGTGCCTGTCCCAACACCTAGATCTATTCTCTCATTGGTTGCCTCTCTTCCCGTTCATCCTCAGGACAAATTGCAACCTGTACAGAACAGGAGCTTAAAGGTGCTGATTCTCCAAGTAGGGAGATTGCTAGTAAAGTAGCTGGAAAGGCGAACCCGAGCACAAGGAGATGAGAAATGGGGTGCATTTCAGAAACTTTTCAAAATCACACGGTGTACCATCTTCTGAGTTTCTCATGCATGTTTTCGATGTAGGAAGATGCCCTTGAACCTGGAGATTTGGGACCCATGGGATGGGTACCACGCAATATTACTTTAAAGGGTCTGCGTTTGCTCACCCAACCTCACCAAACCTCTCAGCCCCAAGAGTGTCCACTCTTATGTCTCATCCAGCTGTGGGTCTAGATATGGTCAATCCAGGTTGCATCACAGCCCCTGAACGAATTTTGTAAGAATTTCTCTCTCTTTCACTGTCTTTGTTTTACGGGTTTTTAAAACTAATTTATTTGTATAATGGGGTTTAGCTGCTTTTCACGGCTGTGTTTATGCGGCTTTACACCCACTTGACTCACTTCCAGACACGTATCAATACATAGGTTTTAAGATTCTTACTAGTCACGTATATTCTTGTGCGGTGAATAGGGGGTGTTGTGTCCAGTTCACTGAGCAAGGAGTAGGTCTTGTCTATTACATATTGGGTGTATGGAACGGTATCTGAGCGAATTTGAACCCCTTGTTTTATGCATCACCCCACCTCACCTTTCCCGTTAAGCAGCCATAGTGTGTTTTCTAAACGTGTGACTCTGTTCTGTTTTGTAATTCAGTTCAGGTGTAGCGGTTTTTACATTCCCTCTATAAGTGATAGCTTATGATAAGTGTCTTTTTCTGTGTCACTTATTTCACTTAGAATCGTCATACCTAAATCCACTCATCTTGCTTCTACTAGCCTTATGACATTGATTTCATGTCTGAGTGATATTCCATTGTACATAAGGACCACAACTTCTTTATCCATTTTTCTCTTTCCTGGGATATTTAAGGTGTCATGAAGTGGAGGTTCTTGTCAACACAGCAGCCCTAAACTTTGGGGTGCCTGTGTCTTGCTGATTTTTAGTTTTCCCAATTTATACGCCCATGAGTGGACGTGCCCTATGCTCCCTAAGCTGTGTTTTTTCGATATTTCTGGACACACCGTACACTTCTCCAGAGTGGCTGTTGGCAATTAACATCCCGCCCATCAGCGTAGCAAGGCTGCCATTTTTCCATGGCCTGTCCTGCATTTATGGTTTTGACACTTTTTTAGCATGGCCCTTTTGACCGATGGGAAGCGAGACTTCTTTGTAGCGCTGATTTGCCTTTCCAGGTTGCTTGGTTGGCCAAAAAGGGCGTATGCGTTTTTTCCTGAATATATTCAGGAAAAAACGCATACGCCCTTTTTGGCCAAGGGCATCATTGTCGACGTTTTGCCGCTTTTCATGTGCTTTACAGGCGATTCGAATCTACCTCCTGAAATCTGTTTCCTGCAATTCTGCCTTGCTTTCAAATCCTCTTCGTTGCCTTCCCTCAATATATCTGTGGATGAGAGTTATCATTTATAACTCTGCGCTTTCGTGAATTGCAGTGTCCCTGAGCTCCATTTTTCAACTCGCTTTTTTGGGAGCTGGCCGCAAAAGCGCAGGATTGCCTCAGGCCCTATTGTGCTTCTGGGCGGCAGGCTGAGCCTGTGATTAATTCTTCTTCCTGATGGGAAAATAGAGTGACCTGTGCCTGTCCCAACACCTAGATCTAGTCTCTCATTGGTTGCCCCTCTTCCCGTTCATCCTCAGGACAAATGGCAACCTGTAGGGAACAGGAGGTTAAAGGTGCTGATTCTCCAAGTAAGTTGATTGCTAGTAAAGTAGCTGGAAAGGCGAACCCGAGCACAAGGAGATGAGAAATGGGGTGTGTTTTAGAAACCTTTCAAAATCACACGGTGTACCATCTTCTGAGTTTCTCATGCATGTTTTCAATGTAGGAAGATGCCCTTGAACCTGGAGACTTGGGACCCATGGGATGGGTACCACACAGTATTACTTTAAAGGGTCTGCGTTTGCTCACCCAACCTAACCCAACCTTTCAGCCCCAAGAGTGTCCACCCTTATGTCTCATCCAGGTGTGCGTGTAGATATGGTCAATCCAGGTTGCATCACAGCCTCTGAACGAATTTTGTAAGAATTTCTCTCTCTTTCACTGTCTTTGTTTTACGGGTTTTTAAAAGTAATTTATTTTTATAATGGGGTTTAGCTGCTTTTCACGGCTGTGTTTATGCGGCTTTACACCCACTTGACTCACTTCCAGACAGATATCAATACATAGGTTTTAAGATTCTTACTAGTCACATATATTCTTGTGCGGTGAATAGGGGGTGTTGAGTCCAGTTCCCTGAGCAAGGAGTAGGTCTTGTGTATTACATATTGGGTGTATGGAACGGTATCTGAGCGAATTTGAACCCCTTGTTTTATGCATCACCCCACCTCACCTTTCCCGTTAAGCAGCCATAGTGTGTTTTCTAAACGTGTGATTCTGTTCTGTTCTGTAATTCAGTTCAAGTGTAGCGGTTTTTACATTCCCTCTATAAGTGATAGCTTATGATAAGTGTCTTTTTCTCTGTGACTTATTTCACTTAGAATCGTCGTACCTAAATCCACTCATCTTACTTCTACTAGCCTTATGACATTGATTTCATGTCTGAGTGATATTGCATTGTACATAAGGACCACAACTTCTTTATCCATTTTTCTCTTTCTTGGGATATTTAAGGTGTCATGAAGTGGAGGTTCTTGTCAACAAAGCAGCCTTAAACTTTGGAGTGCCTGTGTCTTGCTGATTTTTAGTTTTCCCAATTTATACGCCCATGAGTGGACGTGCCCTATGCTCCCTAAGCTGTGTTTTTTCGATGTTTCAGGACACACCGTACACTTCTCCGGAGTGGCTGTTGGCAATTTACATCACGCTCATCAGCGTAGCAAGGCTGCCATTTCTCCATGGCCTGTCCTGCCTTTCTGGTTTTGACACTTTTTGCAGCATGGCCCTTTTGACCGATGGGAAGCGAGACTTCTTTGTAGCGCTGATTTGCCTTTCCAGGTTGCTTGGTTGGCCAAAAAGGGCGTATGCTTTTTTTCCTGAATATATTCAGGAAAAAACGCATACGCCCTTTTTGGCCAAGGGCATCATTGTCGACGTTTTGCCGCTTTTCATGTGCTTTAAAGGCGATTCGAATCTATCTCCTGAAAGCTGTTTCCTGCAATTCTGCCTTGCTTTCAAATCCTCTTCGTTGCCTTCCCTCAATATATTTGTGGACGAGAGTTATCATTTATAACTCAGCAGGTTTGTGAATAGCAGTGCCCCTGAGCTCCATTTTTCAACTGTCTTTTTTGGGAGCTGGCCGCAAAAGCACGGGATTGCCTCAGGCCCTATTCTGGTTCCCGGCAGCAGGCTGAGCCTGTGGTTAATTCTTCTTCCTGATGGGAAAATAGAGTGACCTGTGCCTGTCCCAACACCTAGATCTATTCTCTCATTGGTTGCCTCTCTTCCCGTTCATCCTCAGGACAAATTGCAACCTGTACAGAACAGGAGCTTAAAGGTGCTGATTCTCCAAGTAGGGAGATTGCTAGTAAAGTAGCTGGAAAGGCGAACCCGAGCACAAGGAGATGAGAAATGGGGTGCATTTCAGAAACTTTTCAAAATCACACGGTGTACCATCTTCTGAGTTTCTCATGCATGTTTTCGATGTAGGAAGATGCCCTTGAACCTGGAGATTTGGGACCCATGGGATGGGTACCACGCAATATTACTTTAAAGGGTCTGCGTTTGCTCACCCAACCTCACCAAACCTCTCAGCCCCAAGAGTGTCCACTCTTATGTCTCATCCAGCTGTGGGTCTAGATATGGTCAATCCAGGTTGCATCACAGCCCCTGAACGAATTTTGTAAGAATTTCTCTCTCTTTCACTGTCTTTGTTTTACGGGTTTTTAAAACTAATTTATTTGTATAATGGGGTTTAGCTGCTTTTCACGGCTGTGTTTATGCGGCTTTACACCCACTTGACTCACTTCCAGACACGTATCAATACATAGGTTTTAAGATTCTTACTAGTCACGTATATTCTTGTGCGGTGAATAGGGGGTGTTGTGTCCAGTTCACTGAGCAAGGAGTAGGTCTTGTCTATTACATATTGGGTGTATGGAACGGTATCTGAGCGAATTTGAACCCCTTGTTTTATGCATCACCCCACCTCACCTTTCCCGTTAAGCAGCCATAGTGTGTTTTCTAAACGTGTGACTCTGTTCTGTTTTGTAATTCAGTTCAGGTGTAGCGGTTTTTACATTCCCTCTATAAGTGATAGCTTATGATAAGTGTCTTTTTCTGTGTCACTTATTTCACTTAGAATCGTCATACCTAAATCCACTCATCTTGCTTCTACTAGCCTTATGACATTGATTTCATGTCTGAGTGATATTCCATTGTACATAAGGACCACAACTTCTTTATCCATTTTTCTCTTTCCTGGGATATTTAAGGTGTCATGAAGTGGAGGTTCTTGTCAACACAGCAGCCCTAAACTTTGGGGTGCCTGTGTCTTGCTGATTTTTAGTTTTCCCAATTTATACGCCCATGAGTGGACGTGCCCTATGCTCCCTAAGCTGTGTTTTTTCGATATTTCTGGACACACCGTACACTTCTCCAGAGTGGCTGTTGGCAATTAACATCCCGCCCATCAGCGTAGCAAGGCTGCCATTTTTCCATGGCCTGTCCTGCATTTATGGTTTTGACACTTTTTTAGCATGGCCCTTTTGACCGATGGGAAGCGAGACTTCTTTGTAGCGCTGATTTGCCTTTCCAGGTTGCTTGGTTGGCCAAAAAGGGCGTATGCGTTTTTTCCTGAATATATTCAGGAAAAAACGCATACACCCTTTTTGGCCAAGGGCATCATTGTCGACGTTTTGCCGCTTTTCATGTGCTTTACAGGCGATTCGAATCTACCTCCTGAAATCTGTTTCCTGCAATTCTGCCTTGCTTTCAAATCCTCTTCGTTGCCTTCCCTCAATATATCTGTGGATGAGAGTTATCATTTATAACTCTGCGCTTTCGTGAATTGCAGTGTCCCTGAGCTCCATTTTTCAACTCGCTTTTTTGGGAGCTGGCCGCAAAAGCGCAGGATTGCCTCAGGCCCTATTGTGCTTCTGGGCGGCAGGCTGAGCCTGTGATTAATTCTTCTTCCTGATGGGAAAATAGAGTGACCTGTGCCTGTCCCAACACCTAGATCTAGTCTCTCATTGGTTGCCCCTCTTCCCGTTCATCCTCAGGACAAATTGCAACCTGTAGGGAACAGGAGGTTAAAGGTGCTGATTCTCCAAGTAAGTTGATTGCTAGTAAAGTAGCTGGAAAGGCGAACCCGAGCACAAGGAGATGAGAAATGGGGTGTGTTTTAGAAACCTTTCAAAATCACACGGTGTACCATCTTCTGAGTTTCTCATGCATGTTTTCAATGTAGGAAGATGCCCTTGAACCTGGAGACTTGGGACCCATGGGATGGGTACCACACAGTATTACTTTAAAGGGTCTGCGTTTGCTCACCCAACCTAACCCAACCTTTCAGCCCCAAGAGTGTCCACCCTTATGTCTCATCCAGCTGTGCGTGTAGATATGGTCAATCCAGGTTGCATCACAGCCTCTGAACGAATTTTGTAAGAATTTCTCTCTCTTTCACTGTCTTTGTTTTACGGGTTTTTAAAAGTAATTTATTTTTATAATGGGGTTTAGCTGCTTTTCACGGCTGTGTTTATGCGGCTTTACACCCACTTGACTCACTTCCAGACAGATATCAATACATAGGTTTTAAGATTCTTACTAGTCACATATATTCTTGTGCGGTGAATAGGGGGTGTTGAGTCCAGTTCATTGAGCAAGGAGTAGGTCTTGTGTATTACATATTGGGTGTATGGAACGGTATCTGAGCGAATTTGAACCCCTTGTTTTATGCATCACCCCACCTCACCTTTCCCGTTAAGCAGCCATAGTGTGTTTTCTAAACGTGTGATTCTGTTCTGTTCTGTAATTCAGTTCAAGTGTAGCGGTTTTTACATTCCCTCTATAAGTGATAGCTTATGATAAGTGTCTTTTTCTCTGTGACTTATTTCACTTAGAATCGTCGTACCTAAATCCACTCATCTTGCTTCTACTAGCCTTATGACATTGATTTCATGTCTGAGTGATATTGCATTGTACATAAGGACCACAACTTCTTTATCCATTTTTTTCTTTTTTGGGATATTTAAGGTGTCATGAAGTGGAGGTTCTTGTCAACAAAGCAGCCCTAAACTTTGGAGTGCCTGTGTCTTGCTGATTTTTAGTTTTCCCAATTTATACGCCCATGAGTGGACGTGCCCTATGCTCCCTAAGCTGTGTTTTTTCGATGTTTCAGGACACACCGTACACTTCTCCAGAGTGGCTGTTGGCAATTTACATCACGCTCATCAGCATAGCAAGGCTGCCATTTCTCCCTGGCCTGTCCTGCCTTTCTGGTTTTGACACTTTTTGCAGCATGGCCCTTTTGACCGATGGGAAGCGAGACTTCTTTGTAGCGCTGATTTGCCTTTCCAGGTTGCTTGGTTGGCCAAAAAGGGCGTATGCTTTTTTTCCTGAATATATTCAGGAAAAAACGCATACGCCCTTTTTGGCCAAGGGCATCATTGTCGACGTTTTGCCGCTTTTCATGTGCTTTAAAGGCGATTCGAATCTATCTCCTGAAAGCTGTTTCCTGCAATTCTGCCTTGCTTTCAAATCCTCTTCGTTGCCTTCCCTCAATATATTTGTGGACGAGAGTTATCATTTATAACTCAGCAGGTTTGTGAATAGCAGTGCCCCTGAGCTCCATTTTTCAACTGTCTTTTTTGGGAGCTGGCCGCAAAAGCACGGGATTGCCTCAGGCCCTATTCTGGTTCCCGGCGGCAGGCTGAGCCTGTGGTTAATTCTTCTTCCTGATGGGAAAATAGAGTGACCTGTGCCTGTCCCAACACCTAGATCTATTCTCTCATTGGTTGCCTCTCTTCCCATTCATCCTCAGGACAAATTGCAACCTGTACAGAACAGGAGCTTAAAGGTGCTGATTCTCCAAGTAGGGAGATTGCTAGTAAAGTAGCTGGAAAGGCGAACCCGAGCACAAGGAGATGAGAAATGGGGTGCATTTCAGAAACTTTTCAAAATCACACGGTGTACCATCTTCTGAGTTTCTCATGCATGTTTTCGATGTAGGAAGATGCCCTTGAACCTGGAGATTTGGGACCCATGGGATGGGTACCACGCAATATTACTTTAAAGGGTCTGCGTTTGCTCACCCAACCTCACCAAACCTCTCAGCCCCAAGAGTGTCCACTCTTATGTCTCATCCAGCTGTGGGTCTAGATATGGTCAATCCAGGTTGCATCACAGCCCCTGAACGAATTTTGTAAGAATTTCTCTCTCTTTCACTGTCTTTGTTTTACGGGTTTTTAAAACTAATTTATTTGTATAATGGGGTTTAGCTGCTTTTCACGGCTGTGTTTATGCGGCTTTACACCCACTTGACTCACTTCCAGACACGTATCAATACATAGGTTTTAAGATTCTTACTAGTCACGTATATTCTTGTGCGGTGAATAGGGGGTGTTGTGTCCAGTTCACTGAGCAAGGAGTAGGTCTTGTCTATTACATATTGGGTGTATGGAACGGTATCTGAGCGAATTTGAACCCCTTGTTTTATGCATCACCCCACCTCACCTTTCCCGTTAAGCAGCCATAGTGTGTTTTCTAAACGTGTGACTCTGTTCTGTTTTGTAATTCAGTTCAGGTGTAGCGGTTTTTACATTCCCTCTATAAGTGATAGCTTATGATAAGTGTCTTTTTCTGTGTCACTTATTTCACTTAGAATCGTCATACCTAAATCCACTCATCTTGCTTCTACTAGCCTTATGACTTTGATTTCATGTCTGAGTGATATTCCATTGTACATAAGGACCACAACTTCTTTATCCATTTTTCTCTTTCCTGGGATATTTAAGGTGTCATGAAGTGGAGGTTCTTGTCAACACAGCAGCCCTAAACTTTGGGGTGCCTGTGTCTTGCTGATTTTTAGTTTTCCCAATTTATACGCCCATGAGTGGACGTGCCCTATGCTCCCTAAGCTGTGTTTTTTCGATATTTCTGGACACACCGTACACTTCTCCAGAGTGGCTGTTGGCAATTAACATCCCGCCCATCAGCGTAGCAAGGCTGCCATTTTTCCATGGCCTGTCCTGCATTTATGGTTTTGACACTTTTTTAGCATGGCCCTTTTGACCGATGGGAAGCGAGACTTCTTTGTAGCGCTGATTTGCCTTTCCAGGTTGCTTGGTTGGCCAAAAAGGGCGTATGCGTTTTTTCCTGAATATATTCAGGAAAAAACGCATACGCCCTTTTTGGCCAAGGGCATCATAGTCGACGTTTTGCCGCTTTTCATGTGCTTTACAGGCGATTCGAATCTACCTCCTGAAATCTGTTTCCTGCAATTCTGCCTTGCTTTCAAATCCTCTTCGTTGCCTTCCCTCAATATATCTGTGGATGAGAGTTATCACTTATAACTCTGCGGTTTTGTGAATTGCAGTGTCCCTGAGCTCCATTTTTCAACTGTCTTTTTTGAGAGCTGGCCGCAAAAGCACGGGATTGCCTCAGGCCCTATTCTGGTTCCTGGCAGTAGGCTGAGCCTGTGGTTAATTCTTCTTCCTGATGGGAAAATAGAGTGACCTGTGCCTGTCCCAACACCTAGATCTAGTCTCTCATTGGTTGCCCCTCTTCCCGTTCATCCTCAGGAAAAATTGCAACCTGTATAGAACAGGAGCTTAAAGGTGCTGATTCTCGAAGTAGGGAGATTGCTAGTAAAGTAGCTGGAATGGCGAACCCGAGCACAAGGAGATGAGAAATGAGGTGCGTTTTAGAAACCTTTCAAAATCACACGGTGTACCATCTTCTGAGTTTCTCATGCATGTTTTCGATGTAGGAAGATGCCCTTGAACCTGGAGACTTGGGACCCATGGGATGGGTACCACGCAGTATTAATTTAAAGGGTCTGCGTTTGCTCACCGAACCTAACCCAACCTTTCAGCCCCAAGAGTGTCCACCCTTATGTCTCATCCAGCTGTGCGTGTAGATATGGTCAATCCAGGTTGCATCACAGCCTCTGAACGAATTTTGTAAGAATTTCTCTCTCTTTCACGGTCTTTGTTTTACGGGTTTTTAAAAGTAATTTATTTTTATAATGGGGTTTAGCTGCTTTTCACGGCTGTGTTTATGCGGCTTTACACCCACTTGACTCACTTCCAGACAGATATTAATACATAGGTTTTAAGATTCTTACTAGTCACATATATTCTTGTGCGGTGAATAGGGGGTGTTGAGTCCAGTTCACTGAGCAAGGAGTAGGTCTTGTCTATTACATATTGGGTGTATGGAACGGTATCTGAGCGAATTTGAACCCCTTGTTTTATGCATCACCCCACCTCACCTTTCCCGTTAAGCAGCCATAGTGTGTTTTCTAAACGTGTGACTCTGTTCTGTTTTGTAATTCAGTTCAAGTGTAGCGGTTTTTACATTCCCTCTATAAGTGATAGCTTATGATAAGTGTCTTTTTCTGTGTGACTTATTTCACTTAGAATCGTCGTACCTAACTCCACTCATCTTGCTTCTACTAGCCTTATGACATTGATTTCATGTCTGAGTGATATTCCATTGCACATAAGGACCACGACTTCTTTATCCATTTTTCTCTTTCCTGGGATATTTAAGGTGTCATGAAGTGGAGGTTCTTGTCAACAGAGCAGCCCTAAACTTTGGGGTGCCTGTGTCTTGCTGATTTTTCTTTTTCCCAATTTATACGCCCATGAGTGGACGTGCCCTACGCTCCCTAAGCTGTGTTTTTTCGATGTTTCAGGACACACCGTACACTTCTCCAGAGTGGCTGCTGGCAAATAACATCCCGCCCATCAGCGTAGCAAAGCTGCCATTTCTCCATGGCCTGTCCTGCATTTCTGGTTTTGACACTTTTTGCAGCATGACCCTTTTGACCGATGGGAAGCGAGACTTCTTTGTAGCGCTGATTTGCCTTTCCAGGTTGCTTGGTTGGCCAAAAAGGGCATATGCGTTTTTTCCTGAATATATTCAGCAAAAAACGCATACGGCCTTTTTGGCCAAGGGCATCATTGTCGACGTTTTGCCGCTTTTCATGTGCTTTAAAGGCGATTCGAATCTACCTCCTGAAACCTGTTTCCTGCAATTCTGCCTTGCTTTCAAATCCTCTTCGTTGCCTTCCCTCAATATATTTGTGGACGAGAGTTATCATTTATAACTCAGCAGGTTTGTGAATGGCAGTGCCCCTGAGCTCCATTTTTCAACTGTCTTTTTTGGGAGCTGGCCGCAAAAGCACGGGATTGCCTCAGGCCCTATTCTGGTTCCCGGCGGCAGGCTGAGCCTGTGGTTAATTCTTCTTCCTGATGGGAAAATAGAGTGACCTGTGCCTGTCCCAACACCTAGATCTAGTCTCTCATTGGTTGCCCCTCTTCCCGTTCATCCTCAGGACAAATTGCAACCTGTACAGAACAGGAGCTTAAAGGTGCTGATTCTCCAAGTAGGGAGATTGCTAGTGAAGTAGCTGGAATGGCGAACCCGAGCACAAGGAGATGAGAAATGAGGTGCGTTTCAGAAACCTTTCAAAATCACACGGTGTACCTTCTTCTGGGTTCCTCATGCAAGATTTCGATGTAGGAAGATGCCCTTGAACCTGGAGATTTGGGACCCATGGGATGGGAACCATGCAGTATTACTTTAAAGGGTCTGCGTTTTCTCACCCAACCTCACCCAACCTCTCAGCCTCAAGAGTGTCCACCCTTATGTCTCCTCCAGCTGTGCGTCTAGATATGGTCAATCCAGGTTGCATCACAGCCCCTGAACGAATTTTGTAAGAATTTCTCTCTCTTTCACTGTCTTTGTTTTACGGGTTTTTAAAAGTAATTTATTTTTATAATGGGGTTTAGCTGCTTTTCACGGCTGTGTTTATGCGGATTTACACCCACTTGACTCACTTCCAGACAGATATCAATACATAGGTTTTAAGATTGTTACTAGTCACATATATTCTTGTGCGGTGAATAGGGGGTGTTGAGTCCAGTTCACTGAGCAAAGAGTAGGTCTTGTCTATTACATATTGGGTGTATGGAACGGTATCTGAGCGAATTTGAACCCCTTGTTTTATGCATCACCCCACCTCACCTTTCCCGTTAAGCAGCCATAGTGTGTTTTCTAAACGTGTGATTCTGTTCTGTTCTGTAATTCAGTTCAAGTGTAGCGGTTTTTACATTCCCTCTATAAGTGATAGCTTATGATAAGTGTCTTTTTCTGTGTGACTTATTTCACTTAGAATCGTAGTACCTAAGTCCACTCATCTTGCTTCTACTAGCCTTATGACATTGATTTCATGTCTGAGTGATATTGCATTGTACATAAGGACCACAACTTCTTTATCCATTTTTCTCTTTCCTGGGATATTTAAGGTGTCATGAAGTAGAGGTTCTTGTCAACAGAGCAGCCCTAAACTTTGGGGTGCCTGTGTCTTGCTTATTTTTAGTTCTCCCAATGTATACGCCCATGAGTGGACGTGCCTTATGCTCCCTAAGCTGTGTTTCTTCGATGTTTCAGGACACACTGTACACTTCTCCAGAGTGGCTGTTGGCAATTTACATCCCGCCCATCAGTGTAGCAAGGCTGCCATTTCTCCATGGCCTGTCCTGCATTTCTGGTTTTGACACTTTTTGCAGCATGGCCCTTTTGACCGATGGGAAGCGAGACTTCTTTGTAGCGCTGATTTGCCTTTCCAGGTTGCTTGGTTGGCCAAAAGGGCGTATGCGTTTTTTCCTGAATATATTCAGGAAAAAACGCATACGCCCTTTTTGGCCAAGGGCATCATTGTCGACCTTTTGCCGCTTTTCATGTGCTTTAAAGGCGATTCGAATCTACCTCCTGAAATCTGTTTTCTGCAATTCTGCCTTGCTTTCAAATCCTCTTCGTTGCCTTCCCTCAATATATCTGTGGATGAGAGTTATCATTTATAACTCTGCGGGTTTGTGAATTGCAGTGTCCCTGAGCTCCATTTTTCAACTCGCTTTTTTGGGAGCTGGCCGCAAAAGCGCGGGATTGCCTCAGGCCCTATTGTGCTTCTGGGCGGCAGGCTGAGCCTGTGATTAATTCTTCTTCCTGATGGGAAATTAGAGTGACCTGTGCCTGTCCCAACACCTAGATCTAGTCTCTCATTGGTTGCCCCTCTTCCCGTTCATCCTCAGGACAAATTGCAACCTGTACAGAACAGGAGGTTAAAGGTGCTGATTCTCCAAGTAGGGAGATTGCTAGTAAAGTAGCTGGAATGGCGAACCCGAGCACAAGGAGATGAGAAATGAGGTGCGTTTTAGAAACCTTTCAAAATAACACGGTGTACCATCTTCTGAGTTTCTCATGCATGTTTTAGATGTAGGAAGATGCCCTTGAACCTGGAGACTTGGGACCCATGGGATGGGTACCACGCAGTATTACTTTAAAGGGTCTGCGTTTGCTCACCCAACCTAACCCAAACTTTCAGCCCCAAGAGTGTCCACCCTTATGTCTCATCCAGCTGTGCGTGTAGATATGGTTAATCCAGGTTGCATCACAGCCTCTGAACGAATTTTGTAAGTATTTCTCTCTCTTTCACTGTCTTTGTTTTACGGGTTTTTAAAAGTAATTTATTTTTATAATGGGGTTTAGCTGCTTTTCACGGCTGTGTTTATGCGGCTTTACACCCACTTGACTCACTTCCAGACAGATATCAATACATAGGTTTTAAGATTCTTACTAGTCACATATATTCTTGTGCGGTGAATAGGGGGTGTTGAGTCCAGTTCACTGAGCAAGGAGTAGGTCTTGTCTATTACATATTGGGTGTATGGAACGGTATCTGAACGAATTTGAACCCCTTGTTTTATGCATCACCCCACCTCACCTTTCCCGTTAAGCAGCCATAGTGTGTTTTCTAAACGTGTGACTCTGTTCTGTTTTGTAATTCAGTTCAAGTGTAGCGGTTTTTACATTCCCTCTATAAGTGATAGCTTATGATAAGTGTCTTTTTCTGTGTGACTTATTTCACTTAGAATCGTCGTACCTAAATCCACTCATCTTGCTTCTACTAGCCTTATGACATTGATTTCATGTCTGAGTGATATTCCATTGTACATAAGGACCACGACTTCTTTATCCATTTTACTTTTTCCTGGGATATTTAAGGTGTCATGAAGTGGAGGTTCTTGTCAACAGAGCAGCCCTAAACTTTGGGGTGCCTGTGTCTTGCTGATTTTTCTTTTTCCCAATTTATACGCCCATGAGTGGACGTGCCCTATGCTCCCTAAGCTGTGTTTTTTCGATGTTTCAGGACACACCGTACACTTCTCCAGAGTGGCTGCTGGCAATTAACATCCCGCCCATCAGCGTAGCAAGGCTGCCATTTCTCCATGGCCTGTCCTGCATTTCTGGTTTTGACACTTTTTGCAGCATGACCCTTTTGACCGATGGGAAGCGAGACTTCTTTGTAGCGCTGATTTGCCTTTCCAGGTTGCTTGGTTGGCCAAAAAGGGCGTATGCGTTTTTTCCTGAATATATTCAGGAAAAAACGCATACGCCCTTTTTGGCCAAGGGCATCATTGTCGACGTTTTGCCGCATTTCATGTGCTTTACAGGCGATTCGAATCTACCTCCTGAAATCTGTTTCCTGCAATTCTGCCTTGCTTTCAAATCCTCTTCGTTGCCTTCCCTCAATATATCTGTGGATGAGAGTTATCACTTATAACTCTGCGGTTTTGTGAATTGCAGTGTCCCTGAGCTCCATTTTTCAACTGTCTTTTTTGAGAGCTGGCCGCAAAAGCACGGGATTGCCTCAGGCCCTATTCTGGTTCCTGGCAGTAGGCTGAGCCTGTGGTTAATTCTTCTTCCTGATGGGAAAATAGAGTGACCTGTGCCTGTCCCAACACCTAGATCTAGTCTCTCATTGGTTGCCCCTCTTCCCGTTCATCCTCAGGAAAAATTGCAACCTGTATAGAACAGGAGCTTAAAGGTGCTGATTCTCGAAGTAGGGAGATTGCTAGTAAAGTAGCTGGAATGGCGAACCCGAGCACAAGGAGATGAGAAATGAGGTGCGTTTTAGAAACCTTTCAAAATCACACGGTGTACCATCTTCTGAGTTTCTCATGCATGTTTTCGATGTAGGAAGATGCCCTTGAACCTGGAGACTTGGGACCCATGGGATGGGTACCACGCAGTATTAATTTAAAGGGTCTGCGTTTGCTCACCGAACCTAACCCAACCTTTCAGCCCCAAGAGTGTCCACCCTTATGTCTCATCCAGCTGTGCGTGTAGATATGGTCAATCCAGGTTGCATCACAGCCTCTGAACGAATTTTGTAAGAATTTCTCTCTCTTTCACGGTCTTTGTTTTACGGGTTTTTAAAAGTAATTTATTTTTATAATGGGGTTTAGCTGCTTTTCACGGCTGTGTTTATGCGGCTTTACACCCACTTGACTCACTTCCAGACAGATATTAATACATAGGTTTTAAGATTCTTACTAGTCACATATATTCTTGTGCGGTGAATAGGGGGTGTTGAGTCCAGTTCACTGAGCAAGGAGTAGGTCTTGTCTATTACATATTGGGTGTATGGAACGGTATCTGAGCGAATTTGAACCCCTTGTTTTATGCATCACCCCACCTCACCTTTCCCGTTAAGCAGCCATAGTGTGTTTTCTAAACGTGTGACTCTGTTCTGTTTTGTAATTCAGTTCAAGTGTAGCGGTTTTTACATTCCCTCTATAAGTGATAGCTTATGATAAGTGTCTTTTTCTGTGTGACTTATTTCACTTAGAATCGTCGTACCTAACTCCACTCATCTTGCTTCTACTAGCCTTATGACATTGATTTCATGTCTGAGTGATATTCCATTGCACATAAGGACCACGACTTCTTTATCCATTTTTCTCTTTCCTGGGATATTTAAGGTGTCATGAAGTGGAGGTTCTTGTCAACAGAGCAGCCCTAAACTTTGGGGTGCCTGTGTCTTGCTGATTTTTCTTTTTCCCAATTTATACGCCCATGAGTGGACGTGCCCTACGCTCCCTAAGCTGTGTTTTTTCGATGTTTCAGGACACACCGTACACTTCTCCAGAGTGGCTGCTGGCAAATAACATCCCGCCCATCAGCGTAGCAAAGCTGCCATTTCTCCATGGCCTGTCCTGCATTTCTGGTTTTGACACTTTTTGCAGCATGACCCTTTTGACCGATGGGAAGCGAGACTTCTTTGTAGCGCTGATTTGCCTTTCCAGGTTGCTTGGTTGGCCAAAAAGGGCATATGCGTTTTTTCCTGAATATATTCAGCAAAAAACGCATACGGCCTTTTTGGCCAAGGGCATCATTGTCGACGTTTTGCCGCTTTTCATGTGCTTTAAAGGCGATTCGAATCTACCTCCTGAAACCTGTTTCCTGCAATTCTGCCTTGCTTTCAAATCCTCTTCGTTGCCTTCCCTCAATATATTTGTGGACGAGAGTTATCATTTATAACTCAGCAGGTTTGTGAATGGCAGTGCCCCTGAGCTCCATTTTTCAACTGTCTTTTTTGGGAGCTGGCCGCAAAAGCACGGGATTGCCTCAGGCCCTATTCTGGTTCCCGGCGGCAGGCTGAGCCTGTGGTTAATTCTTCTTCCTGATGGGAAAATAGAGTGACCTGTGCCTGTCCCAACACCTAGATCTAGTCTCTCATTGGTTGCCCCTCTTCCCGTTCATCCTCAGGACAAATTGCAACCTGTACAGAACAGGAGCTTAAAGGTGCTGATTCTCCAAGTAGGGAGATTGCTAGTGAAGTAGCTGGAATGGCGAACCCGAGCACAAGGAGATGAGAAATGAGGTGCGTTTCAGAAACCTTTCAAAATCACACGGTGTACCTTCTTCTGGGTTCCTCATGCAAGATTTCGATGTAGGAAGATGCCCTTGAACCTGGAGATTTGGGACCCATGGGATGGGAACCATGCAGTATTACTTTAAAGGGTCTGCGTTTTCTCACCCAACCTCACCCAACCTCTCAGCCTCAAGAGTGTCCACCCTTATGTCTCCTCCAGCTGTGCGTCTAGATATGGTCAATCCAGGTTGCATCACAGCCCCTGAACGAATTTTGTAAGAATTTCTCTCTCTTTCACTGTCTTTGTTTTACGGGTTTTTAAAAGTAATTTATTTTTATAATGGGGTTTAGCTGCTTTTCACGGCTGTGTTTATGCGGATTTACACCCACTTGACTCACTTCCAGACAGATATCAATACATAGGTTTTAAGATTGTTACTAGTCACATATATTCTTGTGCGGTGAATAGGGGGTGTTGAGTCCAGTTCACTGAGCAAAGAGTAGGTCTTGTCTATTACATATTGGGTGTATGGAACGGTATCTGAGCGAATTTGAACCCCTTGTTTTATGCATCACCCCACCTCACCTTTCCCGTTAAGCAGCCATAGTGTGTTTTCTAAACGTGTGATTCTGTTCTGTTCTGTAATTCAGTTCAAGTGTAGCGGTTTTTACATTCCCTCTATAAGTGATAGCTTATGATAAGTGTCTTTTTCTGTGTGACTTATTTCACTTAGAATCGTAGTACCTAAGTCCACTCATCTTGCTTCTACTAGCCTTATGACATTGATTTCATGTCTGAGTGATATTGCATTGTACATAAGGACCACAACTTCTTTATCCATTTTTCTCTTTCCTGGGATATTTAAGGTGTCATGAAGTAGAGGTTCTTGTCAACAGAGCAGCCCTAAACTTTGGGGTGCCTGTGTCTTGCTTATTTTTAGTTCTCCCAATGTATACGCCCATGAGTGGACGTGCCTTATGCTCCCTAAGCTGTGTTTCTTCGATGTTTCAGGACACACTGTACACTTCTCCAGAGTGGCTGTTGGCAATTTACATCCCGCCCATCAGTGTAGCAAGGCTGCCATTTCTCCATGGCCTGTCCTGCATTTCTGGTTTTGACACTTTTTGCAGCATGGCCCTTTTGACCGATGGGAAGCGAGACTTCTTTGTAGCGCTGATTTGCCTTTCCAGGTTGCTTGGTTGGCCAAAAGGGCGTATGCGTTTTTTCCTGAATATATTCAGGAAAAAACGCATACGCCCTTTTTGGCCAAGGGCATCATTGTCGACCTTTTGCCGCTTTTCATGTGCTTTAAAGGCGATTCGAATCTACCTCCTGAAATCTGTTTTCTGCAATTCTGCCTTGCTTTCAAATCCTCTTCGTTGCCTTCCCTCAATATATCTGTGGATGAGAGTTATCATTTATAACTCTGCGGGTTTGTGAATTGCAGTGTCCCTGAGCTCCATTTTTCAACTCGCTTTTTTGGGAGCTGGCCGCAAAAGCGCGGGATTGCCTCAGGCCCTATTGTGCTTCTGGGCGGCAGGCTGAGCCTGTGATTAATTCTTCTTCCTGATGGGAAATTAGAGTGACCTGTGCCTGTCCCAACACCTAGATCTAGTCTCTCATTGGTTGCCCCTCTTCCCGTTCATCCTCAGGACAAATTGCAACCTGTACAGAACAGGAGGTTAAAGGTGCTGATTCTCCAAGTAGGGAGATTGCTAGTAAAGTAGCTGGAATGGCGAACCCGAGCACAAGGAGATGAGAAATGAGGTGCGTTTTAGAAACCTTTCAAAATAACACGGTGTACCATCTTCTGAGTTTCTCATGCATGTTTTAGATGTAGGAAGATGCCCTTGAACCTGGAGACTTGGGACCCATGGGATGGGTACCACGCAGTATTACTTTAAAGGGTCTGCGTTTGCTCACCCAACCTAACCCAAACTTTCAGCCCCAAGAGTGTCCACCCTTATGTCTCATCCAGCTGTGCGTGTAGATATGGTTAATCCAGGTTGCATCACAGCCTCTGAACGAATTTTGTAAGTATTTCTCTCTCTTTCACTGTCTTTGTTTTACGGGTTTTTAAAAGTAATTTATTTTTATAATGGGGTTTAGCTGCTTTTCACGGCTGTGTTTATGCGGCTTTACACCCACTTGACTCACTTCCAGACAGATATCAATACATAGGTTTTAAGATTCTTACTAGTCACATATATTCTTGTGCGGTGAATAGGGGGTGTTGAGTCCAGTTCACTGAGCAAGGAGTAGGTCTTGTCTATTACATATTGGGTGTATGGAACGGTATCTGAACGAATTTGAACCCCTTGTTTTATGCATCACCCCACCTCACCTTTCCCGTTAAGCAGCCATAGTGTGTTTTCTAAACGTGTGACTCTGTTCTGTTTTGTAATTCAGTTCAAGTGTAGCGGTTTTTACATTCCCTCTATAAGTGATAGCTTATGATAAGTGTCTTTTTCTGTGTGACTTATTTCACTTAGAATCGTCGTACCTAAATCCACTCATCTTGCTTCTACTAGCCTTATGACATTGATTTCATGTCTGAGTGATATTCCATTGTACATAAGGACCACGACTTCTTTATCCATTTTACTTTTTCCTGGGATATTTAAGGTGTCATGAAGTGGAGGTTCTTGTCAACAGAGCAGCCCTAAACTTTGGGGTGCCTGTGTCTTGCTGATTTTTCTTTTTCCCAATTTATACGCCCATGAGTGGACGTGCCCTATGCTCCCTAAGCTGTGTTTTTTCGATGTTTCAGGACACACCGTACACTTCTCCAGAGTGGCTGCTGGCAATTAACATCCCGCCCATCAGCGTAGCAAGGCTGCCATTTCTCCATGGCCTGTCCTGCATTTCTGGTTTTGACACTTTTTGCAGCATGACCCTTTTGACCGATGGGAAGCGAGACTTCTTTGTAGCGCTGATTTGCCTTTCCAGGTTGCTTGGTTGGCCAAAAAGGGCGTATGCGTTTTTTCCTGAATATATTCAGGAAAAAACGCATACGCCCTTTTTGGCCAAGGGCATCATTGTCGACGTTTTGCCGCATTTCATGTGCTTTAAAGGCGATTCGAATCTACCTCCTGAAACCTATTTCCTGCAATTCTGCCTTGCTTTCAAATCCTCTTCGTTGCCTTCCCTCAATATATTTGTGGACGAGAGTTATCATTTATAACTCAGCAGGTTTGTGAATGGCAGTGCCCCTGAGCTCCATTTTTCAACTGTCTTGTTTGGGAGCTGGCCGCAAAAGCACGGGATTGCCTCAGGCCCTATTCTGGTTCCTGGCAGCAGGCTGAGCCTGTGGTTAATTCTTCTTCCTGATGGGAAAATAGAGTGACCTGTGCCTGTCCCAACACCTAGATCTAGTCTCTCATTGGTTGCCCCTCTTCCCGTTCATCCTCAGGACAAATTGCAACCTGTAGGGAACAGGAGCTTAAAGGTGCTGATTCTCCAAGTAGGGAGATTGCTAGTAAAGTAGCTGGAAAGGCGAACCCGAGCACAAGGAGATGAGAAATGGGGTGCATTTTAGAAGCCTTTCAAAATCACACGGTGTACCATCTTCTGAGTTTCTCATTCATGTTTTCGATGTAGGAAGATGCCCTTGAACCTGGAGATTTGGGACCCATGGGATGGGTACCACGCAGTATTACTTTAAAGGGTCTGCGTTTGCTCACCCAACCTCACCAAACCTCTCAGCCCCAAGAGTGTCCACCCTTATGTCTCATCCAGCTGTGGGTCTAGATATGGTCAATCCAGGTTGCATCACAGCCCCTGAACGAATTTTGTAAGAATTTCTCTCTCTTTCACTGTCTTTGTTTTACGGGTTTTTAAAACTAATTTATTTGTATAATGGGGTTTAGCTGCTTTTCACGGCTGTGTTTTTGCGGCTTTACACCCACTTGACTCACTTCCAGACACGTATCAATACATAGGTTTTAAGATTCTTTCTAGTCACTTATATTCTTGTGCGGTGAATAGGGGGTGTTGAGTCCAGTTCACTGAGCAAGGAGTAGGTCTTGTCTATTACATATTGGGTGTATGGAACGGTATCTGAGCGAATTTGAAACCCTTGTTTTATGCATCACCCCACCTCACCTTTCCCGTTAAGCAGCCATAGTGTGTTTTCTAAACGTGTGATTCTGTTCTGTTTTGTAATTCAGTTCAAGTGTAGCGGTTTTTACATTCCCTCTATAAGTGATAGCTTATGATAAGTGTCTTTTTCTGTGTGACTTATTTCACTTGGAATCGTCGTACCTAAATCCACTCATCTTGCTTCTCCTAGCCTTATGACATTGATTTCATGTCTGAGTGATATTCCATTGTACATAAGGACCACAACTTCTTTATCCATTTTTCTCTTTCCTGGCATATTTAAGGTGTCATGAAGTGGAGGTTCTTGTCAACACAGCAGCCCTAAACTTTGGGGTGCCTGTGTCTTGCTGATTTTTAGTTTTCCCAATTTATACGCCCATGAGTGGACGTGCCCTATGCTCCCTAAGCTGTGTTTTTTCGATATTTCTGGACACACCGTACACTTCTCCAGAGTGGCTGTTGGCAATTAACATCCCGCCCATCAGCGTAGCAGGGCTGCCATTTTTCCATGGCCTGTCCTGCATTTCTGGTTTTGACAGTTTTTTAGCATGGCCCTTTTGACCGATGGAAAGCGAGACTTCTTTGTAGCGCTGATTTGCCTTTCCAGGTTGCTTGGTTGGCCAAAAAGGGCGTATGCGTTTTTTCCTGAATATATTCAGGAAAAAACGCATACGCCCTTTTTGGCCAAGGGCATCATTGTCGACGTTTTGCCGCTTTTAATGTGCTTTACAGGCGTTTCGAAACTACCTCCTGAAATCTGTTTCCTGCAATTCTGCCTTGCTTTCAAATCCTCTTCGTTGCCTTCCCTCAATATATCTGTGGATGAGAGTTATCATTTATAACTCTGCGGTTTCGTGAATTGCAGTGTCCCTGAGCTCCATTTTTCAACTGGCTTTTTTGGGAGCTGGCCGCAAAAGCGCAGGATTGCCTCAGGCCATATTGTGCTTCTGGGCGGCAGGCTGAGCCTGTGATTAATTCTTCTTCCTGATGGGAAAATAGAGTGACCTGTGCCTGTCCCAACACCTAGATCTAGTCTCTCATTGGTTGCCCCTCTTCCCGTTCATCCTCAGGACAAATTGCAACCTGTAGGGAACAGGAGGTTAAAGGTGCTGATTCTCCAAGTAAGTTGATTGCTACTAAAGTAGCTGGAAAGGCGAACCCGAGCACAAGGAGATGAGAAATGGGGTGTGTTTTAGAAACCTTTCAATATCACACGGTGTACCATCTTCTGAGTTTCTCATGCATGTTTTCGATATAGGAAGATGCCCTTGAACCTGGAGATATGGGACCCATGGGATGGGTACCACACAGTATTACTTTAAAGGGTCTGCGTTTGCTCACTCAACCTCTCAGCCCCAAGAGTGTCCACCCTTATGTCTCATCCAGCTGTGGGTCTAGATATGGTCAATCCAGGTTGCATCACAGCCCCTGAACGAATTTTGTAAGAATTTCTCTCTCTTTCACTGTCTTTGTTTTACGGGTTTTTAAAAGTAATTTATTTTTATAATGGGGTTTAGCTGCTTTTCACGGCTGTGTTTATGCGGATTTACACCCACTTGACTCACTTCCAGACAGATATCAATACATAGGTTTTAAGATTCTTACTAGTCACATATATTCTTGTGCGGTGAATAGGGGGTGTTGAGTCCAGTTCACTGAGCAAGGAGTAGGTCTTGTCTATTACATATTGGGTGTATGGAACGGTATCTGAGCGAATTTGAACCCCTTGTTTTATGCATCACCCCACCTCACCTTTCCCGTTAAGCAGCCATAGTGTGGTTTCTAAACGTGTGACTCTGTTCTGTTTTGTAATTCAGTTCAAGTGTAGCGGTTTTTACATTCCCTCTATAAGTGACAGCTTATGATAAGTGTCTTTTTCTGTGTGACTTATTTCACTTAGAATCGTCGTACCTAACTCCACTCATCTTGCTTCTACTAGCCTTATGACATTGATTTCATGTCTGAGTGATATTCCATTGTACATAAGGACCACGACTTCTTTATCCATTTTTCTCTTTCCTGGGATATTTAAGTTGTCATGAAGTGGAGGTTCTTGTCAACAGAGCAGCCCTAAACTTTGGGGTGCCTGTGTCTTGCTGATTTTTCTTTTTCCCAATTTATACGCCCATGAGTGGACGTGCCCTATGCTCCCTAAGCTGTGTTTTTTCGATGTTTCAGGACACACCGTACACTTCTCCAGAGTGGCTGCTGGCAATTAACATCCCGCCCATCAGCGTAGCAAGGCTGCCATTTCTCCATGGCCTGTCCTGCATTTCTGGTTTTGACACTTTTTGCAGCATGACCCTTTTGACCGATGGGAAGCGAGACTTCTTTGTAGCGCTGATTTGCCTTTCCAGGTTGCTTGGTTGGCCAAAAAGGGCGTATGCGTTTTTTCCTGAATATATTCAGGAAAAAACGCCTACGCCCTTTTTGGCCAAGGGCATCATTGTCGACGTTTTGCCGCTTTTCATGTGCTTTAAAGGCGATTCGAATCTACCTCCTGAAATCGGTTTTCTGCAATTCTGCCTTGCTTTCAAATCCTCTTCGTTGCCTTCCCTCAATATATTTGTGGACGAGAGTTATCATTTATAACTCTGCGGGTTTGTGAATTGCAGTGTCCCTGAGCTCCATTTTTCAACTCGCTTTTTTGGGAGCTGGCCGCAAAAGCGCGGGATTGCCTCAGGCCCTATTGTGCTTCTGGGCGGCAGGCTGAGCCTGTGGTTAATTCTTCTTCCTGATGGGAAAATAGAGTGACCTGTGCCTGTCCCAACACCTAGATCTAGTCTCTCATTGGTTGCCCCTCTTCCCGTTCATCCTCAGGACAAATTGCAACCTGTACAGAACAGGAGGTTAAAGGTGCTGATTCTCCAAGTAGGGAGATTGCTAGTGAAGTAGCTGGAATGGCGAACCCGAGCACAAGGAGATGAGAAATGAGGTGCGTTTTAGAAACCTTTCAAAATCACAGGGTGTACCATCTTCTGGGTTTCTCATGCATGTTTTCGATGTAGGAAGATGCCCTTGAACCTGGAGATTTGGGACCCAAGGGATGGGTACCACGCAGTATTACTTAAAGGGTCTGCGTTTTCTCACCCAACCTCACCCAACCTCTCAGCCCCAAGAGTGTCCACCCTTATGTCTCATCCAGCTGTGGGTCTAGATATGGTCAATCCAGGTTGCATCACAGCCCCTGAACGAATTTTGTAAGAATATGTCTCTCTTTCACTGTCTTTGTTTTACGGGTTTTTAAAAGTAATTTATTTTTATAATGGGGTTTAGCTGCTTTTCACGGCTGTGTTTATGCGGATTTACACCCACTTGACTCACTTCCAGACAGATATCAATACATAGGTTTTAAGATTCTTACTAGTCACATATATTCTTGTGCGGTGAATAGGGGGTGTTGAGTCCAGTTCACTGAGCAAGGAGTAGGTCTTGTCTATTACATATTGGGTGTATGGAACGGTATCTGAGCGAATTTGAACCCCTTGTTTTATGCATCACCCCACCTCACCTTTCCCGTTAAGCAGCCATAGTGTGTTTTCTAAACGTGTGACTCTGTTCTGTTTTGTAATTCAGTTCAAGTGTAGCGGTTTTTACATTCCCTCTATAAGTGATAGCTTATGATAAGTGTCTTTTTCTGTGTGACTTATTTCACTTAGAATCGTCGTACCTAACTCCACTCATCTTGCTTCTACTAGCCTTATGACATTGATTTCATGTCTGAGTGATATTCCATTGTACATAAGGACCATGACTTCTTTATCCATTTTTCTCTTTCCTGGGATATTTAAGTTGTCATGAAGTGGAGGTCCTTGTCAACAGAGCAGCCCTAAACTTTGGGGTGCCTGTGTCTTGCTGATTTTTAGTTTTCCCAATTTATACGCCCATGAGTGGACGTGCCCTATGCTCCCTAAGCTGTGTTTTTTCGATGTTTCAGGACACACCGTACACTTCTCCAGAGTGGCTGCTGGCAATTAACATCCCGCCCATCAGCGTAGCAAGGCTGCCATTTCTCCACGCCTGTCCTGCATTTCTGGTTTTGACACTTTTTGCAGCATGACCCTTTTGACCGATGGGAAGCGAGACTTCTTTGTAGCGCTGATTTGCCTTTCCAGGTTGCTTGGTTGGCCAAAAAGGGAGTATGCGTTTTTTCCTGAATATATTCAGGAAAAAACGCATACGCCCTTTTTGGCCAAGGGCATCATTGTCGAAGATTGCCACTTTTCATGTGCTTTAAAGGCGATTCGAATCTACCTCCTGAAATCTGTTTCCTGCAATTCTGCCTTGCTTTCAAATCCTCTTCGTTGCCTTCCCTCAATATATTTGTGGACGAGAGTTATCATTTATAACTCAGCAGGTTTGTGAATGGCAGTGCCCCTGAGCTCCATTTTTCAACTGTCTTGTTTGGGAGCTGGCCGCAAAAGCACGGGATTGCCTCTGGCCCTATTCTGGTTCCCGGCGGCAGGCTGAGCCTGTGGTTAATTCTTCTTACTGATGGGAAAATAGAGTGACCTGTGCCTGTCCCAACACCTAGATCTAGTCTCTCATTGGTTGCCCCTCTTCCCGTTCATCCTCAGGACAAATTGCAACCTGTACAGAACAGGAGGTTAAAGGTGCTGATTCTCCAAGTAGGGAGATTGCTAGTGAAGTAGCTGGAATGGCGAACCCGAGCACAAGGAGATGAGAAATGAGGTGCGTTTTAGAAACCTTTCAAAATCACACGGTGTACCTTCTTCTGGGTACCTCATGCAAGATTTCGATGTAGGAAGATGCCCTTGAACCTGGAGATTTGGGACCCATGGGATGGGTACCATGCAGTATTACTTTAAAGGGTCTGCGTTTGCTCACCCAACCTCACCCAACCTCTCAGCCCCAAGAGTGTCCACCCTTATGTCTCATCCAGCTGTTGGTCTAGATATGGTCAATCCAGGTTGCATCACAGCCCCTGAACGAATTTTGTAAGAATTTCTCTCTCTTTCACTGTCTTTGTTTTACGGGTTTTTAAAAGTAATTTATTTTTATAATGGGGTTAAGCTGCTTTTCACGGCTGTGTTTATGCGGATTTACAACCACTTGACTCACTTCCAGACAGATATCAATACATAGGTTTTAAGATTCTTACTAGTCACATATATTCTTGTGCGGTGAATAGGGGGTGTTGAGTTCAGTTCACTGAGCAAGGAGTAGGTCTTGTCTATTACATATTGGGTGTATGGAACGGTATCTGAGCGAATTTGAACCCCTTGTTTTATGCATCACCCCACCTCACCTTTCCCGTTAAGCAGCCATAGTGTGTTTTCTAAACGTGTGATTCTGTTCTGTTCTGTAACTCAGTTCAAGTGTAGCGGTTTTTACATTCCCTCTATAAGTGATAGCTTATGATAAGTGTCTTTTTCTGTGTGACTTATTTCACTTAGAATCGTCGTACCTAAGTCCACTCATCTTGCTTCTACTAGCCTTATGACATTGATTTCATGTCTGAGTGATATTGCATTGTACATAAGGACCACAACTTCTTTATCCATTTTTCTCTTTCCTGGGATATTTAAGGTGTCATGAAGTGGAGGTTCTTGTCAACAGAGCAGCCCTAAACTTTGGGGTGCCTGTGTCTTGCTGATTTTTAGTTTTCCCAATTTATACGCCCATGAGTGGACGTGCCCTATGCTCCCTAAGCTGTGTTTTTTCGATGTTTCAGGACACACCGTACACTTCTCCAGAGTGGCTGTTGGCAATTTACATCCCGCTCATCAGCGTAGCAAGGCTGCCATTTCTTCATGGCCTGTCCTGCATTTCTGGTTTTGACACTTTTTGCAGCATGGCCCTTTTGACCGATGGGAAGCGAGACTTCTTTGTAGCGCTGATTTGCCTTTCCAGGTTGCTTGGTTGGCCAAAAAGGGCGTATGCGTTTTTTCCTGAATATATTCAGGAAAAAACGCATACGCCCTTTTTGGCCAAGGGCATCATTGTCGACGTTTTGCCGCTTTTCATGTGCTTTAAAGGCGATTCGAATCTACCTCCTGAAATCTGTTTTCTGCAATTTTGCCTTGCTTTCAAATCCTCTTCGTTGCCTTCCCTCAATATATCTGTGGATGAGAGTTATCATTTATAACTCTGCGGGTTTGTGAATTGCAGTGTCCCTGAGCTCCATTTTTCAACTCGCTTTTTTGGGAGCTGGCCGCAAAAGCGCAGGATTGCCTCAGGCCCTATTGTGCTTCTGGGCGGCAGGCTGAGCCTGTGATTAATTCTTCTTCCTGATGGGAAATTAGAGTGACCTGTGCCTGTCCCAACACCTAGATCTAGTCTCTCATTGGTTGCCCCTCTTCCCGTTCATCCTCAGGACAAATTGCAACCTGTACGGAACAGGAGGTTAAAGGTGCTGATTCTCCAAGTAAGGAGATTGCTAGTAAAGTAGCTGGAAAGGCGAACCCGAGCACAAGGAGATGAGAAATGGGGTGTGTTTTAGAAACCTTTCAAAGTCACACGGTGTACCATCTTCTGAGTTTCTCATGCATGTTTTCGATGTAGGAAGATGCCCTTGAACCTGGAGACTTGGGACCCATGGGATGGGTACCACGCAGTATTACTTTAAAGGGTCTGCGTTTGCTCACCCAACCTAACCCAACCTTTCAGCCCCAAGAGTGTCCACCCTTATGTCTCATCCAGCTGTGCGTGTAGATATGGTCAATCCAGGTTGCATCACAGCCTCTGAACGAATTTTGTAAGAATTTCTCTCTCTTTCACTGTCTTTGTTTTACGGGTTTTTAAAAGTAATTTATTTTTATAATGGGGTTTAGCTGCTTTTCACGGCTGTGTTTATGCGGATTTACACCCACTTGACTCACTTCCAGACAGATATCAATACATAGGTTTTAAGATTCTTACTAGTCACATATATTCTTGTGCGGTGAATAGGGGGTGTTGAGTCCAGTTCACTGAGCAAGGAGTAGGTCTTGTCTATTACATATTGGGTGTATGGAACGGTATCTGAGCGAATTTGAACCCCTTGTTTTATGCATCACCCCACCTCACCTTTCCCGTTAAGCAGCCATAGTGTGTTTTCTAAACGTGTGACTCTGTTCTGTTTTGTAATTCAGTTCAAGTGTAGCGGTTTTTACATTCCCTCTATAAGTGATAGCTTATGATAAGTGTCTTTTTCTGTGTGACTTATTTCACTTAGAATCGTCGTACCTAACTCCACTCATCTTGCTTCTACTAGCCTTATGACATTGATTTCATGTCTGAGTGATATTCCATTGTACATAAGGACCATGACTTCTTTATCCATTTTTCTCTTTCCTGGGATATTTAAGTTGTCATGAAGTGGAGGTCCTTGTCAACAGAGCAGCCCTAAACTTTGGGGTGCCTGTGTCTTGCTGATTTTTCTTTTTCCCAATTTATACGCCCATGAGTGGCCGTGACCTATGCTCCCTAAGCTGTGTTTTTTTGATGTTTCAGGACACACCGTACACTTCTCCAGAGTGGCTGTTGGCAATTAACATCCCGCCCATCAGCGTAGCAAGGCTGCCATTTCTCCACGCCTGTCCTGCATTGCTGGTTTTGACAATTTTTGCAGCATGACCCTTTTGACCGATGGGAAGCGAGACTTCTTTGTAGCGCTGATTTGCCTTTCCAGGTTGCTTGGTTGGCCAAAAAGGGCGTATGCGTTTTTTCCTGAATATATTCAGGAAAAAACGCATACGCCCTTTTTGGCCAAGGGCATCATTGTCGACGTTTTGCCGCTTTTCATGTGCTTTAAAGGCGATTCGAATCTACCTCCTGAAACCTGTTTCCTGCAGTTCTGCCTTGCTTTCAAATCCTCTTCGTTGCTTTCCCTTAATATATTTGTGGACGACAGTTATCATTTATAACTCAGCAGGTTTGTGAATGGCAGTGCCCCTGAGCTCCATTTTTCAAGTGTCTTGTTTGGGAGCTGGCCGCAAAAGCAGGGGATTGCCTCAGGCCCTATTCTGGTTCCCGGCGGCAGGCTGAGCCTGTGGTTAATTCTTCTTCCTGATGGGAAAATAGAGTGACCTGTGCCTGTCCCAACACCTAGATCTAGTCTCTCATTGGTTGCCCCTCTTCCCGTTCATCCTCAGGACTAATTGCAACCTGTAGGGAACAGGAGCTTAAAGGTGCTGATTCTCCAAGTAGGGAGATTGCTAGTGAAGTAGCTGGAATGGCGAACCCGAGCACAAGGAGATGAGAAATGAGGTGCGTTTTAGAAACCTTTCAAAATCACACGGTGTACCTTCTTCTGGGTTCCTCATGCAAGATTTCGATGTAGGAAGATGCCCTTAAACCTGGAGATTTGGGACCCATGGGATGGGTACCATGCAGTATTACTTTAAAGGGTCTGCGTTTGCTCACCCAACCTCACCCAACCTCTCAGCCCCAAGAGTGTCCACCCTTATGTCTCATCCAGCTGTGTGTCTAGATATGGTCAATCCAGGTTGCATCACAGCCCCTGAACGAATTTTGTAAGAATTTCTCTCTCTTTCACTGTCTTTGTTTTACGGGTTTTTAAAAGTAATGTATTTTTATAATGGGGTTTAGCTGCTTTTCACGGCTGTGTTTATGCGGATTTACACCCACTTGACTCACTTCCAGACAGATATCAATACATAGGTTATAAGATTGTTACTCTTCACATATATACTTGTGCGGTGAATAGGGGGTGTTGAGTCCAGTTCACTGAGCAAGGAGTAGGTCTTGTCTATTACATATTGGGTGTATGGAACGGTATCTGAGCGAATTTGAACCCCTTGTTTTATGCATCACCCCACCTCACCTTTCCCGTTAAGCAGCCATTGTGTGTTTTCTAAACGTGTGATTCTGTTCTGTTCTGTAATTCAGTTCAAGTGTAGCGGTTTTTACATTCCCTCTATAAGTGATAGCTTATGATAAGTGTCTTTTCCTGTGTGACTTATTTCACTTAGAATCGTCGTACCTAAGTCCACTCATCTTGCTTCTACTAGCCTTATGACATTGATTTCATGTCTGAGTGATATTGCATTGTACATAAGGACCACAACTTCTTTATCCATTTTTCTCTTTCCTGGGATATTTAAGGTGTCATGAAGTGGAGGTTCTTGTCAACAGAGCAGCCCTAAACTTTGGGGTGCCTGTGTCTTGCTGATTTTTAGTTTTCCCAATTTATACGCCCATGAGTGGATGTGCCCTATGCTCCCTAAGCTGTGTTTTTTCGATGTTTCAGGACACACCGTACACTTCTCCAGAGTGGCTGTTGGCAATTTACATCCCGCGCATCAGCGTAGCAAGGCTGCCATTTCTCCATGGCCTGTCCTGCATTTCTGGTTTTGACACTTTTTGCAGCATGGCCCTTTTGACAGATGGGAAGCGAGACTTCTTTGTAGCGCTGATTTGCCTTTCCAGGTTGCTTGGTTGGACAAAAAGGGCGTATGCGTTTTTTCCTGAATATATTCAGGAAAAAACGCATACGCCCTTTTTGGCCAAGGGCATCATTGTCGACGTTTTGCCGCTTTTCATGTGCTTTAAAGGCGATTCGAATCTACCTCCTGAAATCGGTTTTCTGCAATTCTGCCTTGCTTTCAAATCCTCTTCGTTGCCTTCCCTCAATATATTTGTGGACGAGAGTTATCATTTATAACTCTGCGGGTTTGTGAATTGCAGTGTCCCTGAGCTCCATTTTTCAACTCGCTTTTTTGGGAGCTGGCCGCAAAAGCGCGGGATTGCCTCAGGCCCTATTGTGCTTCTGGGCGGCAGGCTGAGCCTGTGGTTAATTCTTCTTCCTGATGGGAAAATAGAGTGACCTGTGCCTGTCCCAACACCTAGATCTAGTCTCTCATTGGTTGCCCCTCTTCCCGTTCATCCTCAGGACAAATTGCAACCTGTACAGAACAGGAGGTTAAAGGTGCTGATTCTCCAAGTAGGGAGATTGCTAGTGAAGTAGCTGGAATGGCGAACCCGAGCACAAGGAGATGAGAAATGAGGTGCGTTTTAGAAACCTTTCAAAATCACAGGGTGTACCATCTTCTGGGTTTCTCATGCATGTTTTCGATGTAGGAAGATGCCCTTGAACCTGGAGATTTGGGACCCAAGGGACGGGTACCACGCAGTATTACTTAAAGGGTCTGCGTTTTCTCACCCAACCTCACCCAACCTCTCAGCCCCAAGAGTGTCCACCCTTATGTCTCATCCAGCTGTGGGTCTAGATATGGTCAATCCAGGTTGCATCACAGCCCCTGAACGAATTTTGTAAGAATATGTCTCTCTTTCACTGTCTTTGTTTTACGGGTTTTTAAAAGTAATTTATTTTTATAATGGGGTTTAGCTGCTTTTCACGGCTGTGTTTATGCGGATTTACACCCACTTGACTCACTTCCAGACAGATATCAATACATAGGTTTTAAGATTCTTACTAGTCACATATATTCTTGTGCGGTGAATAGGGGGTGTTGAGTCCAGTTCACTGAGCAAGGAGTAGGTCTTGTCTATTACATATTGGGTGTATGGAACGGTATCTGAGCGAATTTGAACCCCTTGTTTTATGCATCACCCCACCTCACCTTTCCCGTTAAGCAGCCATAGTGTGTTTTCTAAACGTGTGACTCTGTTCTGTTTTGTAATTCAGTTCAAGTGTAGCGGTTTTTACATTCCCTCTATAAGTGATAGCTTATGATAAGTGTCTTTTTCTGTGTGACTTATTTCACTTAGAATCGTCGTACCTAACTCCACTCATCTTGCTTCTACTAGCCTTATGACATTGATTTCATGTCTGAGTGATATTCCATTGTACATAAGGACCATGACTTCTTTATCCATTTTTCTCTTTCCTGGGATATTTAAGTTGTCATGAAGTGGAGGTCCTTGTCAACAGAGCAGCCCTAAACTTTGGGGTGCCTGTGTCTTGCTGATTTTTAGTTTTCCCAATTTATACGCCCATGAGTGGACGTGCCCTATGCTCCCTAAGCTGTGTTTTTTCGATGTTTCAGGACACACCGTACACTTCTCCAGAGTGGCTGCTGGCAATTAACATCCCGCCCATCAGCGTAGCAAGGCTGCCATTTCTCCACGCCTGTCCTGCATTTCTGGTTTTGACACTTTTTGCAGCATGACCCTTTTGACCGATGGGAAGCGAGACTTCTTTGTAGCGCTGATTTGCCTTTCCAGGTTGCTTGGTTGGCCAAAAAGGGAGTATGCGTTTTTTCCTGAATATATTCAGGAAAAAACGCATACGCCCTTTTTGGCCAAGGGCATCATTGTCGACCTTTTGCCGCTTTTCATGTGCTTTAAAGGCGATTCGAATCTACCTCCTGAAATCTGTTTTCTGCAATTCTGCCTTGCTTTCAAATCCTCTTCGTTGCCTTCCCTCAATATATCTGTGGATGAGAGTTATCATTTATAACTCTGCGGGTTTGTGAATTGCAGTGTCCCTGAGCTCCATTTTTCAACTCGCTTTTTTGGGAGCTGGCCGCAAAAGCGCGGGATTGCCTCAGGCCCTATTTTGCTTCTGGGCGGCAGGCTGAGCCTGTGATTAATTCTTCTTCCTGATGGGAAATTAGAGTGACCTGTGCCTGTCCCAACACCTAGATCTAGTCTCTCATTGGTTGCCCCTCTTCCCGTTCATCCTCAGGACAAATTGCAACCTGTACAGAACAGGAGGTTAAAGGTGCTGATTCTCCAAGTAGGGAGATTGCTAGTAAAGTAGCTGGAATGGCGAACCCGAGCACAAGGAGATGAGAAATGAGGTGCGTTTTAGAAACCTTTCAAAATCACACGGTGTACCATCTTCTGAGTTTCTCATGCATGTTTTCGATGTAGGAAGATGCCCTTGAACCTGGAGACTTGGGACCCATGGGATGGGTACCACGCAGTATTACTTTAAAGGGTCTGCGTTTGCTCACCCAACCTAACCCAACCTTTCAGCCCCAAGAGTGTCCACCCTTATGTCTCATCCAGCTGTGCGTGTAGATATGGTCAATCCAGGTTGCATCACAGCCTCTGAACGAATTTTGTAAGAATTTCTCTCTCTTTCACTGTCTTTGTTTTACGGGTTTTTAAAAGTAATTTATTTTTATAATGG
Source organism: Eschrichtius robustus (assembly GCF_028021215.1). Lineage (NCBI taxonomy): Eukaryota > Metazoa > Chordata > Mammalia > Artiodactyla > Eschrichtiidae > Eschrichtius > Eschrichtius robustus. Next base: position 174,270 of record NW_027175338.1, read on the forward strand.
GGTTTAGCTGCTTTTCACGGCTGTGTTTATGCGGATTTACACCCACTTGACTCACTTCCAGACAGATATCAATACATAGGTTTTAAGATTCTTACTAGTCACATATATTCTTGTGCGGTGAATAGGGGGTGTTGAGTCCAGTTCACTGAGCAAGGAGTAGGTCTTGTCTATTACATATTGGGTGTATGGAACGGTATCTGAGCGAATTTGAACCCCTTGTTTTATGCATCACCCCACCTCACCTTTCCCGTTAAGCAGCCATAGTGTGTTTTCTAAACGTGTGACTCTGTTCTGTTTTGTAATTCAGTTCAAGTGTAGCGGTTTTTACATTCCCTCTATAAGTGATAGCTTATGATAAGTGTCTTTTTCTGTGTGACTTATTTCACTTAGAATCGTCGTACCTAACTCCACTCATCTTGCTTCTACTAGCCTTATGACATTGATTTCATGTCTGAGTTATATTCCATTGTACATAAGGACCATGACTTCTTTATCCATTTTTCTCTTTCCTGGGATATTTAAGTTGTCATGAAGTGGAGGTCCTTGTCAACAGAGCAGCCCTAAACTTTGGGGTGCCTGTGTCTTGCTGATTTTTCTTTTTCCCAATTTATACGCCCATGAGTGGCCGTGACCTATGCTCCCTAAGCTGTGTTTTTTCGATGTTTCAGGACACACCGTACACTTCTCCAGAGTGGCTGTTGGCAATTAACATCCCGCCCATCAGCGTAGCAAGGCTGCCATTTCTCCACGCCTGTCCTGCATTGCTGGTTTTGACAATTTTTGCAGCATGACCCTTTTGACCGATGGGAAGCGAGACTTCTTTGTAGCGCTGATTTGCCTTTCCAGGTTGCTTGGTTGGCCAAAAAGGGCGTATGCGTTTTTTCCTGAATATATTCAGGAAAAAACGCATACGCCCTTTTTGGCCAAGGGCATCATTGTCGACGTTTTGCCGCTTTTCATGTGCTTTAAAGGCGATTCGAATCTACCTCCTGAAACCTGTTTCCTGCAGTTCTGCCTTGCTTTCAAATCCTCTTCGTTGCTTTCCCTTAATATATTTGTGGACGACAGTTATCATTTATAACTCAGCAGGTTTGTGAATGGCAGTGCCCCTGAGCTCCATTTTTCAAGTGTCTTGTTTGGGAGCTGGCCGCAAAAGCAGGGGATTGCCTCAGGCCCTATTCTGGTTCCCGGCGGCAGGCTGAGCCTGTGGTTAATTCTTCTTCCTGATGGGAAAATAGAGTGACCTGTGCCTGTCCCAACACCTAGATCTAGTCTCTCATTGGTTGCCCCTCTTCCCGTTCATCCTCAGGACTAATTGCAACCTGTAGGGAACAGGAGCTTAAAGGTGCTGATTCTCCAAGTAGGGAGATTGCTAGTGAAGTAGCTGGAATGGCGAACCCGAGCACAAGGAGATGAGAAATGAGGTGCGTTTTAGAAACCTTTCAAAATCACACGGTGTACCTTCTTCTGGGTTCCTCATGCAAGATTTCGATGTAGGAAGATGCCCTTAAACCTGGAGATTTGGGACCCATGGGATGGGTACCATGCAGTATTACTTTAAAGGGTCTGCGTTTGCTCACCCAACCTCACCCAACCTCTCAGCCCCAAGAGTGTCCACCCTTATGTCTCATCCAGCTGTGGGTCTAGATATGGTCAATCCAGGTTGCATCACAGCCCCTGAACGAATTTTGTAAGAATTTCTCTCTCTTTCACTGTCTTTGTTTTACGGGTTTTTAAAAGTAATGTATTTTTATAATGGGGTTTAGCTGCTTTTCACGGCTGTGTTTATGCGGATTTACACCCACTTGACTCACTTCCAGACAGATATCAATACATAGGTTATAAGATTGTTACTCTTCACATATATACTTGTGCGGTGAATAGGGGGTGTTGAGTCCAGTTCACTGAGCAAGGAGTAGGTCTTGTCTATTACATATTGGGTGTATGGAACGGTATCTGAGCGAATTTGAACCCCTTGTTTTATGCATCACCCCACCTCACCTTTCCCGTTAAGCAGCCATTGTGTGTTTTCTAAACGTGTGATTCTGTTCTGTTCTGTAATTCAGTTCAAGTGTAGCGGTTTTTACATTCCCTCTATAAGTGATAGCTTATGATAAGTGTCTTTTCCTGTGTGACTTATTTCACTTAGAATCGTCGTACCTAAGTCCACTCATCTTGCTTCTACTAGCCTTATGACATTGATTTCATGTCTGAGTGATATTGCATTGTACATAAGGACCACAACTTCTTTATCCATTTTTCTCTTTCCTGGGATATTTAAGGTGTCATGAAGTGGAGGTTCTTGTCAACAGAGCAGCCCTAAACTTTGGGGTGCCTGTGTCTTGCTGATTTTTAGTTTTCCCAATTTATACGCCCATGAGTGGATGTGCCCTATGCTCCCTAAGCTGTGTTTTTTCGATGTTTCAGGACACACCGTACACTTCTCCAGAGTGGCTGTTGGCAATTTACATCCCGCTCATCAGCGTAGCAAGGCTGCCATTTCTCCATGGCCTGTCCTGCATTTCTGGTTTTGACACTTTTTGCAGCATGGCCCTTTTGACAGATGGGAAGCGAGACTTCTTTGTAGCGCTGATTTGCCTTTCCAGGTTGCTTGGTTGGCCAAAAAGGGCGTATGCGTTTTTTCCTGAATATATTCAGGAAAAAACGCATACGCCCTTTTTGGCCAAGGGCATCATTGTCGACGTTTTGCCGCTTTTCATGTGCTTTAAAGGCGATTCGAATCTACCTCCTGAAATCGGTTTTCTGCAATTCTGCCTTGCTTTCAAATCCTCTTCGTTGCCTTCCCTCAATATATTTGTGGACGAGAGTTATCATTTATAACTCTGCGGGTTTGTGAATTGCAGTGTCCCTGAGCTCCATTTTTCAACTCGCTTTTTTGGGAGCTGGCCGCAAAAGCGCGGGATTGCCTCAGGCCCTATTGTGCTTCTGGGCGGCAGGCTGAGCCTGTGGTTAATTCTTCTTCCTGATGGGAAAATAGAGTGACCTGTGCCTGTCCCAACACCTAGATCTAGTCTCTCATTGGTTGCCCCTCTTCCCGTTCATCCTCAGGACAAATTGCAACCTGTACAGAACAGGAGGTTAAAGGTGCTGATTCTCCAAGTAGGGAGATTGCTAGTGAAGTAGCTGGAATGGCGAACCCGAGCACAAGGAGATGAGAAATGAGGTGCGTTTTAGAAACCTTTCAAAATCACAGGGTGTACCATCTTCTGGGTTTCTCATGCATGTTTTCGATGTAGGAAGATGCCCTTGAACCTGGAGATTTGGGACCCAAGGGATGGGTACCACGCAGTATTACTTAAAGGGTCTGCGTTTTCTCACCCAACCTCACCCAACCTCTCAGCCCCAAGAGTGTCCACCCTTATGTCTCATCCAGCTGTGGGTCTAGATATGGTCAATCCAGGTTGCATCACAGCCCCTGAACGAATTTTGTAAGAATATGTCTCTCTTTCACTGTCTTTGTTTTACGGGTTTTTAAAAGTAATTTATTTTTATAATGGGGTTTAGCTGCTTTTCACGGCTGTGTTTATGCGGATTTACACCCACTTGACTCACTTCCAGACAGATATCAATACATAGGTTTTAAGATTCTTACTAGTCACATATATTCTTGTGCGGTGAATAGGGGGTGTTGAGTCCAGTTCACTGAGCAAGGAGTAGGTCTTGTCTATTACATATTGGGTGTATGGAACGGTATCTGAGCGAATTTGAACCCCTTGTTTTATGCATCACCCCACCTCACCTTTCCCGTTAAGCAGCCATAGTGTGTTTTCTAAACGTGTGACTCTGTTCTGTTTTGTAATTCAGTTCAAGTGTAGCGGTTTTTACATTCCCTCTATAAGTGATAGCTTATGATAAGTGTCTTTTTCTGTGTGACTTATTTCACTTAGAATCGTCGTACCTAACTCCACTCATCTTGCTTCTACTAGCCTTATGACATTGATTTCATGTCTGAGTGATATTCCATTGTACATAAGGACCATGACTTCTTTATCCATTTTTCTCTTTCCTGGGATATTTAAGTTGTCATGAAGTGGAGGTCCTTGTCAACAGAGCAGCCCTAAACTTTGGGGTGCCTGTGTCTTGCTGATTTTTAGTTTTCCCAATTTATACGCCCATGAGTGGACGTGCCCTATGCTCCCTAAGCTGTGTTTTTTCGATGTTTCAGGACACACCGTACACTTCTCCAGAGTGGCTGCTGGCAATTAACATCCCGCCCATCAGCGTAGCAAGGCTGCCATTTCTCCACGCCTGTCCTGCATTTCTGGTTTTGACACTTTTTGCAGCATGACCCTTTTGACCGATGGGAAGCGAGACTTCTTTGTAGCGCTGATTTGCCTTTCCAGGTTGCTTGGTTGGCCAAAAAGGGCGTATGCGTTTTTTCCTGAATATATTCAGGAAAAAACGCATACGCCCTTTTTGGCCAAGGGCATCATTGTCGACGTTTTGCCGCTTTTCATGTGCTTTAAAGGCGATTCGAATCTACCTCCTGAAACCTGTTTCCTGCAGTTCTGCCTTGCTTTCAAATCCTCTTCGTTGCTTTCCCTTAATATATTTGTGGACGACAGTTATCATTTATAACTCAGCAGGTTTGTGAATGGCAGTGCCCCTGAGCTCCATTTTTCAAGTGTCTTGTTTGGGAGCTGGCCGCAAAAGCAGGGGATTGCCTCAGGCCCTATTCTGGTTCCCGGCGGCAGGCTGAGCCTGTGGTTAATTCTTCTTCCTGATGGGAAAATAGAGTGACCTGTGCCTGTCCCAACACCTAGATCTAGTCTCTCATTGGTTGCCCCTCTTCCCGTTCATCCTCAGGACTAATTGCAACCTGTAGGGAACAGGAGCTTAAAGGTGCTGATTCTCCAAGTAGGGAGATTGCTAGTGAAGTAGCTGGAATGGCGAACCCGAGCACAAGGAGATGAGAAATGAGGTGCGTTTTAGAAACCTTTCAAAATCACACGGTGTACCTTCTTCTGGGTTCCTCATGCAAGATTTCGATGTAGGAAGATGCCCTTAAACCTGGAGATTTGGGACCCATGGGATGGGTACCATGCAGTATTACTTTAAAGGGTCTGCGTTTGCTCACCCAACCTCACCCAACCTCTCAGCCCCAAGAGTGTCCACCCTTATGTCTCATCCAGCTGTGGGTCTAGATATGGTCAATCCAGGTTGCATCACAGCCCCTGAACGAATTTTGTAAGAATTTCTCTCTCTTTCACTGTCTTTGTTTTACGGGTTTTTAAAAGTAATGTATTTTTATAATGGGGTTTAGCTGCTTTTCACGGCTGTGTTTATGCGGATTTACACCCACTTGACTCACTTCCAGACAGATATCAATACATAGGTTATAAGATTGTTACTCTTCACATATATACTTGTGCGGTGAATAGGGGGTGTTGAGTCCAGTTCACTGAGCAAGGAGTAGGTCTTGTCTATTACATATTGGGTGTATGGAACGGTATCTGAGCGAATTTGAACCCCTTGTTTTATGCATCACCCCACCTCACCTTTCCCGTTAAGCAGCCATTGTGTGTTTTCTAAACGTGTGATTCTGTTCTGTTCTGTAATTCAGTTCAAGTGTAGCGGTTTTTACATTCCCTCTATAAGTGATAGCTTATGATAAGTGTCTTTTCCTGTGTGACTTATTTCACTTAGAATCGTCGTACCTAAGTCCACTCATCTTGCTTCTACTAGCCTTATGACATTGATTTCATGTCTGAGTGATATTGCATTGTACATAAGGACCACAACTTCTTTATCCATTTTTCTCTTTCCTGGGATATTTAAGGTGTCATGAAGTGGAGGTTCTTGTCAACAGAGCAGCCCTAAACTTTGGGGTGCCTGTGTCTTGCTGATTTTTAGTTTTCCCAATTTATACGCCCATGAGTGGATGTGCCCTATGCTCCCTAAGCTGTGTTTTTTCGATGTTTCAGGACACACCGTACACTTCTCCAGAGTGGCTGTTGGCAATTTACATCCCGCTCATCAGCGTAGCAAGGCTGCCATTTCTCCATGGCCTGTCCTGCATTTCTGGTTTTGACACTTTTTGCAGCATGGCCCTTTTGACAGATGGGAAGCGAGACTTCTTTGTAGCGCTGATTTGCCTTTCCAGGTTGCTTGGTTGGCCAAAAAGGGCGTATGCGTTTTTTCCTGAATATATTCAGGAAAAAACGCATACGCCCTTTTTGGCCAAGGGCATCATTGTCGACGTTTTGCCGCTTTTCATGTGCTTTAAAGGCGATTCGAATCTACCTCCTGAAATCGGTTTTCTGCAATTCTGCCTTGCTTTCAAATCCTCTTCGTTGCCTTCCCTCAATATATTTGTGGACGAGAGTTATCATTTATAACTCTGCGGGTTTGTGAATTGCAGTGTCCCTGAGCTCCATTTTTCAACTCGCTTTTTTGGGAGCTGGCCGCAAAAGCGCGGGATTGCCTCAGGCCCTATTGTGCTTCTGGGCGGCAGGCTGAGCCTGTGGTTAATTCTTCTTCCTGATGGGAAAATAGAGTGACCTGTGCCTGTCCCAACACCTAGATCTAGTCTCTCATTGGTTGCCCCTCTTCCCGTTCATCCTCAGGACAAATTGCAACCTGTACAGAACAGGAGGTTAAAGGTGCTGATTCTCCAAGTAGGGAGATTGCTAGTGAAGTAGCTGGAATGGCGAACCCGAGCACAAGGAGATGAGAAATGAGGTGCGTTTTAGAAACCTTTCAAAATCACAGGGTGTACCATCTTCTGGGTTTCTCATGCATGTTTTCGATGTAGGAAGATGCCCTTGAACCTGGAGATTTGGGACCCAAGGGATGGGTACCACGCAGTATTACTTAAAGGGTCTGCGTTTTCTCACCCAACCTCACCCAACCTCTCAGCCCCAAGAGTGTCCACCCTTATGTCTCATCCAGCTGTGGGTCTAGATATGGTCAATCCAGGTTGCATCACAGCCCCTGAACGAATTTTGTAAGAATATGTCTCTCTTTCACTGTCTTTGTTTTACGGGTTTTTAAAAGTAATTTATTTTTATAATGGGGTTTAGCTGCTTTTCACGGCTGTGTTTATGCGGATTTACACCCACTTGACTCACTTCCAGACAGATATCAATACATAGGTTTTAAGATTCTTACTAGTCACATATATTCTTGTGCGGTGAATAGGGGGTGTTGAGTCCAGTTCACTGAGCAAGGAGTAGGTCTTGTCTATTACATATTGGGTGTATGGAACGGTATCTGAGCGAATTTGAACCCCTTGTTTTATGCATCACCCCACCTCACCTTTCCCGTTAAGCAGCCATAGTGTGTTTTCTAAACGTGTGACTCTGTTCTGTTTTGTAATTCAGTTCAAGTGTAGCGGTTTTTACATTCCCTCTATAAGTGATAGCTTATGATAAGTGTCTTTTTCTGTGTGACTTATTTCACTTAGAATCGTCGTACCTAACTCCACTCATCTTGCTTCTACTAGCCTTATGACATTGATTTCATGTCTGAGTGATATTCCATTGTACATAAGGACCATGACTTCTTTATCCATTTTTCTCTTTCCTGGGATATTTAAGTTGTCATGAAGTGGAGGTCCTTGTCAACAGAGCAGCCCTAAACTTTGGGGTGCCTGTGTCTTGCTGATTTTTAGTTTTCCCAATTTATACGCCCATGAGTGGACGTGCCCTATGCTCCCTAAGCTGTGTTTTTTCGATGTTTCAGGACACACCGTACACTTCTCCAGAGTGGCTGCTGGCAATTAACATCCCGCCCATCAGCGTAGCAAGGCTGCCATTTCTCCACGCCTGTCCTGCATTTCTGGTTTTGACACTTTTTGCAGCATGACCCTTTTGACCGATGGGAAGCGAGACTTCTTTGTAGCGCTGATTTGCCTTTCCAGGTTGCTTGGTTGGCCAAAAAGGGAGTATGCGTTTTTTCCTGAATATATTCAGGAAAAAACGCATACGCCCTTTTTGGCCAAGGGCATCATTGTCGAAGATTGCCACTTTTCATGTGCTTTAAAGGCGATTCGAATCTACCTCCTGAAATCTGTTTCCTGCAATTCTGCCTTGCTTTCAAATCCTCTTCGTTGCCTTCCCTCAATATATTTGTGGACGAGAGTTATCATTTATAACTCAGCAGGTTTGTGAATGGCAGTGCCCCTGAGCTCCATTTTTCAACTGTCTTGTTTGGGAGCTGGCCGCAAAAGCACGGGATTGCCTCTGGCCCTATTCTGGTTCCCGGCGGCAGGCTGAGCCTGTGGTTAATTCTTCTTACTGATGGGAAAATAGAGTGACCTGTGCCTGTCCCAACACCTAGATCTAGTCTCTCATTGGTTGCCCCTCTTCCCGTTCATCCTCAGGACAAATTGCAACCTGTACAGAACAGGAGGTTAAAGGTGCTGATTCTCCAAGTAGGGAGATTGCTAGTGAAGTAGCTGGAATGGCGAACCCGAGCACAAGGAGATGAGAAATGAGGTGCGTTTTAGAAACCTTTCAAAATCACACTGTGTACCTTCTTCTGGGTACCTCATGCAAGATTTCGATGTAGGAAGATGCCCTTGAACCTGGAGATTTGGGACCCATGGGATGGGTACCATGCAGTATTACTTTAAAGGGTCTGCGTTTGCTCACCCAACCTCACCCAACCTCTCAGCCCCAAGAGTGTCCACCCTTATGTCTCATCCAGCTGTGGGTCTAGATATGGTCAATCCAGGTTGCATCACAGCCCCTGAACGAATTTTGTAAGAATTTCTCTCTCTTTCACTGTCTTTGTTTTACGGGTTTTTAAAAGTAATTTATTTTTATAATGGGGTTAAGCTGCTTTTCACGGCTGTGTTTATGCGGATTTACAACCACTTGACTCACTTCCAGACAGATATCAATACATAGGTTTTAAGATTCTTACTAGTCACATATATTCTTGTGCGGTGAATAGGGGGTGTTGAGTTCAGTTCACTGAGCAAGGAGTAGGTCTTGTCTATTACATATTGGGTGTATGGAACGGTATCTGAGCGAATTTGAACCCCTTGTTTTATGCATCACCCCACCTCACCTTTCCCGTTAAGCAGCCATAGTGTGTTTTCTAAACGTGTGATTCTGTTCTGTTCTGTAATTCAGTTCAAGTGTAGCGGTTTTTACATTCCCTCTATAAGTGATAGCTTATGATAAGTGTCTTTTCCTGTGTGACTTATTTCACTTAGAATCGTCGTACCTAAGTCCACTCATCTTGCTTCTACTAGCCTTATGACATTGATTTCATGTCTGAGTGATATTGCATTGTACATAAGGACCACAACTTCTTTATCCATTTTTCTCTTTCCTGGGATATTTAAGGTGTCATGAAGTGGAGGTTCTTGTCAACAGAGCAGCCCTTAACTTTGGGGTGCCTGTGTCTTGCTGATTTTTAGTTTTCCCAATTTATACGCCCATGAGTGGACGTGCCCTATGCTCCCTAAGCTGTGTTTTTTCGATGTTTCAGGACACACCGTACACTTCTCCAGAGTGGCTGTTGGCAATTTACATCCCGCTCATCAGCGTAGCAAGGCTGCCATTTCTCCATGGCCTGTCCTGCATTTCTGGTTTTGACACTTTTTGCAGCATGGCCCTTTTGACCGATGGGAAGCGAGACTTCTTTGTAGCGCTGATTTGCCTTTCCAGGTTGCTTGGTTGGCCAAAAAGGGCGTATGCGTTTTTTCCTGAATATATTCAGGAAAAAACGCATACGCCCTTTTTGGCCAAGGGCATCATTGTCGACGTTTTGCCGCTTTTCATGTGCTTTAAAGGCGTTTCGAATCTACCTCCTGAAATCTGTTTTCTGCAATTTTGCCTTGCTTTCAAATCCTCTTCGTTGCCTTCCCTCAATATATCTGTGGATGAGAGTTATCATTTATAACTCTGCGGGTTTGTGAATTGCAGTGTCCCTGAGCTCCATTTTTCAACTCGCTTTTTTGGGAGCTGGCCGCAAAAGCGCAGGATTGCCTCAGGCCCTATTGTGCTTCTGGGCGGCAGGCTGAGCCTGTGATTAATTCTTCTTCCTGATGGGAAATTAGAGTGACCTGTGCCTGTCCCAACACCTAGATCTAGTCTCTCATTGGTTGCCCCTCTTCCCGTTCATCCTCAGGACAAATTGCAACCTGTACGGAACAGGAGGTTAAAGGTGCTGATTCTCCAAGTAAGGAGATTGCTAGTAAAGTAGCTGGAAAGGCGAACCCGAGCACAAGGAGATGAGAAATGGGGTGTGTTTTAGAAACCTTTCAAAATCACACGGTGTACCATCTTCTGAGTTTCTCATGCATGTTTTCGATGTAGGAAGATGCCCTTGAACCTGGAGATTTGGGACCCATGGGATGGGTACCACGCAGTATTACTTTAAAGGGTCTGCACTTGCTCATCCAACCTCACCCAACCTCTAAGACCCAATAGTGTCCACCTTTATGTCTCATCCAGCTGTGGGTCCAGATATGGTCAATCCAGGTTGCATCACAGCCTCTGAACTAATTTTGTAAGAATTTCTCTCTCTTTCACTGTCTTTGTTTTACGGGTTTTTAAAAGTAATTTATTTTTATAATGGGGTTTAGCTGCTTTTCACGGCTGTGTATATGCGGCTTTACACCCACTTGACTCACTTCCAGAGAGATATCAATACATAGGTTTTAAGATTCTTACTAGTCAGATATATACTTGTGCGGTGAATAGGGGGTGTTGAGTCCAGTTCACTGAGCAAGGAGTGGGTCTTGTTTATTACATATTGGGTGTATGGAACGGTATCTGAGCTAATATGAAACCCTTGTTTTATGCATCACCCCACCTCACCTTTCCCGTTAAGCAGCCATAGTGTGTTTTCTAAACGTGTGACTCTGTTCTGTTTTGTAATTCAGTTCAAGTGTAGCGGTTTTTACATTCCCTCTATAAGTGATAGCTTTTGATAAGTGTCTTTTTCTGTGTGACTTATTTCACTTACAATCGTCGTACCTAAATCCACTCATCTTGCTTCTACTAGCCTTATGACATTGATTTCATGTCTGAGTGATATTCCATTGTACATAAGGATCACAACTTCTTTATCTATTTTTCTCTTTCCTGGGATATTTATGTTGTCATGAAGTGGAGGTTCTTGTCAACAGAGCAGCCCTAAACTTTGGGGTGCCTGTGTCTTGCTGATTTTTAGTTTTCCCAATTTATACGCCCATGAGTGGACGTGCCCTATGCTCCCTAAGCTGTGTTTTTTCGATGTTTCAGGACACACCGTACACTTCTCCAGAGTGGCTGTTGGCAATTTACATCCCGCTCATCAGCGTAGCAAGGCTGCCATTTCTCCATGGCCTGTCCTGCATTTCTGGTTTTGACACTTTTTGCAGCATGGCCCTTTTGACCGATGGGAAGCGAGACTTCTTTGTAGCGCTGATTTGCCTTTCCAGGTTGCTTGGTTGGCCAAAAAGGGCGTATGCGTTTTTTCCTGAATATATTCAGGAAAAAACGCATACGCCCTTTTTGGCCAAGGGCATCATTGTCGACCTTTTGCCGCTTTTCATGTGCTTTAAAGGCGATTCGAATCTACCTCCTGAAATCTGTTTTCTGCAATTCTGCCTTGCTTTCAAATCCTCTTCGTTGCCTTCCCTCAATATATCTGTGGATGAGAGTTATCATTTATAACTCTGCGGGTTTGTGAATTGCAGTGTCCCTGAGCTCCATTTTTCAACTCGCTTTTTTGGGAGCTGGCCGCAAAAGCGCGGGATTGCCTCAGGCCCTATTTTGCTTCTGGGCGGCAGGCTGAGCCTGTGATTAATTCTTCTTCCTGATGGGAAATTAGAGTGACCTGTGCCTGTCCCAACACCTAGATCTAGTCTCTCATTGGTTGCCCCTCTTCCCGTTCATCCTCAGGACAAATTGCAACCTGTACAGAACAGGAGGTTAAAGGTGCTGATTCTCCAAGTAGGGAGATTGCTAGTAAAGTAGCTGGAATGGCGAACCCGAGCACAAGGAGATGAGAAATGAGGTGCGTTTTAGAAACCTTTCAAAATCACACGGTGTACCATCTTCTGAGTTTCTCATGCATGTTTTCGATGTAGGAAGATGCCCTTGAACCTGGAGACTTGGGACCCATGGGATGGGTACCACGCAGTATTACTTTAAAGGGTCTGCGTTTGCTCACCCAACCTAACCCAACCTTTCAGCCCCAAGAGTGTCCACCCTTATGTCTCATCCAGCTGTGCGTGTAGATATGGTCAATCCAGGTTGCATCACAGCCTCTGAACGAATTTTGTAAGAATTTCTCTCTCTTTCACTGTCTTTGTTTTACGGGTTTTTAAAAGTAATTTATTTTTATAATGGGGTTTAGCTGCTTTTCACGGCTGTGTTTATGCGGATTTACACCCACTTGACTCACTTCCAGACAGATATCAATACATAGGTTTTAAGATTCTTACTAGTCACATATATTCTTGTGCGGTGAATAGGGGGTGTTGAGTCCAGTTCACTGAGCAAGGAGTAGGTCTTGTCTATTACATATTGGGTGTATGGAACGGTATCTGAGCGAATTTGAACCCCTTGTTTTATGCATCACCCCACCTCACCTTTCCCGTTAAGCAGCCATAGTGTGTTTTCTAAACGTGTGACTCTGTTCTGTTTTGTAATTCAGTTCAAGTGTAGCGGTTTTTACATTCCCTCTATAAGTGATAGCTTATGATAAGTGTCTTTTTCTGTGTGACTTATTTCACTTAGAATCATCGTACCTAACTCCACTCATCTTGCTTCTACTAGCCTTATGACATTGATTTCATGTCTGAGTGATATTCCATTGTACATAAGGACCATGACTTCTTTATCCATTTTTCTCTTTCCTGGGATATTTAAGTTGTCATGAAGTGGAGGTCCTTGTCAACAGAGCAGCCCTAAACTTTGGGGTGCCTGTGTCTTGCTGATTTTTCTTTTTCCCAATTTATACGCCCATGAGTGGCCGTGACCTATGCTCCCTAAGCTGTGTTTTTTCGATGTTTCAGGACACACCGTACACTTCTCCAGAGTGGCTGTTGGCAATTAACATCCCGCCCATCAGCGTAGCAAGGCTGCCATTTCTCCACGCCTGTCCTGCATTGCTGGTTTTGACAATTTTTGCAGGATGACCCTTTTGACCGATGGGAAGCGAGACTTCTTTGTAGCGCTGATTTGCCTTTCCAGGTTGCTTGGTTGGCCAAAAAGGGCGTATGCGTTTTTTCCTGAATATATTCAGGAAAAAACGCATACGCCCTTTTTGGCCAAGGGCATCATTGTCGACGTTTTGCCGCTTTTCATGTGCTTTAAAGGCGATTCGAATCTACCTCCTGAAACCTGTTTCCTGCAGTTCTGCCTTGCTTTCAAATCCTCTTCGTTGCTTTCCCTTAATATATTTGTGGACGACAGTTATCATTTATAACTCAGCAGGTTTGTGAATGGCAGTGCCCCTGAGCTCCATTTTTCAAGTGTCTTGTTTGGGAGCTGGCCGCAAAAGCAGGGGATTGCCTCAGGCCCTATTCTGGTTCCCGGCGGCAGGCTGAGCCTGTGGTTAATTCTTCTTCCTGATGGGAAAATAGAGTGACCTGTGCCTGTCCCAACACCTAGATCTAGCCTCTCATTAGTTGCCCCTCTTCCCGTTCATCCTCAGGACTAATTGCAACCTGTAGGGAACAGGAGCTTAAAGGTGCTGATTCTCCAAGTAGGGAGATTGCTAGTGAAGTAGCTGGAATGGCGAACCCGAGCACAAGGAGATGAGAAATGAGGTGCGTTTTAGAAACCTTTCAAAATCACACGGTGTACCTTCTTCTGGGTTCCTCATGCAAGATTTCGATGTAGGAAGATGCCCTTAAACCTGGAGATTTGGGACCCATGGGATGGGTACCATGCAGTATTACTTTAAAGGGTCTGCGTTTGCTCACCCAACCTCACCCAACCTCTCAGCCCCAAGAGTGTCCACCCTTATGTCTCATCCAGCTGTGGGTCTAGATATGGTCAATCCAGGTTGCATCACAGCCCCTGAACGAATTTTGTAAGAATTTCTCTCTCTTTCACTGTCTTTGTTTTACGGGTTTTTAAAAGTAATTTATTTTTATAATGGGGTTTAGCTGCTTTTCACTGCTGTGTTTCTGCGGCTTTACACCCACTTGACTCACTTCCAGACAGATATCAATACATAGGTTTTAAGATTCTTACTAATCAGATATATTCTTGTGCGGTGAATAGGGGGTGTTGAGTCCAGTTCACTGAGCAAGGAGTAGGTCTTGTCTATTACATATTGGGTGTATGGAACGGTATCTGAGCGAATTTGAACCCCTTGTTTTATGCATCACCCCACCTCACCTTTCCCGTTAAGCAGCCATTGTGTGTTTTCTAAACGTGTGATTCTGTTCTGTTCTGTAATTCAGTTCAAGTGTAGCGGTTTTTACATTCCCTCTATAAGTGATAGCTTATGATAAGTGTCTTTTCCTGTGTGACTTATTTCACTTAGAATCGTCGTACCTAAGTCCACTCATCTTGCTTCTACTAGCCTTATGACATTGATTTCATGTCTGAGTGATATTGCATTGTACATAAGGACCACAACTTCTTTATCCATTTTTCTCTTTCCTGGGATATTTAAGGTGTCATGAAGTGGAGGTTCTTGTCAACAGAGCAGCCCTAAACTTTGGGGTGCCTGTGTCTTGCTGATTTTTAGTTTTCCCAATTTATACGCCCATGAGTGGATGTGCCCTATGCTCCCTAAGCTGTGTTTTTTCGATGTTTCAGGACACACCGTACACTTCTCCAGAGTGGCTGTTGGCAATTTACATCCCGCTCATCAGCGTAGCAAGGCTGCCATTTCTCCATGGCCTGTCCTGCATTTCTGGTTTTGACACTTTTTGCAGCATGGCCCTTTTGACAGATGGGAAGCGAGACTTCTTTGTAGCGCTGATTTGCCTTTCCAGGTTGCTTGGTTGGCCAAAAAGGGCGTATGCGTTTTTTCCTGAATATATTCAGGAAAAAACGCATACGCCCTTTTTGGCCAAGGGCATCATTGTCGACGTTTTGCCGCTTTTCATGTGCTTTAAAGGCGATTCGAATCTACCTCCTGAAATCGGTTTTCTGCAATTCTGCCTTGCTTTCAAATCCTCTTCGTTGCCTTCCCTCAATATATTTGTGGACGAGAGTTATCATTTATAACTCTGCGGGTTTGTGAATTGCAGTGTCCCTGAGCTCCATTTTTCAACTCGCTTTTTTGGGAGCTGGCCGCAAAAGCGCGGGATTGCCTCAGGCCCTATTGTGCTTCTGGGCGGCAGGCTGAGCCTGTGGTTAATTCTTCTTCCTGATGGGAAAATAGAGTGACCTGTGCCTGTCCCAACACCTAGATCTAGTCTCTCATTGGTTGCCCCTCTTCCCGTTCATCCTCAGGACAAATTGCAACCTGTACAGAACAGGAGGTTAAAGGTGCTGATTCTCCAAGTAGGGAGATTGCTAGTGAAGTAGCTGGAATGGCGAACCCGAGCACAAGGAGATGAGAAATGAGGTGCGTTTTAGAAACCTTTCAAAATCACAGGGTGTACCATCTTCTGGGTTTCTCATGCATGTTTTCGATGTAGGAAGATGCCCTTGAACCTGGAGATTTGGGACCCAAGGGATGGGTACCACGCAGTATTACTTAAAGGGTCTGCGTTTTCTCACCCAACCTCACCCAACCTCTCAGCCCCAAGAGTGTCCACCCTTATGTCTCATCCAGCTGTGGGTCTAGATATGGTCAATCCAGGTTGCATCACAGCCCCTGAACGAATTTTGTAAGAATATGTCTCTCTTTCACTGTCTTTGTTTTACGGGTTTTTAAAAGTAATTTATTTTTATAATGGGGTTTAGCTGCTTTTCACGGCTGTGTTTATGCGGATTTACACCCACTTGACTCACTTCCAGACAGATATCAATACATAGGTTTTAAGATTCTTACTAGTCACATATATTCTTGTGCGGTGAATAGGGGGTGTTGAGTCCAGTTCACTGAGCAAGGAGTAGGTCTTGTCTATTACATATTGGGTGTATGGAACGGTATCTGAGCGAATTTGAACCCCTTGTTTTATGCATCACCCCACCTCACCTTTCCCGTTAAGCAGCCATAGTGTGTTTTCTAAACGTGTGACTCTGTTCTGTTTTGTAATTCAGTTCAAGTGTAGCGGTTTTTACATTCCCTCTATAAGTGATAGCTTATGATAAGTGTCTTTTTCTGTGTGACTTATTTCACTTAGAATCGTCGTACCTAACTCCACTCATCTTGCTTCTACTAGCCTTATGACATTGATTTCATGTCTGAGTGATATTCCATTGTACATAAGGACCATGACTTCTTTATCCATTTTTCTCTTTCCTGGGATATTTAAGTTGTCATGAAGTGGAGGTCCTTGTCAACAGAGCAGCCCTAAACTTTGGGGTGCCTGTGTCTTGCTGATTTTTAGTTTTCCCAATTTATACGCCCATGAGTGGACGTGCCCTATGCTCCCTAAGCTGTGTTTTTTCGATGTTTCAGGACACACCGTACACTTCTCCAGAGTGGCTGCTGGCAATTAACATCCCGCCCATCAGCGTAGCAAGGCTGCCATTTCTCCACGCCTGTCCTGCATTTCTGGTTTTGACACTTTTTGCAGCATGACCCTTTTGACCGATGGGAAGCGAGACTTCTTTGTAGCGCTGATTTGCCTTTCCAGGTTGCTTGGTTGGCCAAAAAGGGAGTATGCGTTTTTTCCTGAATATATTCAGGAAAAAACGCATACGCCCTTTTTGGCCAAGGGCATCATTGTCGAAGATTGCCACTTTTCATGTGCTTTAAAGGCGATTCGAATCTACCTCCTGAAATCTGTTTCCTGCAATTCTGCCTTGCTTTCAAATCCTCTTCGTTGCCTTCCCTCAATATATTTGTGGACGAGAGTTATCATTTATAACTCAGCAGGTTTGTGAATGGCAGTGCCCCTGAGCTCCATTTTTCAACTGTCTTGTTTGGGAGCTGGCCGCAAAAGCACGGGATTGCCTCTGGCCCTATTCTGGTTCCCGGCGGCAGGCTGAGCCTGTGGTTAATTCTTCTTACTGATGGGAAAATAGAGTGACCTGTGCCTGTCCCAACACCTAGATCTAGTCTCTCATTGGTTGCCCCTCTTCCCGTTCATCCTCAGGACAAATTGCAACCTGTACAGAACAGGAGGTTAAAGGTGCTGATTCTCCAAGTAGGGAGATTGCTAGTGAAGTAGCTGGAATGGCGAACCCGAGCACAAGGAGATGAGAAATGAGGTGCGTTTTAGAAACCTTTCAAAATCACACGGTGTACCTTCTTCTGGGTACCTCATGCAAGATTTCGATGTAGGAAGATGCCCTTGAACCTGGAGATTTGGGACCCATGGGATGGGTACCATGCAGTATTACTTTAAAGGGTCTGCGTTTGCTCACCCAACCTCACCCAACCTCTCAGCCCCAAGAGTGTCCACCCTTATGTCTCATCCAGCTGTTGGTCTAGATATGGTCAATCCAGGTTGCATCACAGCCCCTGAACGAATTTTGTAAGAATTTCTCTCTCTTTCACTGTCTTTGTTTTACGGGTTTTTAAAAGTAATTTATTTTTATAATGGGGTTAAGCTGCTTTTCACGGCTGTGTTTATGCGGATTTACAACCACTTGACTCACTTCCAGACAGATATCAATACATAGGTTTTAAGATTCTTACTAGTCACATATATTCTTGTGCGGTGAATAGGGGGTGTTGAGTTCAGTTCACTGAGCAAGGAGTAGGTCTTGTCTATTACATATTGGGTGTATGGAACGGTATCTGAGCGAATTTGAACCCCTTGTTTTATGCATCACCCCACCTCACCTTTCCCGTTAAGCAGCCATAGTGTGTTTTCTAAACGTGTGATTCTGTTCTGTTCTGTAATTCAGTTCAAGTGTAGCGGTTTTTACATTCCCTCTATAAGTGATAGCTTATGATAAGTGTCTTTTTCTGTGTGACTTATTTCACTTAGAATCGTCGTACCTAAGTCCACTCATCTTGCTTCTACTAGCCTTATGACATTGATTTCATGTCTGAGTGATATTGCATTGTACATAAGGACCACAACTTCTTTATCCATTTTTCTCTTTCCTGGGATATTTAAGGTGTCATGAAGTGGAGGTTCTTGTCAACAGAGCAGCCCTAAACTTTGGGGTGCCTGTGTCTTGCTGATTTTTAGTTTTCCCAATTTATACGCCCATGAGTGGACGTGCCCTATGCTCCCTAAGCTGTGTTTTTTCGATGTTTCAGGACACACCGTACACTTCTCCAGAGTGGCTGTTGGCAATTTACATCCCGCTCATCAGCGTAGCAAGGCTGCCATTTCTCCATGGCCTGTCCTGCATTTCTGGTTTTGACACTTTTTGCAGCATGGCCCTTTTGACCGATGGGAAGCGAGACTTCTTTGTAGCGCTGATTTGCCTTTCCAGGTTGCTTGGTTGGCCAAAAAGGGCGTATGCGTTTTTTCCTGAATATATTCAGGAAAAAACGCATACGCCCTTTTTGGCCAAGGGCATCATTGTCGACGTTTTGCCGCTTTTCATGTGCTTTAAAGGCGATTCGAATCTACCTCCTGAAATCTGTTTTCTGCAATTTTGCCTTGCTTTCAAATCCTCTTCGTTGCCTTCCCTCAATATATCTGTGGATGAGAGTTATCATTTATAACTCTGCGGGTTTGTGAATTGCAGTGTCCCTGAGCTCCATTTTTCAACTCGCTTTTTTGGGAGCTGGCCGCAAAAGCGCAGGATTGCCTCAGGCCCTATTGTGCTTCTGGGCGGCAGGCTGAGCCTGTGATTAATTCTTCTTCCTGATGGGAAATTAGAGTGACCTGTGCCTGTCCCAACACCTAGATCTAGTCTCTCATTGGTTGCCCCTCTTCCCGTTCATCCTCAGGACAAATTGCAACCTGTACGGAACAGGAGGTTAAAGGTGCTGATTCTCCAAGTAAGGAGATTGCTAGTAAAGTAGCTGGAAAGGCGAACCCGAGCACAAGGAGATGAGAAATGGGGTGTGTTTTAGAAACCTTTCAAAGTCACACGGTGTACCATCTTCTGAGTTTCTCATGCATGTTTTCGATGTAGGAAGATGCCCTTGAACCTGGAGATTTGGGACCCATGGGATGGGTACCACGCAGTATTACTTTAAAGGGTCTGCACTTGCTCATCCAACCTCACCCAACCTCTAAGACCCAATAGTGTCCACCTTTATGTCTCATCCAGCTGTGGGTCCAGATATGGTCAATCCAGGTTGCATCACAGCCTCTGAACTAATTTTGTAAGAATTTCTCTCTCTTTCACTGTCTTTGTTTTACGGGTTTTTAAAAGTAATTTATTTTTATAATGGGGTTTAGCTGCTTTTCACGGCTGTGTATATGCGGCTTTACACCCACTTGACTCACTTCCAGAGAGATATCAATACATAGGTTTTAAGATTCTTACTAGTCAGATATATACTTGTGCGGTGAATAGGGGGTGTTGAGTCCAGTTCACTGAGCAAGGAGTGGGTCTTGTTTATTACATATTGGGTGTATGGAACGGTATCTGAGCTAATATGAAACCCTTGTTTTATGCATCACCCCACCTCACCTTTCCCGTTAAGCAGCCATAGTGTGTTTTCTAAACGTGTGACTCTGTTCTGTTTTGTAATTCAGTTCAAGTGTAGCGGTTTTTACATTCCCTCTATAAGTGATAGCTTTTGATAAGTGTCTTTTTCTGTGTGACTTATTTCACTTACAATCGTCGTACCTAAATCCACTCATCTTGCTTCTACTAGCCTTATGACATTGATTTCATGTCTGAGTGATATTCCATTGTACATAAGGATCACAACTTCTTTATCTATTTTTCTCTTTCCTGGGATATTTATGTTGTCATGAAGTGGAGGTTCTTGTCAACAGAGCAGCCCTAAACTTTGGGGTGCCTGTGTCTTGCTGATTTTTAGTTTTCCCAATTTATACGCCCATGAGTGGACGTGCCCTATGCTCCCTAAGCTGTGTTTTTTCGATGTTTCAGGACACACCGTACACTTCTCCAGAGTGGCTGTTGGCAATTTACATCCCGCTCATCAGCGTAGCAAGGCTGCCATTTCTCCATGGCCTGTCCTGCATTTCTGGTTTTGACACTTTTTGCAGCATGGCCCTTTTGACCGATGGGAAGCGAGACTTCTTTGTAGCGCTGATTTGCCTTTCCAGGTTGCTTGGTTGGCCAAAAAGGGCGTATGCGTTTTTTCCTGAATATATTCAGGAAAAAACGCATACGCCCTTTTTGGCCAAGGGCATCATTGTCGACCTTTTGCCGCTTTTCATGTGCTTTAAAGGCGATTCGAATCTACCTCCTGAAATCTGTTTTCTGCAATTCTGCCTTGCTTTCAAATCCTCTTCGTTGCCTTCCCTCAATATATCTGTGGATGAGAGTTATCATTTATAACTCTGCGGGTTTGTGAATTGCAGTGTCCCTGAGCTCCATTTTTCAACTCGCTTTTTTGGGAGCTGGCCGCAAAAGCGCGGGATTGCCTCAGGCCCTATTTTGCTTCTGGGCGGCAGGCTGAGCCTGTGATTAATTCTTCTTCCTGATGGGAAATTAGAGTGACCTGTGCCTGTCCCAACACCTAGATCTAGTCTCTCATTGGTTGCCCCTCTTCCCGTTCATCCTCAGGACAAATTGCAACCTGTACAGAACAGGAGGTTAAAGGTGCTGATTCTCCAAGTAGGGAGATTGCTAGTAAAGTAGCTGGAATGGCGAACCCGAGCACAAGGAGATGAGAAATGAGGTGCGTTTTAGAAACCTTTCAAAATCACACGGTGTACCATCTTCTGAGTTTCTCATGCATGTTTTCGATGTAGGAAGATGCCCTTGAACCTGGAGACTTGGGACCCATGGGATGGGTACCACGCAGTATTACTTTAAAGGGTCTGCGTTTGCTCACCCAACCTAACCCAACCTTTCAGCCCCAAGAGTGTCCACCCTTATGTCTCATCCAGCTGTGCGTGTAGATATGGTCAATCCAGGTTGCATCACAGCCTCTGAACGAATTTTGTAAGAATTTCTCTCTCTTTCACTGTCTTTGTTTTACGGGTTTTTAAAAGTAATTTATTTTTATAATGGGGTTTAGCTGCTTTTCACGGCTGTGTTTATGCGGATTTACACCCACTTGACTCACTTCCAGACAGATATCAATACATAGGTTTTAAGATTCTTACTAGTCACATATATTCTTGTGCGGTGAATAGGGGGTGTTGAGTCCAGTTCACTGAGCAAGGAGTAGGTCTTGTCTATTACATATTGGGTGTATGGAACGGTATCTGAGCGAATTTGAACCCCTTGTTTTATGCATCACCCCACCTCACCTTTCCCGTTAAGCAGCCATAGTGTGTTTTCTAAACGTGTGACTCTGTTCTGTTTTGTAATTCAGTTCAAGTGTAGCGGTTTTTACATTCCCTCTATAAGTGATAGCTTATGATAAGTGTCTTTTTCTGTGTGACTTATTTCACTTAGAATCGTCGTACCTAACTCCACTCATCTTGCTTCTACTAGCCTTATGACATTGATTTCATGTCTGAGTGATATTCCATTGTACATAAGGACCATGACTTCTTTATCCATTTTTCTCTTTCCTGGGATATTTAAGTTGTCATGAAGTGGAGGTCCTTGTCAACAGAGCAGCCCTAAACTTTGGGGTGCCTGTGTCTTGCTGATTTTTCTTTTTCCCAATTTATACGCCCATGAGTGGCCGTGACCTATGCTCCCTAAGCTGTGTTTTTTTGATGTTTCAGGACACACCGTACACTTCTCCAGAGTGGCTGTTGGCAATTAACATCCCGCCCATCAGCGTAGCAAGGCTGCCATTTCTCCACGCCTGTCCTGCATTGCTGGTTTTGACAATTTTTGCAGCATGACCCTTTTGACCGATGGGAAGCGAGACTTCTTTGTAGCGCTGATTTGCCTTTCCAGGTTGCTTGGTTGGCCAAAAAGGGCGTATGCGTTTTTTCCTGAATATATTCAGGAAAAAACGCATACGCCCTTTTTGGCCAAGGGCATCATTGTCGACGTTTTGCCGCTTTTCATGTGCTTTAAAGGCGATTCGAATCTACCTCCTGAAACCTGTTTCCTGCAGTTCTGCCTTGCTTTCAAATCCTCTTCGTTGCTTTCCCTTAATATATTTGTGGACGACAGTTATCATTTATAACTCAGCAGGTTTGTGAATGGCAGTGCCCCTGAGCTCCATTTTTCAAGTGTCTTGTTTGGGAGCTGGCCGCAAAAGCAGGGGATTGCCTCAGGCCCTATTCTGGTTCCCGGCGGCAGGCTGAGCCTGTGGTTAATTCTTCTTCCTGATGGGAAAATAGAGTGACCTGTGCCTGTCCCAACACCTAGATCTAGTCTCTCATTGGTTGCCCCTCTTCCCGTTCATCCTCAGGACTAATTGCAACCTGTAGGGAACAGGAGCTTAAAGGTGCTGATTCTCCAAGTAGGGAGATTGCTAGTGAAGTAGCTGGAATGGCGAACCCGAGCACAAGGAGATGAGAAATGAGGTGCGTTTTAGAAACCTTTCAAAATCACACGGTGTACCTTCTTCTGGGTTCCTCATGCAAGATTTCGATGTAGGAAGATGCCCTTAAACCTGGAGATTTGGGACCCATGGGATGGGTACCATGCAGTATTACTTTAAAGGGTCTGCGTTTGCTCACCCAACCTCACCCAACCTCTCAGCCCCAAGAGTGTCCACCCTTATGTCTCATCCAGCTGTGTGTCTAGATATGGTCAATCCAGGTTGCATCACAGCCCCTGAACGAATTTTGTAAGAATTTCTCTCTCTTTCACTGTCTTTGTTTTACGGGTTTTTAAAAGTAATGTATTTTTATAATGGGGTTTAGCTGCTTTTCACGGCTGTGTTTATGCGGATTTACACCCACTTGACTCACTTCCAGACAGATATCAATACATAGGTTATAAGATTGTTACTCTTCACATATATACTTGTGCGGTGAATAGGGGGTGTTGAGTCCAGTTCACTGAGCAAGGAGTAGGTCTTGTCTATTACATATTGGGTGTATGGAACGGTATCTGAGCGAATTTGAACCCCTTGTTTTATGCATCACCCCACCTCACCTTTCCCGTTAAGCAGCCATTGTGTGTTTTCTAAACGTGTGATTCTGTTCTGTTCTGTAATTCAGTTCAAGTGTAGCGGTTTTTACATTCCCTCTATAAGTGATAGCTTATGATAAGTGTCTTTTCCTGTGTGACTTATTTCACTTAGAATCGTCGTACCTAAGTCCACTCATCTTGCTTCTACTAGCCTTATGACATTGATTTCATGTCTGAGTGATATTGCATTGTACATAAGGACCACAACTTCTTTATCCATTTTTCTCTTTCCTGGGATATTTAAGGTGTCATGAAGTGGAGGTTCTTGTCAACAGAGCAGCCCTAAACTTTGGGGTGCCTGTGTCTTGCTGATTTTTAGTTTTCCCAATTTATACGCCCATGAGTGGATGTGCCCTATGCTCCCTAAGCTGTGTTTTTTCGATGTTTCAGGACACACCGTACACTTCTCCAGAGTGGCTGTTGGCAATTTACATCCCGCTCATCAGCGTAGCAAGGCTGCCATTTCTCCATGGCCTGTCCTGCATTTCTGGTTTTGACACTTTTTGCAGCATGGCCCTTTTGACAGATGGGAAGCGAGACTTCTTTGTAGCGCTGATTTGCCTTTCCAGGTTGCTTGGTTGGCCAAAAAGGGCGTATGCGTTTTTTCCTGAATATATTCAGGAAAAAACGCATACGCCCTTTTTGGCCAAGGGCATCATTGTCGACGTTTTGCCGCTTTTCATGTGCTTTAAAGGCGATTCGAATCTACCTCCTGAAATCGGTTTTCTGCAATTCTGCCTTGCTTTCAAATCCTCTTCGTTGCCTTCCCTCAATATATTTGTGGACGAGAGTTATCATTTATAACTCTGCGGGTTTGTGAATTGCAGTGTCCCTGAGCTCCATTTTTCAACTCGCTTTTTTGGGAGCTGGCCGCAAAAGCGCGGGATTGCCTCAGGCCCTATTGTGCTTCTGGGCGGCAGGTTGAGCCTGTGGTTAATTCTTCTTCCTGATGGGAAAATAGAGTGACCTGTGCCTGTCCCAACACCTAGATCTAGTCTCTCATTGGTTGCCCCTCTTCCCGTTCATCCTCAGGACAAATTGCAACCTGTACAGAACAGGAGGTTAAAGGTGCTGATTCTCCAAGTAGGGAGATTGCTAGTGAAGTAGCTGGAATGGCGAACCCGAGCACAAGGAGATGAGAAATGAGGTGCGTTTTAGAAACCTTTCAAAATCACAGGGTGTACCATCTTCTGGGTTTCTCATGCATGTTTTCGATGTAGGAAGATGCCCTTGAACCTGGAGATTTGGGACCCAAGGGATGGGTACCACGCAGTATTACTTAAAGGGTCTGCGTTTTCTCACCCAACCTCACCCAACCTCTCAGCCCCAAGAGTGTCCACCCTTATGTCTCATCCAGCTGTGGGTCTAGATATGGTCAATCCAGGTTGCATCACAGCCCCTGAACGAATTTTGTAAGAATATGTCTCTCTTTCACTGTCTTTGTTTTACGGGTTTTTAAAAGTAATTTATTTTTATAATGGGGTTTAGCTGCTTTTCACGGCTGTGTTTATGCGGATTTACACCCACTTGACTCACTTCCAGACAGATATCAATACATAGGTTTTAAGATTCTTACTAGTCACATATATTCTTGTGCGGTGAATAGGGGGTGTTGAGTCCAGTTCACTGAGCAAGGAGTAGGTCTTGTCTATTACATATTGGGTGTATGGAACGGTATCTGAGCGAATTTGAACCCCTTGTTTTATGCATCACCCCACCTCACCTTTCCCGTTAAGCAGCCATAGTGTGTTTTCTAAACGTGTGACTCTGTTCTGTTTTGTAATTCAGTTCAAGTGTAGCGGTTTTTACATTCCCTCTATAAGTGATAGCTTATGATAAGTGTCTTTTTCTGTGTGACTTATTTCACTTAGAATCGTCGTACCTAACTCCACTCATCTTGCTTCTACTAGCCTTATGACATTGATTTCATGTCTGAGTGATATTCCATTGTACATAAGGACCATGACTTCTTTATCCATTTTTCTCTTTCCTGGGATATTTAAGTTGTCATGAAGTGGAGGTCCTTGTCAACAGAGCAGCCCTAAACTTTGGGGTGCCTGTGTCTTGCTGATTTTTAGTTTTCCCAATTTATACGCCCATGAGTGGACGTGCCCTATGCTCCCTAAGCTGTGTTTTTTCGATGTTTCAGGACACACCGTACACTTCTCCAGAGTGGCTGCTGGCAATTAACATCCCGCCCATCAGCGTAGCAAGGCTGCCATTTCTCCACGCCTGTCCTGCATTTCTGGTTTTGACACTTTTTGCAGCATGACCCTTTTGACCGATGGGAAGCGAGACTTCTTTGTAGCGCTGATTTGCCTTTCCAGGTTGCTTGGTTGGCCAAAAAGGGAGTATGCGTTTTTTCCTGAATATATTCAGGAAAAAACGCATACGCCCTTTTTGGCCAAGGGCATCATTGTCGAAGATTGCCACTTTTCATGTGCTTTAAAGGCGATTCGAATCTACCTCCTGAAATCTGTTTCCTGCAATTCTGCCTTGCTTTCAAATCCTCTTCGTTGCCTTCCCTCAATATATTTGTGGACGAGAGTTATCATTTATAACTCAGCAGGTTTGTGAATGGCAGTGCCCCTGAGCTCCATTTTTCAACTGTCTTGTTTGGGAGCTGGCCGCAAAAGCACGGGATTGCCTCTGGCCCTATTCTGGTTCCCGGCGGCAGGCTGAGCCTGTGGTTAATTCTTCTTACTGATGGGAAAATAGAGTGACCTGTGCCTGTCCCAACACCTAGATCTAGTCTCTCATTGGTTGCCCCTCTTCCCGTTCATCCTCAGGACAAATTGCAACCTGTACAGAACAGGAGGTTAAAGGTGCTGATTCTCCAAGTAGGGAGATTGCTAGTGAAGTAGCTGGAATGGCGAACCCGAGCACAAGGAGATGAGAAATGAGGTGCGTTTTAGAAACCTTTCAAAATCACACTGTGTACCTTCTTCTGGGTACCTCATGCAAGATTTCGATGTAGGAAGATGCCCTTGAACCTGGAGATTTGGGACCCATGGGATGGGTACCATGCAGTATTACTTTAAAGGGTCTGCGTTTGCTCACCCAACCTCACCCAACCTCTCAGCCCCAAGAGTGTCCACCCTTATGTCTCATCCAGCTGTGGGTCTAGATATGGTCAATCCAGGTTGCATCACAGCCCCTGAACGAATTTTGTAAGAATTTCTCTCTCTTTCACTGTCTTTGTTTTACGGGTTTTTAAAAGTAATTTATTTTTATAATGGGGTTAAGCTGCTTTTCACGGCTGTGTTTATGCGGATTTACAACCACTTGACTCACTTCCAGACAGATATCAATACATAGGTTTTAAGATTCTTACTAGTCACATATATTCTTGTGCGGTGAATAGGGGGTGTTGAGTTCAGTTCACTGAGCAAGGAGTAGGTCTTGTCTATTACATATTGGGTGTATGGAACGGTATCTGAGCGAATTTGAACCCCTTGTTTTATGCATCACCCCACCTCACCTTTCCCGTTAAGCAGCCATAGTGTGTTTTCTAAACGTGTGATTCTGTTCTGTTCTGTAATTCAGTTCAAGTGTAGCGGTTTTTACATTCCCTCTATAAGTGATAGCTTATGATAAGTGTCTTTTCCTGTGTGACTTATTTCACTTAGAATCGTCGTACCTAAGTCCACTCATCTTGCTTCTACTAGCCTTATGACATTGATTTCATGTCTGAGTGATATTGCATTGTACATAAGGACCACAACTTCTTTATCCATTTTTCTCTTTCCTGGGATATTTAAGGTGTCATGAAGTGGAGGTTCTTGTCAACAGAGCAGCCCTAAACTTTGGGGTGCCTGTGTCTTGCTGATTTTTAGTTTTCCCAATTTATACGCCCATGAGTGGACGTGCCCTATGCTCCCTAAGCTGTGTTTTTTCGATGTTTCAGGACACACCGTACACTTCTCCAGAGTGGCTGTTGGCAATTTACATCCCGCTCATCAGCGTAGCAAGGCTGCCATTTCTCCATGGCCTGTCCTGCATTTCTGGTTTTGACACTTTTTGCAGCATGGCCCTTTTGACCGATGGGAAGCGAGACTTCTTTGTAGCGCTGATTTGCCTTTCCAGGTTGCTTGGTTGGCCAAAAAGGGCGTATGCGTTTTTTCCTGAATATATTCAGGAAAAAACGCATACGCCCTTTTTGGCCAAGGGCATCATTGTCGACGTTTTGCCGCTTTTCATGTGCTTTAAAGGCGTTTCGAATCTACCTCCTGAAATCTGTTTTCTGCAATTTTGCCTTGCTTTCAAATCCTCTTCGTTGCCTTCCCTCAATATATCTGTGGATGAGAGTTATCATTTATAACTCTGCGGGTTTGTGAATTGCAGTGTCCCTGAGCTCCATTTTTCAACTCGCTTTTTTGGGAGCTGGCCGCAAAAGCGCAGGATTGCCTCAGGCCCTATTGTGCTTCTGGGCGGCAGGCTGAGCCTGTGATTAATTCTTCTTCCTGATGGGAAATTAGAGTGACCTGTGCCTGTCCCAACACCTAGATCTAGTCTCTCATTGGTTGCCCCTCTTCCCGTTCATCCTCAGGACAAATTGCAACCTGTACGGAACAGGAGGTTAAAGGTGCTGATTCTCCAAGTAAGGAGATTGCTAGTAAAGTAGCTGGAAAGGCGAACCCGAGCACAAGGAGATGAGAAATGGGGTGTGTTTTAGAAACCTTTCAAAATCACACGGTGTACCATCTTCTGAGTTTCTCATGCATGTTTTCGATGTAGGAAGATGCCCTTGAACCTGGAGATTTGGGACCCATGGGATGGGTACCACGCAGTATTACTTTAAAGGGTCTGCACTTGCTCATCCAACCTCACCCAACCTCTAAGACCCAATAGTGTCCACCTTTATGTCTCATCCAGCTGTGGGTCCAGATATGGTCAATCCAGGTTGCATCACAGCCTCTGAACTAATTTTGTAAGAATTTCTCTCTCTTTCACTGTCTTTGTTTTACGGGTTTTTAAAAGTAATTTATTTTTATAATGGGGTTTAGCTGCTTTTCACGGCTGTGTATATGCGGCTTTACACCCACTTGACTCACTTCCAGAGAGATATCAATACATAGGTTTTAAGATTCTTACTAGTCAGATATATACTTGTGCGGTGAATAGGGGGTGTTGAGTCCAGTTCACTGAGCAAGGAGTGGGTCTTGTTTATTACATATTGGGTGTATGGAACGGTATCTGAGCTAATATGAAACCCTTGTTTTATGCATCACCCCACCTCACCTTTCCCGTTAAGCAGCCATAGTGTGTTTTCTAAACGTGTGACTCTGTTCTGTTTTGTAATTCAGTTCAAGTGTAGCGGTTTTTACATTCCCTCTATAAGTGATAGCTTTTGATAAGTGTCTTTTTCTGTGTGACTTATTTCACTTACAATCGTCGTACCTAAATCCACTCATCTTGCTTCTACTAGCCTTATGACATTGATTTCATGTCTGAGTGATATTCCATTGTACATAAGGATCACAACTTCTTTATCTATTTTTCTCTTTCCTGGGATATTTATGTTGTCATGAAGTGGAGGTTCTTGTCAACAGAGCAGCCCTAAACTTTGGGGTGCCTGTGTCTTGCTGATTTTTAGTTTTCCCAATTTATACGCCCATGAGTGGACGTGCCCTATGCTCCCTAAGCTGTGTTTTTTCGATGTTTCAGGACACACCGTACACTTCTCCAGAGTGGCTGTTGGCAATTTACATCCCGCTCATCAGCGTAGCAAGGCTGCCATTTCTCCATGGCCTGTCCTGCATTTCTGGTTTTGACACTTTTTGCAGCATGGCCCTTTTGACCGATGGGAAGCGAGACTTCTTTGTAGCGCTGATTTGCCTTTCCAGGTTGCTTGGTTGGCCAAAAAGGGCGTATGCGTTTTTTCCTGAATATATTCAGGAAAAAACGCATACGCCCTTTTTGGCCAAGGGCATCATTGTCGACCTTTTGCCGCTTTTCATGTGCTTTAAAGGCGATTCGAATCTACCTCCTGAAATCTGTTTTCTGCAATTCTGCCTTGCTTTCAAATCCTCTTCGTTGCCTTCCCTCAATATATCTGTGGATGAGAGTTATCATTTATAACTCTGCGGGTTTGTGAATTGCAGTGTCCCTGAGCTCCATTTTTCAACTCGCTTTTTTGGGAGCTGGCCGCAAAAGCGCGGGATTGCCTCAGGCCCTATTTTGCTTCTGGGCGGCAGGCTGAGCCTGTGATTAATTCTTCTTCCTGATGGGAAATTAGAGTGACCTGTGCCTGTCCCAACACCTAGATCTAGTCTCTCATTGGTTGCCCCTCTTCCCGTTCATCCTCAGGACAAATTGCAACCTGTACAGAACAGGAGGTTAAAGGTGCTGATTCTCCAAGTAGGGAGATTGCTAGTAAAGTAGCTGGAATGGCGAACCCGAGCACAAGGAGATGAGAAATGAGGTGCGTTTTAGAAACCTTTCAAAATCACACGGTGTACCATCTTCTGAGTTTCTCATGCATGTTTTCGATGTAGGAAGATGCCCTTGAACCTGGAGACTTGGGACCCATGGGATGGGTACCACGCAGTATTACTTTAAAGGGTCTGCGTTTGCTCACCCAACCTAACCCAACCTTTCAGCCCCAAGAGTGTCCACCCTTATGTCTCATCCAGCTGTGCGTGTAGATATGGTCAATCCAGGTTGCATCACAGCCTCTGAACGAATTTTGTAAGAATTTCTCTCTCTTTCACTGTCTTTGTTTTACGGGTTTTTAAAAGTAATTTATTTTTATAATGGGGTTTAGCTGCTTTTCACGGCTGTGTTTATGCGGATTTACACCCACTTGACTCACTTCCAGACAGATATCAATACATAGGTTTTAAGATTCTTACTAGTCACATATATTCTTGTGCGGTGAATAGGGGGTGTTGAGTCCAGTTCACTGAGCAAGGAGTAGGTCTTGTCTATTACATATTGGGTGTATGGAACGGTATCTGAGCGAATTTGAACCCCTTGTTTTATGCATCACCCCACCTCACCTTTCCCGTTAAGCAGCCATAGTGTGTTTTCTAAACGTGTGACTCTGTTCTGTTTTGTAATTCAGTTCAAGTGTAGCGGTTTTTACATTCCCTCTATAAGTGATAGCTTATGATAAGTGTCTTTTTCTGTGTGACTTATTTCACTTAGAATCGTCGTACCTAACTCCACTCATCTTGCTTCTACTAGCCTTATGACATTGATTTCATGTCTGAGTGATATTCCATTGTACATAAGGACCATGACTTCTTTATCCATTTTTCTCTTTCCTGGGATATTTAAGTTGTCATGAAGTGGAGGTCCTTGTCAACAGAGCAGCCCTAAACTTTGGGGTGCCTGTGTCTTGCTGATTTTTCTTTTTCCCAATTTATACGCCCATGAGTGGCCGTGACCTATGCTCCCTAAGCTGTGTTTTTTCGATGTTTCAGGACACACCGTACACTTCTCCAGAGTGGCTGTTGGCAATTAACATCCCGCCCATCAGCGTAGCAAGGCTGCCATTTCTCCACGCCTGTCCTGCATTGCTGGTTTTGACAATTTTTGCAGGATGACCCTTTTGACCGATGGGAAGCGAGACTTCTTTGTAGCGCTGATTTGCCTTTCCAGGTTGCTTGGTTGGCCAAAAAGGGCGTATGCGTTTTTTCCTGAATATATTCAGGAAAAAACGCATACGCCCTTTTTGGCCAAGGGCATCATTGTCGACGTTTTGCCGCTTTTCATGTGCTTTAAAGGCGATTCGAATCTACCTCCTGAAACCTGTTTCCTGCAGTTCTGCCTTGCTTTCAAATCCTCTTCGTTGCTTTCCCTTAATATATTTGTGGACGACAGTTATCATTTATAACTCAGCAGGTTTGTGAATGGCAGTGCCCCTGAGCTCCATTTTTCAAGTGTCTTGTTTGGGAGCTGGCCGCAAAAGCAGGGGATTGCCTCAGGCCCTATTCTGGTTCCCGGCGGCAGGCTGAGCCTGTGGTTAATTCTTCTTCCTGATGGGAAAATAGAGTGACCTGTGCCTGTCCCAACACCTAGATCTAGTCTCTCATTAGTTGCCCCTCTTCCCGTTCATCCTCAGGACTAATTGCAACCTGTAGGGAACAGGAGCTTAAAGGTGCTGATTCTCCAAGTAGGGAGATTGCTAGTGAAGTAGCTGGAATGGCGAACCCGAGCACAAGGAGATGAGAAATGAGGTGCGTTTTAGAAACCTTTCAAAATCACACGGTGTACCTTCTTCTGGGTTCCTCATGCAAGATTTCGATGTAGGAAGATGCCCTTAAACCTGGAGATTTGGGACCCATGGGATGGGTACCATGCAGTATTACTTTAAAGGGTCTGCGTTTGCTCACCCAACCTCACCCAACCTCTCAGCCCCAAGAGTGTCCACCCTTATGTCTCATCCAGCTGTGGGTCTAGATATGGTCAATCCAGGTTGCATCACAGCCCCTGAACGAATTTTGTAAGAATTTCTCTCTCTTTCACTGTCTTTGTTTTACGGGTTTTTAAAAGTAATTTATTTTTATAATGGGGTTTAGCTGCTTTTCACTGCTGTGTTTCTGCGGCTTTACACCCACTTGACTCACTTCCAGACAGATATCAATACATAGGTTTTAAGATTCTTACTAATCAGATATATTCTTGTGCGGTGAATAGGGGGTGTTGAGTCCAGTTCACTGAGCAAGGAGTAGGTCTTGTCTATTACATATTGGGTGTATGGAACGGTATCTGAGCGAATTTGAACCCCTTGTTTTATGCATCACCCCACCTCACCTTTCCCGTTAAGCAGCCATTGTGTGTTTTCTAAACGTGTGATTCTGTTCTGTTCTGTAATTCAGTTCAAGTGTAGCGGTTTTTACATTCCCTCTATAAGTGATAGCTTATGATAAGTGTCTTTTCCTGTGTGACTTATTTCACTTAGAATCGTCGTACCTAAGTCCACTCATCTTGCTTCTACTAGCCTTATGACATTGATTTCATGTCTGAGTGATATTGCATTGTACATAAGGACCACAACTTCTTTATCCATTTTTCTCTTTCCTGGGATATTTAAGGTGTCATGAAGTGGAGGTTCTTGTCAACAGAGCAGCCCTAAACTTTGGGGTGCCTGTGTCTTGCTGATTTTTAGTTTTCCCAATTTATACGCCCATGAGTGGATGTGCCCTATGCTCCCTAAGCTGTGTTTTTTCGATGTTTCAGGACACACCGTACACTTCTCCAGAGTGGCTGTTGGCAATTTACATCCCGCTCATCAGCGTAGCAAGGCTGCCATTTCTCCATGGCCTGTCCTGCATTTCTGGTTTTGACACTTTTTGCAGCATGGCCCTTTTGACAGATGGGAAGCGAGACTTCTTTGTAGCGCTGATTTGCCTTTCCAGGTTGCTTGGTTGGCCAAAAAGGGCGTATGCGTTTTTTCCTGAATATATTCAGGAAAAAACGCATACGCCCTTTTTGGCCAAGGGCATCATTGTCGACGTTTTGCCGCTTTTCATGTGCTTTAAAGGCGATTCGAATCTACCTCCTGAAATCGGTTTTCTGCAATTCTGCCTTGCTTTCAAATCCTCTTCGTTGCCTTCCCTCAATATATTTGTGGACGAGAGTTATCATTTATAACTCTGCGGGTTTGTGAATTGCAGTGTCCCTGAGCTCCATTTTTCAACTCGCTTTTTTGGGAGCTGGCCGCAAAAGCGCGGGATTGCCTCAGGCCCTATTGTGCTTCTGGGCGGCAGGCTGAGCCTGTGGTTAATTCTTCTTCCTGATGGGAAAATAGAGTGACCTGTGCCTGTCCCAACACCTAGATCTAGTCTCTCATTGGTTGCCCCTCTTCCCGTTCATCCTCAGGACAAATTGCAACCTGTACAGAACAGGAGGTTAAAGGTGCTGATTCTCCAAGTAGGGAGATTGCTAGTGAAGTAGCTGGAATGGCGAACCCGAGCACAAGGAGATGAGAAATGAGGTGCGTTTTAGAAACCTTTCAAAATCACAGGGTGTACCATCTTCTGGGTTTCTCATGCATGTTTTCGATGTAGGAAGATGCCCTTGAACCTGGAGATTTGGGACCCAAGGGATGGGTACCACGCAGTATTACTTAAAGGGTCTGCGTTTTCTCACCCAACCTCACCCAACCTCTCAGCCCCAAGAGTGTCCACCCTTATGTCTCATCCAGCTGTGGGTCTAGATATGGTCAATCCAGGTTGCATCACAGCCCCTGAACGAATTTTGTAAGAATATGTCTCTCTTTCACTGTCTTTGTTTTACGGGTTTTTAAAAGTAATTTATTTTTATAATGGGGTTTAGCTGCTTTTCACGGCTGTGTTTATGCGGATTTACACCCACTTGACTCACTTCCAGACAGATATCAATACATAGGTTTTAAGATTCTTACTAGTCACATATATTCTTGTGCGGTGAATAGGGGGTGTTGAGTCCAGTTCACTGAGCAAGGAGTAGGTCTTGTCTATTACATATTGGGTGTATGGAACGGTATCTGAGCGAATTTGAACCCCTTGTTTTATGCATCACCCCACCTCACCTTTCCCGTTAAGCAGCCATAGTGTGTTTTCTAAACGTGTGACTCTGTTCTGTTTTGTAATTCAGTTCAAGTGTAGCGGTTTTTACATTCCCTCTATA
Source organism: Eschrichtius robustus (assembly GCF_028021215.1). Classification (NCBI taxonomy): domain Eukaryota; kingdom Metazoa; phylum Chordata; class Mammalia; order Artiodactyla; family Eschrichtiidae; genus Eschrichtius; species Eschrichtius robustus. The sequence continues at coordinate 208,034 of NW_027175338.1, forward strand.
AGTGATAGCTTATGATAAGTGTCTTTTTCTGTGTGACTTATTTCACTTAGAATCGTCGTACCTAACTCCACTCATCTTGCTTCTACTAGCCTTATGACATTGATTTCATGTCTGAGTGATATTCCATTGTACATAAGGACCATGACTTCTTTATCCATTTTTCTCTTTCCTGGGATATTTAAGTTGTCATGAAGTGGAGGTCCTTGTCAACAGAGCAGCCCTAAACTTTGGGGTGCCTGTGTCTTGCTGATTTTTAGTTTTCCCAATTTATACGCCCATGAGTGGACGTGCCCTATGCTCCCTAAGCTGTGTTTTTTCGATGTTTCAGGACACACCGTACACTTCTCCAGAGTGGCTGCTGGCAATTAACATCCCGCCCATCAGCGTAGCAAGGCTGCCATTTCTCCACGCCTGTCCTGCATTTCTGGTTTTGACACTTTTTGCAGCATGACCCTTTTGACCGATGGGAAGCGAGACTTCTTTGTAGCGCTGATTTGCCTTTCCAGGTTGCTTGGTTGGCCAAAAAGGGAGTATGCGTTTTTTCCTGAATATATTCAGGAAAAAACGCATACGCCCTTTTTGGCCAAGGGCATCATTGTCGAAGATTGCCACTTTTCATGTGCTTTAAAGGCGATTCGAATCTACCTCCTGAAATCTGTTTCCTGCAATTCTGCCTTGCTTTCAAATCCTCTTCGTTGCCTTCCCTCAATATATTTGTGGACGAGAGTTATCATTTATAACTCAGCAGGTTTGTGAATGGCAGTGCCCCTGAGCTCCATTTTTCAACTGTCTTGTTTGGGAGCTGGCCGCAAAAGCACGGGATTGCCTCTGGCCCTATTCTGGTTCCCGGCGGCAGGCTGAGCCTGTGGTTAATTCTTCTTACTGATGGGAAAATAGAGTGACCTGTGCCTGTCCCAACACCTAGATCTAGTCTCTCATTGGTTGCCCCTCTTCCCGTTCATCCTCAGGACAAATTGCAACCTGTACAGAACAGGAGGTTAAAGGTGCTGATTCTCCAAGTAGGGAGATTGCTAGTGAAGTAGCTGGAATGGCGAACCCGAGCACAAGGAGATGAGAAATGAGGTGCGTTTTAGAAACCTTTCAAAATCACACGGTGTACCTTCTTCTGGGTACCTCATGCAAGATTTCGATGTAGGAAGATGCCCTTGAACCTGGAGATTTGGGACCCATGGGATGGGTACCATGCAGTATTACTTTAAAGGGTCTGCGTTTGCTCACCCAACCTCACCCAACCTCTCAGCCCCAAGAGTGTCCACCCTTATGTCTCATCCAGCTGTTGGTCTAGATATGGTCAATCCAGGTTGCATCACAGCCCCTGAACGAATTTTGTAAGAATTTCTCTCTCTTTCACTGTCTTTGTTTTACGGGTTTTTAAAAGTAATTTATTTTTATAATGGGGTTAAGCTGCTTTTCACGGCTGTGTTTATGCGGATTTACAACCACTTGACTCACTTCCAGACAGATATCAATACATAGGTTTTAAGATTCTTACTAGTCACATATATTCTTGTGCGGTGAATAGGGGGTGTTGAGTTCAGTTCACTGAGCAAGGAGTAGGTCTTGTCTATTACATATTGGGTGTATGGAACGGTATCTGAGCGAATTTGAACCCCTTGTTTTATGCATCACCCCACCTCACCTTTCCCGTTAAGCAGCCATAGTGTGTTTTCTAAACGTGTGATTCTGTTCTGTTCTGTAATTCAGTTCAAGTGTAGCGGTTTTTACATTCCCTCTATAAGTGATAGCTTATGATAAGTGTCTTTTTCTGTGTGACTTATTTCACTTAGAATCGTCGTACCTAAGTCCACTCATCTTGCTTCTACTAGCCTTATGACATTGATTTCATGTCTGAGTGATATTGCATTGTACATAAGGACCACAACTTCTTTATCCATTTTTCTCTTTCCTGGGATATTTAAGGTGTCATGAAGTGGAGGTTCTTGTCAACAGAGCAGCCCTAAACTTTGGGGTGCCTGTGTCTTGCTGATTTTTAGTTTTCCCAATTTATACGCCCATGAGTGGACGTGCCCTATGCTCCCTAAGCTGTGTTTTTTCGATGTTTCAGGACACACCGTACACTTCTCCAGAGTGGCTGTTGGCAATTTACATCCCGCTCATCAGCGTAGCAAGGCTGCCATTTCTCCATGGCCTGTCCTGCATTTCTGGTTTTGACACTTTTTGCAGCATGGCCCTTTTGACCGATGGGAAGCGAGACTTCTTTGTAGCGCTGATTTGCCTTTCCAGGTTGCTTGGTTGGCCAAAAAGGGCGTATGCGTTTTTTCCTGAATATATTCAGGAAAAAACGCATACGCCCTTTTTGGCCAAGGGCATCATTGTCGACGTTTTGCCGCTTTTCATGTGCTTTAAAGGCGATTCGAATCTACCTCCTGAAATCTGTTTTCTGCAATTTTGCCTTGCTTTCAAATCCTCTTCGTTGCCTTCCCTCAATATATCTGTGGATGAGAGTTATCATTTATAACTCTGCGGGTTTGTGAATTGCAGTGTCCCTGAGCTCCATTTTTCAACTCGCTTTTTTGGGAGCTGGCCGCAAAAGCGCAGGATTGCCTCAGGCCCTATTGTGCTTCTGGGCGGCAGGCTGAGCCTGTGATTAATTCTTCTTCCTGATGGGAAATTAGAGTGACCTGTGCCTGTCCCAACACCTAGATCTAGTCTCTCATTGGTTGCCCCTCTTCCCGTTCATCCTCAGGACAAATTGCAACCTGTACGGAACAGGAGGTTAAAGGTGCTGATTCTCCAAGTAAGGAGATTGCTAGTAAAGTAGCTGGAAAGGCGAACCCGAGCACAAGGAGATGAGAAATGGGGTGTGTTTTAGAAACCTTTCAAAGTCACACGGTGTACCATCTTCTGAGTTTCTCATGCATGTTTTCGATGTAGGAAGATGCCCTTGAACCTGGAGATTTGGGACCCATGGGATGGGTACCACGCAGTATTACTTTAAAGGGTCTGCACTTGCTCATCCAACCTCACCCAACCTCTAAGACCCAATAGTGTCCACCTTTATGTCTCATCCAGCTGTGGGTCCAGATATGGTCAATCCAGGTTGCATCACAGCCTCTGAACTAATTTTGTAAGAATTTCTCTCTCTTTCACTGTCTTTGTTTTACGGGTTTTTAAAAGTAATTTATTTTTATAATGGGGTTTAGCTGCTTTTCACGGCTGTGTATATGCGGCTTTACACCCACTTGACTCACTTCCAGAGAGATATCAATACATAGGTTTTAAGATTCTTACTAGTCAGATATATACTTGTGCGGTGAATAGGGGGTGTTGAGTCCAGTTCACTGAGCAAGGAGTGGGTCTTGTTTATTACATATTGGGTGTATGGAACGGTATCTGAGCTAATATGAAACCCTTGTTTTATGCATCACCCCACCTCACCTTTCCCGTTAAGCAGCCATAGTGTGTTTTCTAAACGTGTGACTCTGTTCTGTTTTGTAATTCAGTTCAAGTGTAGCGGTTTTTACATTCCCTCTATAAGTGATAGCTTTTGATAAGTGTCTTTTTCTGTGTGACTTATTTCACTTACAATCGTCGTACCTAAATCCACTCATCTTGCTTCTACTAGCCTTATGACATTGATTTCATGTCTGAGTGATATTCCATTGTACATAAGGATCACAACTTCTTTATCTATTTTTCTCTTTCCTGGGATATTTATGTTGTCATGAAGTGGAGGTTCTTGTCAACAGAGCAGCCCTAAACTTTGGGGTGCCTGTGTCTTGCTGATTTTTAGTTTTCCCAATTTATACGCCCATGAGTGGACGTGCCCTATGCTCCCTAAGCTGTGTTTTTTCGATGTTTCAGGACACACCGTACACTTCTCCAGAGTGGCTGTTGGCAATTTACATCCCGCTCATCAGCGTAGCAAGGCTGCCATTTCTCCATGGCCTGTCCTGCATTTCTGGTTTTGACACTTTTTGCAGCATGGCCCTTTTGACCGATGGGAAGCGAGACTTCTTTGTAGCGCTGATTTGCCTTTCCAGGTTGCTTGGTTGGCCAAAAAGGGCGTATGCGTTTTTTCCTGAATATATTCAGGAAAAAACGCATACGCCCTTTTTGGCCAAGGGCATCATTGTCGACCTTTTGCCGCTTTTCATGTGCTTTAAAGGCGATTCGAATCTACCTCCTGAAATCTGTTTTCTGCAATTCTGCCTTGCTTTCAAATCCTCTTCGTTGCCTTCCCTCAATATATCTGTGGATGAGAGTTATCATTTATAACTCTGCGGGTTTGTGAATTGCAGTGTCCCTGAGCTCCATTTTTCAACTCGCTTTTTTGGGAGCTGGCCGCAAAAGCGCGGGATTGCCTCAGGCCCTATTTTGCTTCTGGGCGGCAGGCTGAGCCTGTGATTAATTCTTCTTCCTGATGGGAAATTAGAGTGACCTGTGCCTGTCCCAACACCTAGATCTAGTCTCTCATTGGTTGCCCCTCTTCCCGTTCATCCTCAGGACAAATTGCAACCTGTACAGAACAGGAGGTTAAAGGTGCTGATTCTCCAAGTAGGGAGATTGCTAGTAAAGTAGCTGGAATGGCGAACCCGAGCACAAGGAGATGAGAAATGAGGTGCGTTTTAGAAACCTTTCAAAATCACACGGTGTACCATCTTCTGAGTTTCTCATGCATGTTTTCGATGTAGGAAGATGCCCTTGAACCTGGAGACTTGGGACCCATGGGATGGGTACCACGCAGTATTACTTTAAAGGGTCTGCGTTTGCTCACCCAACCTAACCCAACCTTTCAGCCCCAAGAGTGTCCACCCTTATGTCTCATCCAGCTGTGCGTGTAGATATGGTCAATCCAGGTTGCATCACAGCCTCTGAACGAATTTTGTAAGAATTTCTCTCTCTTTCACTGTCTTTGTTTTACGGGTTTTTAAAAGTAATTTATTTTTATAATGGGGTTTAGCTGCTTTTCACGGCTGTGTTTATGCGGATTTACACCCACTTGACTCACTTCCAGACAGATATCAATACATAGGTTTTAAGATTCTTACTAGTCACATATATTCTTGTGCGGTGAATAGGGGGTGTTGAGTCCAGTTCACTGAGCAAGGAGTAGGTCTTGTCTATTACATATTGGGTGTATGGAACGGTATCTGAGCGAATTTGAACCCCTTGTTTTATGCATCACCCCACCTCACCTTTCCCGTTAAGCAGCCATAGTGTGTTTTCTAAACGTGTGACTCTGTTCTGTTTTGTAATTCAGTTCAAGTGTAGCGGTTTTTACATTCCCTCTATAAGTGATAGCTTATGATAAGTGTCTTTTTCTGTGTGACTTATTTCACTTAGAATCGTCGTACCTAACTCCACTCATCTTGCTTCTACTAGCCTTATGACATTGATTTCATGTCTGAGTGATATTCCATTGTACATAAGGACCATGACTTCTTTATCCATTTTTCTCTTTCCTGGGATATTTAAGTTGTCATGAAGTGGAGGTCCTTGTCAACAGAGCAGCCCTAAACTTTGGGGTGCCTGTGTCTTGCTGATTTTTCTTTTTCCCAATTTATACGCCCATGAGTGGCCGTGACCTATGCTCCCTAAGCTGTGTTTTTTTGATGTTTCAGGACACACCGTACACTTCTCCAGAGTGGCTGTTGGCAATTAACATCCCGCCCATCAGCGTAGCAAGGCTGCCATTTCTCCACGCCTGTCCTGCATTGCTGGTTTTGACAATTTTTGCAGCATGACCCTTTTGACCGATGGGAAGCGAGACTTCTTTGTAGCGCTGATTTGCCTTTCCAGGTTGCTTGGTTGGCCAAAAAGGGCGTATGCGTTTTTTCCTGAATATATTCAGGAAAAAACGCATACGCCCTTTTTGGCCAAGGGCATCATTGTCGACGTTTTGCCGCTTTTCATGTGCTTTAAAGGCGATTCGAATCTACCTCCTGAAACCTGTTTCCTGCAGTTCTGCCTTGCTTTCAAATCCTCTTCGTTGCTTTCCCTTAATATATTTGTGGACGACAGTTATCATTTATAACTCAGCAGGTTTGTGAATGGCAGTGCCCCTGAGCTCCATTTTTCAAGTGTCTTGTTTGGGAGCTGGCCGCAAAAGCAGGGGATTGCCTCAGGCCCTATTCTGGTTCCCGGCGGCAGGCTGAGCCTGTGGTTAATTCTTCTTCCTGATGGGAAAATAGAGTGACCTGTGCCTGTCCCAACACCTAGATCTAGTCTCTCATTGGTTGCCCCTCTTCCCGTTCATCCTCAGGACTAATTGCAACCTGTAGGGAACAGGAGCTTAAAGGTGCTGATTCTCCAAGTAGGGAGATTGCTAGTGAAGTAGCTGGAATGGCGAACCCGAGCACAAGGAGATGAGAAATGAGGTGCGTTTTAGAAACCTTTCAAAATCACACGGTGTACCTTCTTCTGGGTTCCTCATGCAAGATTTCGATGTAGGAAGATGCCCTTAAACCTGGAGATTTGGGACCCATGGGATGGGTACCATGCAGTATTACTTTAAAGGGTCTGCGTTTGCTCACCCAACCTCACCCAACCTCTCAGCCCCAAGAGTGTCCACCCTTATGTCTCATCCAGCTGTGTGTCTAGATATGGTCAATCCAGGTTGCATCACAGCCCCTGAACGAATTTTGTAAGAATTTCTCTCTCTTTCACTGTCTTTGTTTTACGGGTTTTTAAAAGTAATGTATTTTTATAATGGGGTTTAGCTGCTTTTCACGGCTGTGTTTATGCGGATTTACACCCACTTGACTCACTTCCAGACAGATATCAATACATAGGTTATAAGATTGTTACTCTTCACATATATACTTGTGCGGTGAATAGGGGGTGTTGAGTCCAGTTCACTGAGCAAGGAGTAGGTCTTGTCTATTACATATTGGGTGTATGGAACGGTATCTGAGCGAATTTGAACCCCTTGTTTTATGCATCACCCCACCTCACCTTTCCCGTTAAGCAGCCATTGTGTGTTTTCTAAACGTGTGATTCTGTTCTGTTCTGTAATTCAGTTCAAGTGTAGCGGTTTTTACATTCCCTCTATAAGTGATAGCTTATGATAAGTGTCTTTTCCTGTGTGACTTATTTCACTTAGAATCGTCGTACCTAAGTCCACTCATCTTGCTTCTACTAGCCTTATGACATTGATTTCATGTCTGAGTGATATTGCATTGTACATAAGGACCACAACTTCTTTATCCATTTTTCTCTTTCCTGGGATATTTAAGGTGTCATGAAGTGGAGGTTCTTGTCAACAGAGCAGCCCTAAACTTTGGGGTGCCTGTGTCTTGCTGATTTTTAGTTTTCCCAATTTATACGCCCATGAGTGGATGTGCCCTATGCTCCCTAAGCTGTGTTTTTTCGATGTTTCAGGACACACCGTACACTTCTCCAGAGTGGCTGTTGGCAATTTACATCCCGCGCATCAGCGTAGCAAGGCTGCCATTTCTCCATGGCCTGTCCTGCATTTCTGGTTTTGACACTTTTTGCAGCATGGCCCTTTTGACAGATGGGAAGCGAGACTTCTTTGTAGCGCTGATTTGCCTTTCCAGGTTGCTTGGTTGGCCAAAAAGGGCGTATGCGTTTTTTCCTGAATATATTCAGGAAAAAACGCATACGCCCTTTTTGGCCAAGGGCATCATTGTCGACGTTTTGCCGCTTTTCATGTGCTTTAAAGGCGATTCGAATCTACCTCCTGAAATCGGTTTTCTGCAATTCTGCCTTGCTTTCAAATCCTCTTCGTTGCCTTCCCTCAATATATTTGTGGACGAGAGTTATCATTTATAACTCTGCGGGTTTGTGAATTGCAGTGTCCCTGAGCTCCATTTTTCAACTCGCTTTTTTGGGAGCTGGCCGCAAAAGCGCGGGATTGCCTCAGGCCCTATTGTGCTTCTGGGCGGCAGGCTGAGCCTGTGGTTAATTCTTCTTCCTGATGGGAAAATAGAGTGACCTGTGCCTGTCCCAACACCTAGATCTAGTCTCTCATTGGTTGCCCCTCTTCCCGTTCATCCTCAGGACAAATTGCAACCTGTACAGAACAGGAGGTTAAAGGTGCTGATTCTCCAAGTAGGGAGATTGCTAGTGAAGTAGCTGGAATGGCGAACCCGAGCACAAGGAGATGAGAAATGAGGTGCGTTTTAGAAACCTTTCAAAATCACAGGGTGTACCATCTTCTGGGTTTCTCATGCATGTTTTCGATGTAGGAAGATGCCCTTGAACCTGGAGATTTGGGACCCAAGGGATGGGTACCACGCAGTATTACTTAAAGGGTCTGCGTTTTCTCACCCAACCTCACCCAACCTCTCAGCCCCAAGAGTGTCCACCCTTATGTCTCATCCAGCTGTGGGTCTAGATATGGTCAATCCAGGTTGCATCACAGCCCCTGAACGAATTTTGTAAGAATATGTCTCTCTTTCACTGTCTTTGTTTTACGGGTTTTTAAAAGTAATTTATTTTTATAATGGGGTTTAGCTGCTTTTCACGGCTGTGTTTATGCGGATTTACACCCACTTGACTCACTTCCAGACAGATATCAATACATAGGTTTTAAGATTCTTACTAGTCACATATATTCTTGTGCGGTGAATAGGGGGTGTTGAGTCCAGTTCACTGAGCAAGGAGTAGGTCTTGTCTATTACATATTGGGTGTATGGAACGGTATCTGAGCGAATTTGAACCCCTTGTTTTATGCATCACCCCACCTCACCTTTCCCGTTAAGCAGCCATAGTGTGTTTTCTAAACGTGTGACTCTGTTCTGTTTTGTAATTCAGTTCAAGTGTAGCGGTTTTTACATTCCCTCTATAAGTGATAGCTTATGATAAGTGTCTTTTTCTGTGTGACTTATTTCACTTAGAATCGTCGTACCTAACTCCACTCATCTTGCTTCTACTAGCCTTATGACATTGATTTCATGTCTGAGTGATATTCCATTGTACATAAGGACCATGACTTCTTTATCCATTTTTCTCTTTCCTGGGATATTTAAGTTGTCATGAAGTGGAGGTCCTTGTCAACAGAGCAGCCCTAAACTTTGGGGTGCCTGTGTCTTGCTGATTTTTAGTTTTCCCAATTTATACGCCCATGAGTGGACGTGCCCTATGCTCCCTAAGCTGTGTTTTTTCGATGTTTCAGGACACACCGTACACTTCTCCAGAGTGGCTGCTGGCAATTAACATCCCGCCCATCAGCGTAGCAAGGCTGCCATTTCTCCACGCCTGTCCTGCATTTCTGGTTTTGACACTTTTTGCAGCATGACCCTTTTGACCGATGGGAAGCGAGACTTCTTTGTAGCGCTGATTTGCCTTTCCAGGTTGCTTGGTTGGCCAAAAAGGGAGTATGCGTTTTTTCCTGAATATATTCAGGAAAAAACGCATACGCCCTTTTTGGCCAAGGGCATCATTGTCGACCTTTTGCCGCTTTTCATGTGCTTTAAAGGCGATTCGAATCTACCTCCTGAAATCTGTTTTCTGCAATTCTGCCTTGCTTTCAAATCCTCTTCGTTGCCTTCCCTCAATATATCTGTGGATGAGAGTTATCATTTATAACTCTGCGGGTTTGTGAATTGCAGTGTCCCTGAGCTCCATTTTTCAACTCGCTTTTTTGGGAGCTGGCCGCAAAAGCGCGGGATTGCCTCAGGCCCTATTTTGCTTCTGGGCGGCAGGCTGAGCCTGTGATTAATTCTTCTTCCTGATGGGAAATTAGAGTGACCTGTGCCTGTCCCAACACCTAGATCTAGTCTCTCATTGGTTGCCCCTCTTCCCGTTCATCCTCAGGACAAATTGCAACCTGTACAGAACAGGAGGTTAAAGGTGCTGATTCTCCAAGTAGGGAGATTGCTAGTAAAGTAGCTGGAATGGCGAACCCGAGCACAAGGAGATGAGAAATGAGGTGCGTTTTAGAAACCTTTCAAAATCACACGGTGTACCATCTTCTGAGTTTCTCATGCATGTTTTCGATGTAGGAAGATGCCCTTGAACCTGGAGACTTGGGACCCATGGGATGGGTACCACGCAGTATTACTTTAAAGGGTCTGCGTTTGCTCACCCAACCTAACCCAACCTTTCAGCCCCAAGAGTGTCCACCCTTATGTCTCATCCAGCTGTGCGTGTAGATATGGTCAATCCAGGTTGCATCACAGCCTCTGAACGAATTTTGTAAGAATTTCTCTCTCTTTCACTGTCTTTGTTTTACGGGTTTTTAAAAGTAATTTATTTTTATAATGGGGTTTAGCTGCTTTTCACGGCTGTGTTTATGCGGCTTTACACCCACTTGACTCACTTCCAGACAGATATCAATACATAGGTTTTAAGATTCTTACTAGTCACATATATTCTTGTGCGGTGAATAGGGGGTGTTGAGTCCAGTTCACTGAGCAAGGAGTAGGTCTTGTCTATTACATATTGGGTGTATGGAACGGTATCTGAGCGAATTTGAACCCCTTGTTTTATGCATCACCCCACCTCACCTTTCCCGTTAAGCAGCCATAGTGTGTTTTCTAAACGTGTGACTCTGTTCTGTTTTGTAATTCAGTTCAAGTGTAGCGGTTTTTACATTCCCTCTATAAGTGATAGCTTATGATAAGTGTCTTTTTCTGTGTGACTTATTTCACTTAGAATCGTCGTACCTAACTCCACTCATCTTGCTTCTACTAGCCTTATGACATTGATTTCATGTCTGAGTTATATTCCATTGTACATAAGGACCATGACTTCTTTATCCATTTTTCTCTTTCCTGGGATATTTAAGTTGTCATGAAGTGGAGGTCCTTGTCAACAGAGCAGCCCTAAACTTTGGGGTGCCTGTGTCTTGCTGATTTTTCTTTTTCCCAATTTATACGCCCATGAGTGGCCGTGACCTATGCTCCCTAAGCTGTGTTTTTTTGATGTTTCAGGACACACCGTACACTTCTCCAGAGTGGCTGTTGGCAATTAACATCCCGCCCATCAGCGTAGCAAGGCTGCCATTTCTCCACGCCTGTCCTGCATTGCTGGTTTTGACAATTTTTGCAGCATGACCCTTTTGACCGATGGGAAGCGAGACTTCTTTGTAGCGCTGATTTGCCTTTCCAGGTTGCTTGGTTGGCCAAAAAGGGCGTATGCGTTTTTTCCTGAATATATTCAGGAAAAAACGCATACGCCCTTTTTGGCCAAGGGCATCATTGTCGACGTTTTGCCGCTTTTCATGTGCTTTAAAGGCGATTCGAATCTACCTCCTGAAACCTGTTTCCTGCAGTTCTGCCTTGCTTTCAAATCCTCTTCGTTGCTTTCCCTTAATATATTTGTGGACGACAGTTATCATTTATAACTCAGCAGGTTTGTGAATGGCAGTGCCCCTGAGCTCCATTTTTCAAGTGTCTTGTTTGGGAGCTGGCCGCAAAAGCAGGGGATTGCCTCAGGCCCTATTCTGGTTCCCGGCGGCAGGCTGAGCCTGTGGTTAATTCTTCTTCCTGATGGGAAAATAGAGTGACCTGTGCCTGTCCCAACACCTAGATCAAGTCTCTCATTGGTTGCCCCTCTTCCCGTTCATCCTCAGGACTAATTGCAACCTGTAGGGAACAGGAGCTTAAAGGTGCTGATTCTCCAAGTAGGGAGATTGCTAGTGAAGTAGCTGGAATGGCGAACCCGAGCACAAGGAGATGAGAAATGAGGTGCGTTTTAGAAACCTTTCAAAATCACACGGTGTACCTTCTTCTGGGTTCCTCATGCAAGATTTCGATGTAGGAAGATGCCCTTAAACCTGGAGATTTGGGACCCATGGGATGGGTACCATGCAGTATTACTTTAAAGGGTCTGCGTTTGCTCACCCAACCTCACCCAACCTCTCAGCCCCAAGAGTGTCCACCCTTATGTCTCATCCAGCTGTGGGTCTAGATATGGTCAATCCAGGTTGCATCACAGCCCCTGAACGAATTTTGTAAGAATTTCTCTCTCTTTCACTGTCTTTGTTTTACGGGTTTTTAAAAGTAATGTATTTTTATAATGGGGTTTAGCTGCTTTTCACGGCTGTGTTTATGCGGATTTACACCCACTTGACTCACTTCCAGACAGATATCAATACATAGGTTATAAGATTGTTACTCTTCACATATATACTTGTGCGGTGAATAGGGGGTGTTGAGTCCAGTTCACTGAGCAAGGAGTAGGTCTTGTCTATTACATATTGGGTGTATGGAACGGTATCTGAGCGAATTTGAACCCCTTGTTTTATGCATCACCCCACCTCACCTTTCCCGTTAAGCAGCCATTGTGTGTTTTCTAAACGTGTGATTCTGTTCTGTTCTGTAATTCAGTTCAAGTGTAGCGGTTTTTACATTCCCTCTATAAGTGATAGCTTATGATAAGTGTCTTTTCCTGTGTGACTTATTTCACTTAGAATCGTCGTACCTAAGTCCACTCATCTTGCTTCTACTAGCCTTATGACATTGATTTCATGTCTGAGTGATATTGCATTGTACATAAGGACCACAACTTCTTTATCCATTTTTCTCTTTCCTGGGATATTTAAGGTGTCATGAAGTGGAGGTTCTTGTCAACAGAGCAGCCCTAAACTTTGGGGTGCCTGTGTCTTGCTGATTTTTAGTTTTCCCAATTTATACGCCCATGAGTGGATGTGCCCTATGCTCCCTAAGCTGTGTTTTTTCGATGTTTCAGGACACACCGTACACTTCTCCAGAGTGGCTGTTGGCAATTTACATCCCGCTCATCAGCGTAGCAAGGCTGCCATTTCTCCATGGCCTGTCCTGCATTTCTGGTTTTGACACTTTTTGCAGCATGGCCCTTTTGACAGATGGGAAGCGAGACTTCTTTGTAGCGCTGATTTGCCTTTCCAGGTTGCTTGGTTGGCCAAAAAGGGCGTATGCGTTTTTTCCTGAATATATTCAGGAAAAAACGCATACGCCCTTTTTGGCCAAGGGCATCATTGTCGACGTTTTGCCGCTTTTCATGTGCTTTAAAGGCGATTCGAATCTACCTCCTGAAATCGGTTTTCTGCAATTCTGCCTTGCTTTCAAATCCTCTTCGTTGCCTTCCCTCAATATATTTGTGGACGAGAGTTATCATTTATAACTCTGCGGGTTTGTGAATTGCAGTGTCCCTGAGCTCCATTTTTCAACTCGCTTTTTTGGGAGCTGGCCGCAAAAGCGCGGGATTGCCTCAGGCCCTATTGTGCTTCTGGGCGGCAGGCTGAGCCTGTGGTTAATTCTTCTTCCTGATGGGAAAATAGAGTGACCTGTGCCTGTCCCAACACCTAGATCTAGTCTCTCATTGGTTGCCCCTCTTCCCGTTCATCCTCAGGACAAATTGCAACCTGTACAGAACAGGAGGTTAAAGGTGCTGATTCTCCAAGTAGGGAGATTGCTAGTGAAGTAGCTGGAATGGCGAACCCGAGCACAAGGAGATGAGAAATGAGGTGCGTTTTAGAAACCTTTCAAAATCACAGGGTGTACCATCTTCTGGGTTTCTCATGCATGTTTTCGATGTAGGAAGATGCCCTTGAACCTGGAGATTTGGGACCCAAGGGATGGGTACCACGCAGTATTACTTAAAGGGTCTGCGTTTTCTCACCCAACCTCACCCAACCTCTCAGCCCCAAGAGTGTCCACCCTTATGTCTCATCCAGCTGTGGGTCTAGATATGGTCAATCCAGGTTGCATCACAGCCCCTGAACGAATTTTGTAAGAATATGTCTCTCTTTCACTGTCTTTGTTTTACGGGTTTTTAAAAGTAATTTATTTTTATAATGGGGTTTAGCTGCTTTTCACGGCTGTGTTTATGCGGATTTACACCCACTTGACTCACTTCCAGACAGATATCAATACATAGGTTTTAAGATTCTTACTAGTCACATATATTCTTGTGCGGTGAATAGGGGGTGTTGAGTCCAGTTCACTGAGCAAGGAGTAGGTCTTGTCTATTACATATTGGGTGTATGGAACGGTATCTGAGCGAATTTGAACCCCTTGTTTTATGCATCACCCCACCTCACCTTTCCCGTTAAGCAGCCATAGTGTGTTTTCTAAACGTGTGACTCTGTTCTGTTTTGTAATTCAGTTCAAGTGTAGCGGTTTTTACATTCCCTCTATAAGTGATAGCTTATGATAAGTGTCTTTTTCTGTGTGACTTATTTCACTTAGAATCGTCGTACCTAACTCCACTCATCTTGCTTCTACTAGCCTTATGACATTGATTTCATGTCTGAGTGATATTCCATTGTACATAAGGACCATGACTTCTTTATCCATTTTTCTCTTTCCTGGGATATTTAAGTTGTCATGAAGTGGAGGTCCTTGTCAACAGAGCAGCCCTAAACTTTGGGGTGCCTGTGTCTTGCTGATTTTTAGTTTTCCCAATTTATACGCCCATGAGTGGACGTGCCCTATGCTCCCTAAGCTGTGTTTTTTCGATGTTTCAGGACACACCGTACACTTCTCCAGAGTGGCTGCTGGCAATTAACATCCCGCCCATCAGCGTAGCAAGGCTGCCATTTCTCCACGCCTGTCCTGCATTTCTGGTTTTGACACTTTTTGCAGCATGACCCTTTTGACCGATGGGAAGCGAGACTTCTTTGTAGCGCTGATTTGCCTTTCCAGGTTGCTTGGTTGGCCAAAAAGGGAGTATGCGTTTTTTCCTGAATATATTCAGGAAAAAACGCATACGCCCTTTTTGGCCAAGGGCATCATTGTCGAAGATTGCCACTTTTCATGTGCTTTAAAGGCGATTCGAATCTACCTCCTGAAATCTGTTTCCTGCAATTCTGCCTTGCTTTCAAATCCTCTTCGTTGCCTTCCCTCAATATATTTGTGGACGAGAGTTATCATTTATAACTCAGCAGGTTTGTGAATGGCAGTGCCCCTGAGCTCCATTTTTCAACTGTCTTGTTTGGGAGCTGGCCGCAAAAGCACGGGATTGCCTCTGGCCCTATTCTGGTTCCCGGCGGCAGGCTGAGCCTGTGGTTAATTCTTCTTACTGATGGGAAAATAGAGTGACCTGTGCCTGTCCCAACACCTAGATCTAGTCTCTCATTGGTTGCCCCTCTTCCCGTTCATCCTCAGGACAAATTGCAACCTGTACAGAACAGGAGGTTAAAGGTGCTGATTCTCCAAGTAGGGAGATTGCTAGTGAAGTAGCTGGAATGGCGAACCCGAGCACAAGGAGATGAGAAATGAGGTGCGTTTTAGAAACCTTTCAAAATCACACGGTGTACCTTCTTCTGGGTACCTCATGCAAGATTTCGATGTAGGAAGATGCCCTTGAACCTGGAGATTTGGGACCCATGGGATGGGTACCATGCAGTATTACTTTAAAGGGTCTGCGTTTGCTCACCCAACCTCACCCAACCTCTCAGCCCCAAGAGTGTCCACCCTTATGTCTCATCCAGCTGTTGGTCTAGATATGGTCAATCCAGGTTGCATCACAGCCCCTGAACGAATTTTGTAAGAATTTCTCTCTCTTTCACTGTCTTTGTTTTACGGGTTTTTAAAAGTAATTTATTTTTATAATGGGGTTAAGCTGCTTTTCACGGCTGTGTTTATGCGGATTTACAACCACTTGACTCACTTCCAGACAGATATCAATACATAGGTTTTAAGATTCTTACTAGTCACATATATTCTTGTGCGGTGAATAGGGGGTGTTGAGTTCAGTTCACTGAGCAAGGAGTAGGTCTTGTCTATTACATATTGGGTGTATGGAACGGTATCTGAGCGAATTTGAACCCCTTGTTTTATGCATCACCCCACCTCACCTTTCCCGTTAAGCAGCCATAGTGTGTTTTCTAAACGTGTGATTCTGTTCTGTTCTGTAATTCAGTTCAAGTGTAGCGGTTTTTACATTCCCTCTATAAGTGATAGCTTATGATAAGTGTCTTTTTCTGTGTGACTTATTTCACTTAGAATCGTCGTACCTAAGTCCACTCATCTTGCTTCTACTAGCCTTATGACATTGATTTCATGTCTGAGTGATATTGCATTGTACATAAGGACCACAACTTCTTTATCCATTTTTCTCTTTCCTGGGATATTTAAGGTGTCATGAAGTGGAGGTTCTTGTCAACAGAGCAGCCCTAAACTTTGGGGTGCCTGTGTCTTGCTGATTTTTAGTTTTCCCAATTTATACGCCCATGAGTGGACGTGCCCTATGCTCCCTAAGCTGTGTTTTTTCGATGTTTCAGGACACACCGTACACTTCTCCAGAGTGGCTGTTGGCAATTTACATCCCGCTCATCAGCGTAGCAAGGCTGCCATTTCTCCATGGCCTGTCCTGCATTTCTGGTTTTGACACTTTTTGCAGCATGGCCCTTTTGACCGATGGGAAGCGAGACTTCTTTGTAGCGCTGATTTGCCTTTCCAGGTTGCTTGGTTGGCCAAAAAGGGCGTATGCGTTTTTTCCTGAATATATTCAGGAAAAAACGCATACGCCCTTTTTGGCCAAGGGCATCATTGTCGACGTTTTGCCGCTTTTCATGTGCTTTAAAGGCGATTCGAATCTACCTCCTGAAATCTGTTTTCTGCAATTTTGCCTTGCTTTCAAATCCTCTTCGTTGCCTTCCCTCAATATATCTGTGGATGAGAGTTATCATTTATAACTCTGCGGGTTTGTGAATTGCAGTGTCCCTGAGCTCCATTTTTCAACTCGCTTTTTTGGGAGCTGGCCGCAAAAGCGCAGGATTGCCTCAGGCCCTATTGTGCTTCTGGGCGGCAGGCTGAGCCTGTGATTAATTCTTCTTCCTGATGGGAAATTAGAGTGACCTGTGCCTGTCCCAACACCTAGATCTAGTCTCTCATTGGTTGCCCCTCTTCCCGTTCATCCTCAGGACAAATTGCAACCTGTACGGAACAGGAGGTTAAAGGTGCTGATTCTCCAAGTAAGGAGATTGCTAGTAAAGTAGCTGGAAAGGCGAACCCGAGCACAAGGAGATGAGAAATGGGGTGTGTTTTAGAAACCTTTCAAAGTCACACGGTGTACCATCTTCTGAGTTTCTCATGCATGTTTTCGATGTAGGAAGATGCCCTTGAACCTGGAGATTTGGGACCCATGGGATGGGTACCACGCAGTATTACTTTAAAGGGTCTGCACTTGCTCATCCAACCTCACCCAACCTCTAAGACCCAATAGTGTCCACCTTTATGTCTCATCCAGCTGTGGGTCCAGATATGGTCAATCCAGGTTGCATCACAGCCTCTGAACTAATTTTGTAAGAATTTCTCTCTCTTTCACTGTCTTTGTTTTACGGGTTTTTAAAAGTAATTTATTTTTATAATGGGGTTTAGCTGCTTTTCACGGCTGTGTATATGCGGCTTTACACCCACTTGACTCACTTCCAGAGAGATATCAATACATAGGTTTTAAGATTCTTACTAGTCAGATATATACTTGTGCGGTGAATAGGGGGTGTTGAGTCCAGTTCACTGAGCAAGGAGTGGGTCTTGTTTATTACATATTGGGTGTATGGAACGGTATCTGAGCTAATATGAAACCCTTGTTTTATGCATCACCCCACCTCACCTTTCCCGTTAAGCAGCCATAGTGTGTTTTCTAAACGTGTGACTCTGTTCTGTTTTGTAATTCAGTTCAAGTGTAGCGGTTTTTACATTCCCTCTATAAGTGATAGCTTTTGATAAGTGTCTTTTTCTGTGTGACTTATTTCACTTACAATCGTCGTACCTAAATCCACTCATCTTGCTTCTACTAGCCTTATGACATTGATTTCATGTCTGAGTGATATTCCATTGTACATAAGGATCACAACTTCTTTATCTATTTTTCTCTTTCCTGGGATATTTATGTTGTCATGAAGTGGAGGTTCTTGTCAACAGAGCAGCCCTAAACTTTGGGGTGCCTGTGTCTTGCTGATTTTTAGTTTTCCCAATTTATACGCCCATGAGTGGACGTGCCCTATGCTCCCTAAGCTGTGTTTTTTCGATGTTTCAGGACACACCGTACACTTCTCCAGAGTGGCTGTTGGCAATTTACATCCCGCTCATCAGCGTAGCAAGGCTGCCATTTCTCCATGGCCTGTCCTGCATTTCTGGTTTTGACACTTTTTGCAGCATGGCCCTTTTGACCGATGGGAAGCGAGACTTCTTTGTAGCGCTGATTTGCCTTTCCAGGTTGCTTGGTTGGCCAAAAAGGGCGTATGCGTTTTTTCCTGAATATATTCAGGAAAAAACGCATACGCCCTTTTTGGCCAAGGGCATCATTGTCGACCTTTTGCCGCTTTTCATGTGCTTTAAAGGCGATTCGAATCTACCTCCTGAAATCTGTTTTCTGCAATTCTGCCTTGCTTTCAAATCCTCTTCGTTGCCTTCCCTCAATATATCTGTGGATGAGAGTTATCATTTATAACTCTGCGGGTTTGTGAATTGCAGTGTCCCTGAGCTCCATTTTTCAACTCGCTTTTTTGGGAGCTGGCCGCAAAAGCGCGGGATTGCCTCAGGCCCTATTTTGCTTCTGGGCGGCAGGCTGAGCCTGTGATTAATTCTTCTTCCTGATGGGAAATTAGAGTGACCTGTGCCTGTCCCAACACCTAGATCTAGTCTCTCATTGGTTGCCCCTCTTCCCGTTCATCCTCAGGACAAATTGCAACCTGTACAGAACAGGAGGTTAAAGGTGCTGATTCTCCAAGTAGGGAGATTGCTAGTAAAGTAGCTGGAATGGCGAACCCGAGCACAAGGAGATGAGAAATGAGGTGCGTTTTAGAAACCTTTCAAAATCACACGGTGTACCATCTTCTGAGTTTCTCATGCATGTTTTCGATGTAGGAAGATGCCCTTGAACCTGGAGACTTGGGACCCATGGGATGGGTACCACGCAGTATTACTTTAAAGGGTCTGCGTTTGCTCACCCAACCTAACCCAACCTTTCAGCCCCAAGAGTGTCCACCCTTATGTCTCATCCAGCTGTGCGTGTAGATATGGTCAATCCAGGTTGCATCACAGCCTCTGAACGAATTTTGTAAGAATTTCTCTCTCTTTCACTGTCTTTGTTTTACGGGTTTTTAAAAGTAATTTATTTTTATAATGGGGTTTAGCTGCTTTTCACGGCTGTGTTTATGCGGATTTACACCCACTTGACTCACTTCCAGACAGATATCAATACATAGGTTTTAAGATTCTTACTAGTCACATATATTCTTGTGCGGTGAATAGGGGGTGTTGAGTCCAGTTCACTGAGCAAGGAGTAGGTCTTGTCTATTACATATTGGGTGTATGGAACGGTATCTGAGCGAATTTGAACCCCTTGTTTTATGCATCACCCCACCTCACCTTTCCCGTTAAGCAGCCATAGTGTGTTTTCTAAACGTGTGACTCTGTTCTGTTTTGTAATTCAGTTCAAGTGTAGCGGTTTTTACATTCCCTCTATAAGTGATAGCTTATGATAAGTGTCTTTTTCTGTGTGACTTATTTCACTTAGAATCGTCGTACCTAACTCCACTCATCTTGCTTCTACTAGCCTTATGACATTGATTTCATGTCTGAGTGATATTCCATTGTACATAAGGACCATGACTTCTTTATCCATTTTTCTCTTTCCTGGGATATTTAAGTTGTCATGAAGTGGAGGTCCTTGTCAACAGAGCAGCCCTAAACTTTGGGGTGCCTGTGTCTTGCTGATTTTTCTTTTTCCCAATTTATACGCCCATGAGTGGCCGTGACCTATGCTCCCTAAGCTGTGTTTTTTTGATGTTTCAGGACACACCGTACACTTCTCCAGAGTGGCTGTTGGCAATTAACATCCCGCCCATCAGCGTAGCAAGGCTGCCATTTCTCCACGCCTGTCCTGCATTGCTGGTTTTGACAATTTTTGCAGCATGACCCTTTTGACCGATGGGAAGCGAGACTTCTTTGTAGCGCTGATTTGCCTTTCCAGGTTGCTTGGTTGGCCAAAAAGGGCGTATGCGTTTTTTCCTGAATATATTCAGGAAAAAACGCATACGCCCTTTTTGGCCAAGGGCATCATTGTCGACGTTTTGCCGCTTTTCATGTGCTTTAAAGGCGATTCGAATCTACCTCCTGAAACCTGTTTCCTGCAGTTCTGCCTTGCTTTCAAATCCTCTTCGTTGCTTTCCCTTAATATATTTGTGGACGACAGTTATCATTTATAACTCAGCAGGTTTGTGAATGGCAGTGCCCCTGAGCTCCATTTTTCAAGTGTCTTGTTTGGGAGCTGGCCGCAAAAGCAGGGGATTGCCTCAGGCCCTATTCTGGTTCCCGGCGGCAGGCTGAGCCTGTGGTTAATTCTTCTTCCTGATGGGAAAATAGAGTGACCTGTGCCTGTCCCAACACCTAGATCTAGTCTCTCATTGGTTGCCCCTCTTCCCGTTCATCCTCAGGACTAATTGCAACCTGTAGGGAACAGGAGCTTAAAGGTGCTGATTCTCCAAGTAGGGAGATTGCTAGTGAAGTAGCTGGAATGGCGAACCCGAGCACAAGGAGATGAGAAATGAGGTGCGTTTTAGAAACCTTTCAAAATCACACGGTGTACCTTCTTCTGGGTTCCTCATGCAAGATTTCGATGTAGGAAGATGCCCTTAAACCTGGAGATTTGGGACCCATGGGATGGGTACCATGCAGTATTACTTTAAAGGGTCTGCGTTTGCTCACCCAACCTCACCCAACCTCTCAGCCCCAAGAGTGTCCACCCTTATGTCTCATCCAGCTGTGGGTCTAGATATGGTCAATCCAGGTTGCATCACAGCCCCTGAACGAATTTTGTAAGAATTTCTCTCTCTTTCACTGTCTTTGTTTTACGGGTTTTTAAAAGTAATTTATTTTTATAATGGGGTTTAGCTGCTTTTCACTGCTGTGTTTCTGCGGCTTTACACCCACTTGACTCACTTCCAGACAGATATCAATACATAGGTTTTAAGATTGTTACTAGTCACATATATTCTTGTGCGGTGAATAGGGGGTGTTGAGTCCAGTTCACTGAGCAAGGAGTAGGTCTTGTCTATTACATATTGGGTGTATGGAACGGTATCTGAGCGAATTTGAACCCCTTGTTTTATGCATCACCCCACCTCACCTTTCCCGTTAAGCAGCCATTGTGTGTTTTCTAAACGTGTGATTCTGTTCTGTTCTGTAATTCAGTTCAAGTGTAGCGGTTTTTACATTCCCTCTATAAGTGATAGCTTATGATAAGTGTCTTTTCCTGTGTGACTTATTTCACTTAGAATCGTCGTACCTAAGTCCACTCATCTTGCTTCTACTAGCCTTATGACATTGATTTCATGTCTGAGTGATATTGCATTGTACATAAGGACCACAACTTCTTTATCCATTTTTCTCTTTCCTGGGATATTTAAGGTGTCATGAAGTGGAGGTTCTTGTCAACAGAGCAGCCCTAAACTTTGGGGTGCCTGTGTCTTGCTGATTTTTAGTTTTCCCAATTTATACGCCCATGAGTGGATGTGCCCTATGCTCCCTAAGCTGTGTTTTTTCGATGTTTCAGGACACACCGTACACTTCTCCAGAGTGGCTGTTGGCAATTTACATCCCGCGCATCAGCGTAGCAAGGCTGCCATTTCTCCATGGCCTGTCCTGCATTTCTGGTTTTGACACTTTTTGCAGCATGGCCCTTTTGACAGATGGGAAGCGAGACTTCTTTGTAGCGCTGATTTGCCTTTCCAGGTTGCTTGGTTGGCCAAAAAGGGCGTATGCGTTTTTTCCTGAATATATTCAGGAAAAAACGCATACGCCCTTTTTGGCCAAGGGCATCATTGTCGACGTTTTGCCGCTTTTCATGTGCTTTAAAGGCGATTCGAATCTACCTCCTGAAATCGGTTTTCTGCAATTCTGCCTTGCTTTCAAATCCTCTTCGTTGCCTTCCCTCAATATATTTGTGGACGAGAGTTATCATTTATAACTCTGCGGGTTTGTGAATTGCAGTGTCCCTGAGCTCCATTTTTCAACTCGCTTTTTTGGGAGCTGGCCGCAAAAGCGCGGGATTGCCTCAGGCCCTATTGTGCTTCTGGGCGGCAGGCTGAGCCTGTGGTTAATTCTTCTTCCTGATGGGAAAATAGAGTGACCTGTGCCTGTCCCAACACCTAGATCTAGTCTCTCATTGGTTGCCCCTCTTCCCGTTCATCCTCAGGACAAATTGCAACCTGTACAGAACAGGAGGTTAAAGGTGCTGATTCTCCAAGTAGGGAGATTGCTAGTGAAGTAGCTGGAATGGCGAACCCGAGCACAAGGAGATGAGAAATGAGGTGCGTTTTAGAAACCTTTCAAAATCACAGGGTGTACCATCTTCTGGGTTTCTCATGCATGTTTTCGATGTAGGAAGATGCCCTTGAACCTGGAGATTTGGGACCCAAGGGATGGGTACCACGCAGTATTACTTAAAGGGTCTGCGTTTTCTCACCCAACCTCACCCAACCTCTCAGCCCCAAGAGTGTCCACCCTTATGTCTCATCCAGCTGTGGGTCTAGATATGGTCAATCCAGGTTGCATCACAGCCCCTGAACGAATTTTGTAAGAATATGTCTCTCTTTCACTGTCTTTGTTTTACGGGTTTTTAAAAGTAATTTATTTTTATAATGGGGTTTAGCTGCTTTTCACGGCTGTGTTTATGCGGATTTACACCCACTTGACTCACTTCCAGACAGATATCAATACATAGGTTTTAAGATTCTTACTAGTCACATATATTCTTGTGCGGTGAATAGGGGGTGTTGAGTCCAGTTCACTGAGCAAGGAGTAGGTCTTGTCTATTACATATTGGGTGTATGGAACGGTATCTGAGCGAATTTGAACCCCTTGTTTTATGCATCACCCCACCTCACCTTTCCCGTTAAGCAGCCATAGTGTGTTTTCTAAACGTGTGACTCTGTTCTGTTTTGTAATTCAGTTCAAGTGTAGCGGTTTTTACATTCCCTCTATAAGTGATAGCTTATGATAAGTGTCTTTTTCTGTGTGACTTATTTCACTTAGAATCGTCGTACCTAACTCCACTCATCTTGCTTCTACTAGCCTTATGACATTGATTTCATGTCTGAGTGATATTCCATTGTACATAAGGACCATGACTTCTTTATCCATTTTTCTCTTTCCTGGGATATTTAAGTTGTCATGAAGTGGAGGTCCTTGTCAACAGAGCAGCCCTAAACTTTGGGGTGCCTGTGTCTTGCTGATTTTTAGTTTTCCCAATTTATACGCCCATGAGTGGACGTGCCCTATGCTCCCTAAGCTGTGTTTTTTCGATGTTTCAGGACACACCGTACACTTCTCCAGAGTGGCTGCTGGCAATTAACATCCCGCCCATCAGCGTAGCAAGGCTGCCATTTCTCCACGCCTGTCCTGCATTTCTGGTTTTGACACTTTTTGCAGCATGACCCTTTTGACCGATGGGAAGCGAGACTTCTTTGTAGCGCTGATTTGCCTTTCCAGGTTGCTTGGTTGGCCAAAAAGGGAGTATGCGTTTTTTCCTGAATATATTCAGGAAAAAACGCATACGCCCTTTTTGGCCAAGGGCATCATTGTCGACCTTTTGCCGCTTTTCATGTGCTTTAAAGGCGATTCGAATCTACCTCCTGAAATCTGTTTTCTGCAATTCTGCCTTGCTTTCAAATCCTCTTCGTTGCCTTCCCTCAATATATTTGTGGACGAGAGTTATCATTTATAACTCTGCGGGTTTGTGAATTGCAGTGTCCCTGAGCTCCATTTTTCAACTCGCTTTTTTGGGAGCTGGCCGCAAAAGCGCGGGATTGCCTCAGGCCCTATTTTGCTTCTGGGCGGCAGGCTGAGCCTGTGATTAATTCTTCTTCCTGATGGGAAATTAGAGTGACCTGTGCCTGTCCCAACACCTAGATCTAGTCTCTCATTGGTTGCCCCTCTTCCCGTTCATCCTCAGGACAAATTGCAACCTGTACAGAACAGGAGGTTAAAGGTGCTGATTCTCCAAGTAGGGAGATTGCTAGTAAAGTAGCTGGAATGGCGAACCCGAGCACAAGGAGATGAGAAATGAGGTGCGTTTTAGAAACCTTTCAAAATCACACGGTGTACCATCTTCTGAGTTTCTCATGCATGTTTTCGATGTAGGAAGATGCCCTTGAACCTGGAGACTTGGGACCCATGGGATGGGTACCACGCAGTATTACTTTAAAGGGTCTGCGTTTGCTCACCCAACCTAACCCAACCTTTCAGCCCCAAGAGTGTCCACCCTTATGTCTCATCCAGCTGTGCGTGTAGATATGGTCAATCCAGGTTGCATCACAGCCTCTGAACGAATTTTGTAAGAATTTCTCTCTCTTTCACTGTCTTTGTTTTACGGGTTTTTAAAAGTAATTTATTTTTATAATGGGGTTTAGCTGCTTTTCACGGCTGTGTTTATGCGGATTTACACCCACTTGACTCACTTCCAGACAGATATCAATACATAGGTTTTAAGATTCTTACTAGTCACATATATTCTTGTGCGGTGAATAGGGGGTGTTGAGTCCAGTTCACTGAGCAAGGAGTAGGTCTTGTCTATTACATATTGGGTGTATGGAACGGTATCTGAGCGAATTTGAACCCCTTGTTTTATGCATCACCCCACCTCACCTTTCCCGTTAAGCAGCCATAGTGTGTTTTCTAAACGTGTGACTCTGTTCTGTTTTGTAATTCAGTTCAAGTGTAGCGGTTTTTACATTCCCTCTATAAGTGATAGCTTATGATAAGTGTCTTTTTCTGTGTGACTTATTTCACTTAGAATCGTCGTACCTAACTCCACTCATCTTGCTTCTACTAGCCTTATGACATTGATTTCATGTCTGAGTTATATTCCATTGTACATAAGGACCATGACTTCTTTATCCATTTTTCTCTTTCCTGGGATATTTAAGTTGTCATGAAGTGGAGGTCCTTGTCAACAGAGCAGCCCTAAACTTTGGGGTGCCTGTGTCTTGCTGATTTTTCTTTTTCCCAATTTATACGCCCATGAGTGGCCGTGACCTATGCTCCCTAAGCTGTGTTTTTTCGATGTTTCAGGACACACCGTACACTTCTCCAGAGTGGCTGTTGGCAATTAACATCCCGCCCATCAGCGTAGCAAGGCTGCCATTTCTCCACGCCTGTCCTGCATTGCTGGTTTTGACAATTTTTGCAGCATGACCCTTTTGACCGATGGGAAGCGAGACTTCTTTGTAGCGCTGATTTGCCTTTCCAGGTTGCTTGGTTGGCCAAAAAGGGCGTATGCGTTTTTTCCTGAATATATTCAGGAAAAAACGCATACGCCCTTTTTGGCCAAGGGCATCATTGTCGACGTTTTGCCGCTTTTCATGTGCTTTAAAGGCGATTCGAATCTACCTCCTGAAACCTGTTTCCTGCAGTTCTGCCTTGCTTTCAAATCCTCTTCGTTGCTTTCCCTTAATATATTTGTGGACGACAGTTATCATTTATAACTCAGCAGGTTTGTGAATGGCAGTGCCCCTGAGCTCCATTTTTCAAGTGTCTTGTTTGGGAGCTGGCCGCAAAAGCAGGGGATTGCCTCAGGCCCTATTCTGGTTCCCGGCGGCAGGCTGAGCCTGTGGTTAATTCTTCTTCCTGATGGGAAAATAGAGTGACCTGTGCCTGTCCCAACACCTAGATCTAGTCTCTCATTGGTTGCCCCTCTTCCCGTTCATCCTCAGGACTAATTGCAACCTGTAGGGAACAGGAGCTTAAAGGTGCTGATTCTCCAAGTAGGGAGATTGCTAGTGAAGTAGCTGGAATGGCGAACCCGAGCACAAGGAGATGAGAAATGAGGTGCGTTTTAGAAACCTTTCAAAATCACACGGTGTACCTTCTTCTGGGTTCCTCATGCAAGATTTCGATGTAGGAAGATGCCCTTAAACCTGGAGATTTGGGACCCATGGGATGGGTACCATGCAGTATTACTTTAAAGGGTCTGCGTTTGCTCACCCAACCTCACCCAACCTCTCAGCCCCAAGAGTGTCCACCCTTATGTCTCATCCAGCTGTGGGTCTAGATATGGTCAATCCAGGTTGCATCACAGCCCCTGAACGAATTTTGTAAGAATTTCTCTCTCTTTCACTGTCTTTGTTTTACGGGTTTTTAAAAGTAATGTATTTTTATAATGGGGTTTAGCTGCTTTTCACGGCTGTGTTTATGCGGATTTACACCCACTTGACTCACTTCCAGACAGATATCAATACATAGGTTATAAGATTGTTACTCTTCACATATATACTTGTGCGGTGAATAGGGGGTGTTGAGTCCAGTTCACTGAGCAAGGAGTAGGTCTTGTCTATTACATATTGGGTGTATGGAACGGTATCTGAGCGAATTTGAACCCCTTGTTTTATGCATCACCCCACCTCACCTTTCCCGTTAAGCAGCCATTGTGTGTTTTCTAAACGTGTGATTCTGTTCTGTTCTGTAATTCAGTTCAAGTGTAGCGGTTTTTACATTCCCTCTATAAGTGATAGCTTATGATAAGTGTCTTTTCCTGTGTGACTTATTTCACTTAGAATCGTCGTACCTAAGTCCACTCATCTTGCTTCTACTAGCCTTATGACATTGATTTCATGTCTGAGTGATATTGCATTGTACATAAGGACCACAACTTCTTTATCCATTTTTCTCTTTCCTGGGATATTTAAGGTGTCATGAAGTGGAGGTCCTTGTCAACAGAGCAGCCCTAAACTTTGGGGTGCCTGTGTCTTGCTGATTTTTCTTTTTCCCAATTTATACGCCCATGAGTGGCCGTGACCTATGCTCCCTAAGCTGTGTTTTTTCGATGTTTCAGGACACACCGTACACTTCTCCAGAGTGGCTGTTGGCAATTAACATCCCGCCCATCAGCGTAGCAAGGCTGCCATTTCTCCACGCCTGTCCTGCATTGCTGGTTTTGACAATTTTTGCAGCATGACCCTTTTGACCGATGGGAAGCGAGACTTCTTTGTAGCGCTGATTTGCCTTTCCAGGTTGCTTGGTTGGCCAAAAAGGGCGTATGCGTTTTTTCCTGAATATATTCAGGAAAAAACGCATACGCCCTTTTTGGCCAAGGGCATCATTGTCGACGTTTTGCCGCTTTTCATGTGCTTTAAAGGCGATTCGAATCTACCTCCTGAAACCTGTTTCCTGCAGTTCTGCCTTGCTTTCAAATCCTCTTCGTTGCTTTCCCTTAATATATTTGTGGACGACAGTTATCATTTATAACTCAGCAGGTTTGTGAATGGCAGTGCCCCTGAGCTCCATTTTTCAAGTGTCTTGTTTGGGAGCTGGCCGCAAAAGCAGGGGATTGCCTCAGGCCCTATTCTGGTTCCCGGCGGCAGGCTGAGCCTGTGGTTAATTCTTCTTCCTGATGGGAAAATAGAGTGACCTGTGCCTGTCCCAACACCTAGATCTAGTCTCTCATTGGTTGCCCCTCTTCCCGTTCATCCTCAGGACTAATTGCAACCTGTAGGGAACAGGAGCTTAAAGGTGCTGATTCTCCAAGTAGGGAGATTGCTAGTGAAGTAGCTGGAATGGCGAACCCGAGCACAAGGAGATGAGAAATGAGGTGCGTTTTAGAAACCTTTCAAAATCACACGGTGTACCTTCTTCTGGGTTCCTCATGCAAGATTTCGATGTAGGAAGATGCCCTTAAACCTGGAGATTTGGGACCCATGGGATGGGTACCATGCAGTATTACTTTAAAGGGTCTGCGTTTGCTCACCCAACCTCACCCAACCTCTCAGCCCCAAGAGTGTCCACCCTTATGTCTCATCCAGCTGTGGGTCTAGATATGGTCAATCCAGGTTGCATCACAGCCCCTGAACGAATTTTGTAAGAATTTCTCTCTCTTTCACTGTCTTTGTTTTACGGGTTTTTAAAAGTAATGTATTTTTATAATGGGGTTTAGCTGCTTTTCACGGCTGTGTTTATGCGGATTTACACCCACTTGACTCACTTCCAGACAGATATCAATACATAGGTTATAAGATTGTTACTCTTCACATATATACTTGTGCGGTGAATAGGGGGTGTTGAGTCCAGTTCACTGAGCAAGGAGTAGGTCTTGTCTATTACATATTGGGTGTATGGAACGGTATCTGAGCGAATTTGAACCCCTTGTTTTATGCATCACCCCACCTCACCTTTCCCGTTAAGCAGCCATTGTGTGTTTTCTAAACGTGTGATTCTGTTCTGTTCTGTAATTCAGTTCAAGTGTAGCGGTTTTTACATTCCCTCTATAAGTGATAGCTTATGATAAGTGTCTTTTCCTGTGTGACTTATTTCACTTAGAATCGTCGTACCTAAGTCCACTCATCTTGCTTCTACTAGCCTTATGACATTGATTTCATGTCTGAGTGATATTGCATTGTACATAAGGACCACAACTTCTTTATCCATTTTTCTCTTTCCTGGGATATTTAAGGTGTCATGAAGTGGAGGTTCTTGTCAACAGAGCAGCCCTAAACTTTGGGGTGCCTGTGTCTTGCTGATTTTTAGTTTTCCCAATTTATACGCCCATGAGTGGATGTGCCCTATGCTCCCTAAGCTGTGTTTTTTCGATGTTTCAGGACACACCGTACACTTCTCCAGAGTGGCTGTTGGCAATTTACATCCCGCTCATCAGCGTAGCAAGGCTGCCATTTCTCCATGGCCTGTCCTGCATTTCTGGTTTTGACACTTTTTGCAGCATGGCCCTTTTGACAGATGGGAAGCGAGACTTCTTTGTAGCGCTGATTTGCCTTTCCAGGTTGCTTGGTTGGCCAAAAAGGGCGTATGCGTTTTTTCCTGAATATATTCAGGAAAAAACGCATACGCCCTTTTTGGCCAAGGGCATCATTGTCGACGTTTTGCCGCTTTTCATGTGCTTTAAAGGCGATTCGAATCTACCTCCTGAAATCGGTTTTCTGCAATTCTGCCTTGCTTTCAAATCCTCTTCGTTGCCTTCCCTCAATATATTTGTGGACGAGAGTTATCATTTATAACTCTGCGGGTTTGTGAATTGCAGTGTCCCTGAGCTCCATTTTTCAACTCGCTTTTTTGGGAGCTGGCCGCAAAAGCGCGGGATTGCCTCAGGCCCTATTGTGCTTCTGGGCGGCAGGCTGAGCCTGTGGTTAATTCTTCTTCCTGATGGGAAAATAGAGTGACCTGTGCCTGTCCCAACACCTAGATCTAGTCTCTCATTGGTTGCCCCTCTTCCCGTTCATCCTCAGGACAAATTGCAACCTGTACAGAACAGGAGGTTAAAGGTGCTGATTCTCCAAGTAGGGAGATTGCTAGTGAAGTAGCTGGAATGGCGAACCCGAGCACAAGGAGATGAGAAATGAGGTGCGTTTTAGAAACCTTTCAAAATCACAGGGTGTACCATCTTCTGGGTTTCTCATGCATGTTTTCGATGTAGGAAGATGCCCTTGAACCTGGAGATTTGGGACCCAAGGGATGGGTACCACGCAGTATTACTTAAAGGGTCTGCGTTTTCTCACCCAACCTCACCCAACCTCTCAGCCCCAAGAGTGTCCACCCTTATGTCTCATCCAGCTGTGGGTCTAGATATGGTCAATCCAGGTTGCATCACAGCCCCTGAACGAATTTTGTAAGAATATGTCTCTCTTTCACTGTCTTTGTTTTACGGGTTTTTAAAAGTAATTTATTTTTATAATGGGGTTTAGCTGCTTTTCACGGCTGTGTTTATGCGGATTTACACCCACTTGACTCACTTCCAGACAGATATCAATACATAGGTTTTAAGATTCTTACTAGTCACATATATTCTTGTGCGGTGAATAGGGGGTGTTGAGTCCAGTTCACTGAGCAAGGAGTAGGTCTTGTCTATTACATATTGGGTGTATGGAACGGTATCTGAGCGAATTTGAACCCCTTGTTTTATGCATCACCCCACCTCACCTTTCCCGTTAAGCAGCCATAGTGTGTTTTCTAAACGTGTGACTCTGTTCTGTTTTGTAATTCAGTTCAAGTGTAGCGGTTTTTACATTCCCTCTATAAGTGATAGCTTATGATAAGTGTCTTTTTCTGTGTGACTTATTTCACTTAGAATCGTCGTACCTAACTCCACTCATCTTGCTTCTACTAGCCTTATGACATTGATTTCATGTCTGAGTGATATTCCATTGTACATAAGGACCATGACTTCTTTATCCATTTTTCTCTTTCCTGGGATATTTAAGTTGTCATGAAGTGGAGGTCCTTGTCAACAGAGCAGCCCTAAACTTTGGGGTGCCTGTGTCTTGCTGATTTTTAGTTTTCCCAATTTATACGCCCATGAGTGGACGTGCCCTATGCTCCCTAAGCTGTGTTTTTTCGATGTTTCAGGACACACCGTACACTTCTCCAGAGTGGCTGCTGGCAATTAACATCCCGCCCATCAGCGTAGCAAGGCTGCCATTTCTCCACGCCTGTCCTGCATTTCTGGTTTTGACACTTTTTGCAGCATGACCCTTTTGACCGATGGGAAGCGAGACTTCTTTGTAGCGCTGATTTGCCTTTCCAGGTTGCTTGGTTGGCCAAAAAGGGCGTATGCGTTTTTTCCTGAATATATTCAGGAAAAAACGCATACGCCCTTTTTGGCCAAGGGCATCATTGTCGACGTTTTGCCGCTTTTCATGTGCTTTAAAGGCGATTCGAATCTACCTCCTGAAACCTGTTTCCTGCAGTTCTGCCTTGCTTTCAAATCCTCTTCGTTGCTTTCCCTTAATATATTTGTGGACGACAGTTATCATTTATAACTCAGCAGGTTTGTGAATGGCAGTGCCCCTGAGCTCCATTTTTCAAGTGTCTTGTTTGGGAGCTGGCCGCAAAAGCAGGGGATTGCCTCAGGCCCTATTCTGGTTCCCGGCGGCAGGCTGAGCCTGTGGTTAATTCTTCTTCCTGATGGGAAAATAGAGTGACCTGTGCCTGTCCCAACACCTAGATCTAGTCTCTCATTGGTTGCCCCTCTTCCCGTTCATCCTCAGGACTAATT
Organism: Eschrichtius robustus; assembly: GCF_028021215.1. NCBI lineage: Eukaryota > Metazoa > Chordata > Mammalia > Artiodactyla > Eschrichtiidae > Eschrichtius > Eschrichtius robustus. The sequence continues at coordinate 238,916 of NW_027175338.1, forward strand.
GCAACCTGTAGGGAACAGGAGCTTAAAGGTGCTGATTCTCCAAGTAGGGAGATTGCTAGTGAAGTAGCTGGAATGGCGAACCCGAGCACAAGGAGATGAGAAATGAGGTGCGTTTTAGAAACCTTTCAAAATCACACGGTGTACCTTCTTCTGGGTTCCTCATGCAAGATTTCGATGTAGGAAGATGCCCTTAAACCTGGAGATTTGGGACCCATGGGATGGGTACCATGCAGTATTACTTTAAAGGGTCTGCGTTTGCTCACCCAACCTCACCCAACCTCTCAGCCCCAAGAGTGTCCACCCTTATGTCTCATCTAGCTGTGGGTCTAGATATGGTCAATCCAGGTTGCATCACAGCCCCTGAACGAATTTTGTAAGAATTTCTCTCTCTTTCACTGTCTTTGTTTTACGGGTTTTTAAAAGTAATGTATTTTTATAATGGGGTTTAGCTGCTTTTCACGGCTGTGTTTATGCGGATTTACACCCACTTGACTCACTTCCAGACAGATATCAATACATAGGTTATAAGATTGTTACTCTTCACATATATACTTGTGCGGTGAATAGGGGGTGTTGAGTCCAGTTCACTGAGCAAGGAGTAGGTCTTGTCTATTACATATTGGGTGTATGGAACGGTATCTGAGCGAATTTGAACCCCTTGTTTTATGCATCACCCCACCTCACCTTTCCCGTTAAGCAGCCATTGTGTGTTTTCTAAACGTGTGATTCTGTTCTGTTCTGTAATTCAGTTCAAGTGTAGCGGTTTTTACATTCCCTCTATAAGTGATAGCTTATGATAAGTGTCTTTTCCTGTGTGACTTATTTCACTTAGAATCGTCGTACCTAAGTCCACTCATCTTGCTTCTACTAGCCTTATGACATTGATTTCATGTCTGAGTGATATTGCATTGTACATAAGGACCACAACTTCTTTATCCATTTTTCTCTTTCCTGGGATATTTAAGGTGTCATGAAGTGGAGGTTCTTGTCAACAGAGCAGCCCTAAACTTTGGGGTGCCTGTGTCTTGCTGATTTTTAGTTTTCCCAATTTATACGCCCATGAGTGGATGTGCCCTATGCTCCCTAAGCTGTGTTTTTTCGATGTTTCAGGACACACCGTACACTTCTCCAGAGTGGCTGTTGGCAATTTACATCCCGCTCATCAGCGTAGCAAGGCTGCCATTTCTCCATGGCCTGTCCTGCATTTCTGGTTTTGACACTTTTTGCAGCATGGCCCTTTTGACAGATGGGAAGCGAGACTTCTTTGTAGCGCTGATTTGCCTTTCCAGGTTGCTTGGTTGGCCAAAAAGGGCGTATGCGTTTTTTCCTGAATATATTCAGGAAAAAACGCATACGCCCTTTTTGGCCAAGGGCATCATTGTCGACGTTTTGCCGCTTTTCATGTGCTTTAAAGGCGATTCGAATCTACCTCCTGAAATCGGTTTTCTGCAATTCTGCCTTGCTTTCAAATCCTCTTCGTTGCCTTCCCTCAATATATTTGTGGACGAGAGTTATCATTTATAACTCTGCGGGTTTGTGAATTGCAGTGTCCCTGAGCTCCATTTTTCAACTCGCTTTTTTGGGAGCTGGCCGCAAAAGCGCGGGATTGCCTCAGGCCCTATTGTGCTTCTGGGCGGCAGGCTGAGCCTGTGGTTAATTCTTCTTCCTGATGGGAAAATAGAGTGACCTGTGCCTGTCCCAACACCTAGATCTAGTCTCTCATTGGTTGCCCCTCTTCCCGTTCATCCTCAGGACAAATTGCAACCTGTACAGAACAGGAGGTTAAAGGTGCTGATTCTCCAAGTAGGGAGATTGCTAGTGAAGTAGCTGGAATGGCGAACCCGAGCACAAGGAGATGAGAAATGAGGTGCGTTTTAGAAACCTTTCAAAATCACAGGGTGTACCATCTTCTGGGTTTCTCATGCATGTTTTCGATGTAGGAAGATGCCCTTGAACCTGGAGATTTGGGACCCAAGGGATGGGTACCACGCAGTATTACTTAAAGGGTCTGCGTTTTCTCACCCAACCTCACCCAACCTCTCAGCCCCAAGAGTGTCCACCCTTATGTCTCATCCAGCTGTGTGTCTAGATATGGTCAATCCAGGTTGCATCACAGCCCCTGAACGAATTTTGTAAGAATATGTCTCTCTTTCACTGTCTTTGTTTTACGGGTTTTTAAAAGTAATTTATTTTTATAATGGGGTTTAGCTGCTTTTCACGGCTGTGTTTATGCGGATTTACACCCACTTGACTCACTTCCAGACAGATATCAATACATAGGTTTTAAGATTCTTACTAGTCACATATATTCTTGTGCGGTGAATAGGGGGTGTTGAGTCCAGTTCACTGAGCAAGGAGTAGGTCTTGTCTATTACATATTGGGTGTATGGAACGGTATCTGAGCGAATTTGAACCCCTTGTTTTATGCATCACCCCACCTCACCTTTCCCGTTAAGCAGCCATAGTGTGTTTTCTAAACGTGTGACTCTGTTCTGTTTTGTAATTCAGTTCAAGTGTAGCGGTTTTTACATTCCCTCTATAAGTGATAGCTTATGATAAGTGTCTTTTTCTGTGTGACTTATTTCACTTAGAATCGTCGTACCTAACTCCACTCATCTTGCTTCTACTAGCCTTATGACATTGATTTCATGTCTGAGTGATATTCCATTGTACATAAGGACCATGACTTCTTTATCCATTTTTCTCTTTCCTGGGATATTTAAGTTGTCATGAAGTGGAGGTCCTTGTCAACAGAGCAGCCCTAAACTTTGGGGTGCCTGTGTCTTGCTGATTTTTAGTTTTCCCAATTTATACGCCCATGAGTGGACGTGCCCTATGCTCCCTAAGCTGTGTTTTTTCGATGTTTCAGGACACACCGTACACTTCTCCAGAGTGGCTGCTGGCAATTAACATCCCGCCCATCAGCGTAGCAAGGCTGCCATTTCTCCACGCCTGTCCTGCATTTCTGGTTTTGACACTTTTTGCAGCATGACCCTTTTGACCGATGGGAAGCGAGACTTCTTTGTAGCGCTGATTTGCCTTTCCAGGTTGCTTGGTTGGCCAAAAAGGGAGTATGCGTTTTTTCCTGAATATATTCAGGAAAAAACGCATACGCCCTTTTTGGCCAAGGGCATCATTGTCGAAGATTGCCACTTTTCATGTGCTTTAAAGGCGATTCGAATCTACCTCCTGAAATCTGTTTCCTGCAATTCTGCCTTGCTTTCAAATCCTCTTCGTTGCCTTCCCTCAATATATTTGTGGACGAGAGTTATCATTTATAACTCAGCAGGTTTGTGAATGGCAGTGCCCCTGAGCTCCATTTTTCAACTGTCTTGTTTGGGAGCTGGCCGCAAAAGCACGGGATTGCCTCTGGCCCTATTCTGGTTCCCGGCGGCAGGCTGAGCCTGTGGTTAATTCTTCTTACTGATGGGAAAATAGAGTGACCTGTGCCTGTCCCAACACCTAGATCTAGTCTCTCATTGGTTGCCCCTCTTCCCGTTCATCCTCAGGACAAATTGCAACCTGTACAGAACAGGAGGTTAAAGGTGCTGATTCTCCAAGTAGGGAGATTGCTAGTGAAGTAGCTGGAATGGCGAACCCGAGCACAAGGAGATGAGAAATGAGGTGCGTTTTAGAAACCTTTCAAAATCACACTGTGTACCTTCTTCTGGGTACCTCATGCAAGATTTCGATGTAGGAAGATGCCCTTGAACCTGGAGATTTGGGACCCATGGGATGGGTACCATGCAGTATTACTTTAAAGGGTCTGCGTTTGCTCACCCAACCTCACCCAACCTCTCAGCCCCAAGAGTGTCCACCCTTATGTCTCATCCAGCTGTGGGTCTAGATATGGTCAATCCAGGTTGCATCACAGCCCCTGAACGAATTTTGTAAGAATTTCTCTCTCTTTCACTGTCTTTGTTTTACGGGTTTTTAAAAGTAATTTATTTTTATAATGGGGTTAAGCTGCTTTTCACGGCTGTGTTTATGCGGATTTACAACCACTTGACTCACTTCCAGACAGATATCAATACATAGGTTTTAAGATTCTTACTAGTCACATATATTCTTGTGCGGTGAATAGGGGGTGTTGAGTTCAGTTCACTGAGCAAGGAGTAGGTCTTGTCTATTACATATTGGGTGTATGGAACGGTATCTGAGCGAATTTGAACCCCTTGTTTTATGCATCACCCCACCTCACCTTTCCCGTTAAGCAGCCATAGTGTGTTTTCTAAACGTGTGATTCTGTTCTGTTCTGTAATTCAGTTCAAGTGTAGCGGTTTTTACATTCCCTCTATAAGTGATAGCTTATGATAAGTGTCTTTTCCTGTGTGACTTATTTCACTTAGAATCGTCGTACCTAAGTCCACTCATCTTGCTTCTACTAGCCTTATGACATTGATTTCATGTCTGAGTGATATTGCATTGTACATAAGGACCACAACTTCTTTATCCATTTTTCTCTTTCCTGGGATATTTAAGGTGTCATGAAGTGGAGGTTCTTGTCAACAGAGCAGCCCTAAACTTTGGGGTGCCTGTGTCTTGCTGATTTTTAGTTTTCCCAATTTATACGCCCATGAGTGGACGTGCCCTATGCTCCCTAAGCTGTGTTTTTTCGATGTTTCAGGACACACCGTACACTTCTCCAGAGTGGCTGTTGGCAATTTACATCCCGCTCATCAGCGTAGCAAGGCTGCCATTTCTCCATGGCCTGTCCTGCATTTCTGGTTTTGACACTTTTTGCAGCATGGCCCTTTTGACCGATGGGAAGCGAGACTTCTTTGTAGCGCTGATTTGCCTTTCCAGGTTGCTTGGTTGGCCAAAAAGGGCGTATGCGTTTTTTCCTGAATATATTCAGGAAAAAACGCATACGCCCTTTTTGGCCAAGGGCATCATTGTCGACGTTTTGCCGCTTTTCATGTGCTTTAAAGGCGTTTCGAATCTACCTCCTGAAATCTGTTTTCTGCAATTTTGCCTTGCTTTCAAATCCTCTTCGTTGCCTTCCCTCAATATATCTGTGGATGAGAGTTATCATTTATAACTCTGCGGGTTTGTGAATTGCAGTGTCCCTGAGCTCCATTTTTCAACTCGCTTTTTTGGGAGCTGGCCGCAAAAGCGCAGGATTGCCTCAGGCCCTATTGTGCTTCTGGGCGGCAGGCTGAGCCTGTGATTAATTCTTCTTCCTGATGGGAAATTAGAGTGACCTGTGCCTGTCCCAACACCTAGATCTAGTCTCTCATTGGTTGCCCCTCTTCCCGTTCATCCTCAGGACAAATTGCAACCTGTACGGAACAGGAGGTTAAAGGTGCTGATTCTCCAAGTAAGGAGATTGCTAGTAAAGTAGCTGGAAAGGCGAACCCGAGCACAAGGAGATGAGAAATGGGGTGTGTTTTAGAAACCTTTCAAAATCACACGGTGTACCATCTTCTGAGTTTCTCATGCATGTTTTCGATGTAGGAAGATGCCCTTGAACCTGGAGATTTGGGACCCATGGGATGGGTACCACGCAGTATTACTTTAAAGGGTCTGCACTTGCTCATCCAACCTCACCCAACCTCTAAGACCCAATAGTGTCCACCTTTATGTCTCATCCAGCTGTGGGTCCAGATATGGTCAATCCAGGTTGCATCACAGCCTCTGAACTAATTTTGTAAGAATTTCTCTCTCTTTCACTGTCTTTGTTTTACGGGTTTTTAAAAGTAATTTATTTTTATAATGGGGTTTAGCTGCTTTTCACGGCTGTGTATATGCGGCTTTACACCCACTTGACTCACTTCCAGAGAGATATCAATACATAGGTTTTAAGATTCTTACTAGTCAGATATATACTTGTGCGGTGAATAGGGGGTGTTGAGTCCAGTTCACTGAGCAAGGAGTGGGTCTTGTTTATTACATATTGGGTGTATGGAACGGTATCTGAGCTAATATGAAACCCTTGTTTTATGCATCACCCCACCTCACCTTTCCCGTTAAGCAGCCATAGTGTGTTTTCTAAACGTGTGACTCTGTTCTGTTTTGTAATTCAGTTCAAGTGTAGCGGTTTTTACATTCCCTCTATAAGTGATAGCTTTTGATAAGTGTCTTTTTCTGTGTGACTTATTTCACTTACAATCGTCGTACCTAAATCCACTCATCTTGCTTCTACTAGCCTTATGACATTGATTTCATGTCTGAGTGATATTCCATTGTACATAAGGATCACAACTTCTTTATCTATTTTTCTCTTTCCTGGGATATTTATGTTGTCATGAAGTGGAGGTTCTTGTCAACAGAGCAGCCCTAAACTTTGGGGTGCCTGTGTCTTGCTGATTTTTAGTTTTCCCAATTTATACGCCCATGAGTGGACGTGCCCTATGCTCCCTAAGCTGTGTTTTTTCGATGTTTCAGGACACACCGTACACTTCTCCAGAGTGGCTGTTGGCAATTTACATCCCGCTCATCAGCGTAGCAAGGCTGCCATTTCTCCATGGCCTGTCCTGCATTTCTGGTTTTGACACTTTTTGCAGCATGGCCCTTTTGACCGATGGGAAGCGAGACTTCTTTGTAGCGCTGATTTGCCTTTCCAGGTTGCTTGGTTGGCCAAAAAGGGCGTATGCGTTTTTTCCTGAATATATTCAGGAAAAAACGCATACGCCCTTTTTGGCCAAGGGCATCATTGTCGACGTTTTGCCGCTTTTCATGTGCTTTAAAGGCGATTCGAATCTACCTCCTGAAATCTGTTTTCTGCAATTCTGCCTTGCTTTCAAATCCTCTTAGTTGCCTTCCCTCAATATATCTGTGGATGAGAGTTATCATTTATAACTCTGCGGGTTTGTGAATTGCAGTGTCCCTGAGCTCCATTTTTCAACTCGCTTTTTTGGGAGCTGGCCGCAAAAGCGCGGGATTGCCTCAGGCCCTATTTTGCTTCTGGGCGGCAGGCTGAGCCTGTGATTAATTCTTCTTCCTGATGGGAAATTAGAGTGACCTGTGCCTGTCCCAACACCTAGATCTAGTCTCTCATTGGTTGCCCCTCTTCCAGTTCATCCTCAGGACAAATTGCAACCTGTACAGAACAGGAGGTTAAAGGTGCTGATTCTCCAAGTAGGGAGATTGCTAGTAAAGTAGCTGGAATGGCGAACCCGAGCACAAGGAGATGAGAAATGAGGTGCGTTTTAGAAACCTTTCAAAATCACACGGTGTACCATCTTCTGAGTTTCTCATGCATGTTTTCGATGTAGGAAGATGCCCTTGAACCTGGAGACTTGGGACCCATGGGATGGGTACCACGCAGTATTACTTTAAAGGGTCTGCGTTTGCTCACCCAACCTAACCCAACCTTTCAGCCCCAAGAGTGTCCACCCTTATGTCTCATCCAGCTGTGCGTGTAGATATGGTCAATCCAGGTTGCATCACAGCCTCTGAACGAATTTTGTAAGAATTTCTCTCTCTTTCACTGTCTTTGTTTTACGGGTTTTTAAAAGTAATTTATTTTTATAATGGGGTTTAGCTGCTTTTCACGGCTGTGTTTATGCGGATTTACACCCACTTGACTCACTTCCAGACAGATATCAATACATAGGTTTTAAGATTCTTACTAGTCACATATATTCTTGTGCGGTGAATAGGGGGTGTTGAGTCCAGTTCACTGAGCAAGGAGTAGGTCTTGTCTATTACATATTGGGTGTATGGAACGGTATCTGAGCGAATTTGAACCCCTTGTTTTATGCATCACCCCACCTCACCTTTCCCGTTAAGCAGCCATAGTGTGTTTTCTAAACGTGTGACTCTGTTCTGTTTTGTAATTCAGTTCAAGTGTAGCGGTTTTTACATTCCCTCTATAAGTGATAGCTTATGATAAGTGTCTTTTTCTGTGTGACTTATTTCACTTAGAATCGTCGTACCTAACTCCACTCATCTTGCTTCTACTAGCCTTATGACATTGATTTCATGTCTGAGTGATATTCCATTGTACATAAGGACCATGACTTCTTTATCCATTTTTCTCTTTCCTGGGATATTTAAGTTGTCATGAAGTGGAGGTCCTTGTCAACAGAGCAGCCCTAAACTTTGGGGTGCCTGTGTCTTGCTGATTTTTCTTTTTCCCAATTTATACGCCCATGAGTGGCCGTGACCTATGCTCCCTAAGCTGTGTTTTTTCGATGTTTCAGGACACACCGTACACTTCTCCAGAGTGGCTGTTGGCAATTAACATCCCGCCCATCAGCGTAGCAAGGCTGCCATTTCTCCACGCCTGTCCTGCATTGCTGGTTTTGACAATTTTTGCAGGATGACCCTTTTGACCGATGGGAAGCGAGACTTCTTTGTAGCGCTGATTTGCCTTTCCAGGTTGCTTGGTTGGCCAAAAAGGGCGTATGCGTTTTTTCCTGAATATATTCAGGAAAAAACGCATACGCCCTTTTTGGCCAAGGGCATCATTGTCGACGTTTTGCCGCTTTTCATGTGCTTTAAAGGCGATTCGAATCTACCTCCTGAAACCTGTTTCCTGCAGTTCTGCCTTGCTTTCAAATCCTCTTCGTTGCTTTCCCTTAATATATTTGTGGACGACAGTTATCATTTATAACTCAGCAGGTTTGTGAATGGCAGTGCCCCTGAGCTCCATTTTTCAAGTGTCTTGTTTGGGAGCTGGCCGCAAAAGCAGGGGATTGCCTCAGGCCCTATTCTGGTTCCCGGCGGCAGGCTGAGCCTGTGGTTAATTCTTCTTCCTGATGGGAAAATAGAGTGACCTGTGCCTGTCCCAACACCTAGATCTAGTCTCTCATTAGTTGCCCCTCTTCCCGTTCATCCTCAGGACTAATTGCAACCTGTAGGGAACAGGAGCTTAAAGGTGCTGATTCTCCAAGTAGGGAGATTGCTAGTGAAGTAGCTGGAATGGCGAACCCGAGCACAAGGAGATGAGAAATGAGGTGCGTTTTAGAAACCTTTCAAAATCACACGGTGTACCTTCTTCTGGGTTCCTCATGCAAGATTTCGATGTAGGAAGATGCCCTTAAACCTGGAGATTTGGGACCCATGGGATGGGTACCATGCAGTATTACTTTAAAGGGTCTGCGTTTGCTCACCCAACCTCACCCAACCTCTCAGCCCCAAGAGTGTCCACCCTTATGTCTCATCCAGCTGTGGGTCTAGATATGGTCAATCCAGGTTGCATCACAGCCCCTGAACGAATTTTGTAAGAATTTCTCTCTCTTTCACTGTCTTTGTTTTACGGGTTTTTAAAAGTAATTTATTTTTATAATGGGGTTTAGCTGCTTTTCACTGCTGTGTTTCTGCGGCTTTACACCCACTTGACTCACTTCCAGACAGATATCAATACATAGGTTTTAAGATTCTTACTAATCAGATATATTCTTGTGCGGTGAATAGGGGGTGTTGAGTCCAGTTCACTGAGCATGGAGTAGGTCTTGTCTATTACATATTGGGTGTATGGAACGGTATCTGAGCGAATTTGAACCCCTTGTTTTATGCATCACCCCACCTCACCTTTCCCGTTAAGCAGCCATTGTGTGTTTTCTAAACGTGTGATTCTGTTCTGTTCTGTAATTCAGTTCAAGTGTAGCGGTTTTTACATTCCCTCTATAAGTGATAGCTTATGATAAGTGTCTTTTCCTGTGTGACTTATTTCACTTAGAATCGTCGTACCTAAGTCCACTCATCTTGCTTCTACTAGCCTTATGACATTGATTTCATGTCTGAGTGATATTGCATTGTACATAAGGACCACAACTTCTTTATCCATTTTTCTCTTTCCTGGGATATTTAAGGTGTCATGAAGTGGAGGTTCTTGTCAACAGAGCAGCCCTAAACTTTGGGGTGCCTGTGTCTTGCTGATTTTTAGTTTTCCCAATTTATACGCCCATGAGTGGATGTGCCCTATGCTCCCTAAGCTGTGTTTTTTCGATGTTTCAGGACACACCGTACACTTCTCCAGAGTGGCTGTTGGCAATTTACATCCCGCTCATCAGCGTAGCAAGGCTGCCATTTCTCCATGGCCTGTCCTGCATTTCTGGTTTTGACACTTTTTGCAGCATGGCCCTTTTGACAGATGGGAAGCGAGACTTCTTTGTAGCGCTGATTTGCCTTTCCAGGTTGCTTGGTTGGCCAAAAAGGGCGTATGCGTTTTTTCCTGAATATATTCAGGAAAAAACGCATACGCCCTTTTTGGCCAAGGGCATCATTGTCGACGTTTTGCCGCTTTTCATGTGCTTTAAAGGCGATTCGAATCTACCTCCTGAAATCGGTTTTCTGCAATTCTGCCTTGCTTTCAAATCCTCTTCGTTGCCTTCCCTCAATATATTTGTGGACGAGAGTTATCATTTATAACTCTGCGGGTTTGTGAATTGCAGTGTCCCTGAGCTCCATTTTTCAACTCGCTTTTTTGGGAGCTGGCCGCAAAAGCGCGGGATTGCCTCAGGCCCTATTGTGCTTCTGGGCGGCAGGCTGAGCCTGTGGTTAATTCTTCTTCCTGATGGGAAAATAGAGTGACCTGTGCCTGTCCCAACACCTAGATCTAGTCTCTCATTGGTTGCCCCTCTTCCCGTTCATCCTCAGGACAAATTGCAACCTGTACAGAACAGGAGGTTAAAGGTGCTGATTCTCCAAGTAGGGAGATTGCTAGTGAAGTAGCTGGAATGGCGAACCCGAGCACAAGGAGATGAGAAATGAGTTGCGTTTTAGAAACCTTTCAAAATCACAGGGTGTACCATCTTCTGGGTTTCTCATGCATGTTTTCGATGTAGGAAGATGCCCTTGAACCTGGAGATTTGGGACCCAAGGGATGGGTACCACGCAGTATTACTTAAAGGGTCTGCGTTTTCTCACCCAACCTCACCCAACCTCTCAGCCCCAAGAGTGTCCACCCTTATGTCTCATCCAGCTGTGGGTCTAGATATGGTCAATCCAGGTTGCATCACAGCCCCTGAACGAATTTTGTAAGAATTTCTCTCTCTTTCACTGTCTTTGTTTTACGGGTTTTTAAAAGTAATTTATTTTTATAATGGGGTTTAGCTGCTTTTCACTGCTGTGTTTCTGCGGCTTTACACCCACTTGACTCACTTCCAGACAGATATCAATACATAGGTTTTAAGATTCTTACTAATCAGATATATTCTTGTGCGGTGAATAGGGGGTGTTGAGTCCAGTTCACTGAGCAAGGAGTAGGTCTTGTCTATTACATATTGGGTGTATGGAACGGTATCTGAGCGAATTTGAAACCCTTGTTTTATGCATCACCCCACCTCACCTTTTCCGTTAACCAGCCATAGTGTGTTTTCTAAACGTGTGACTCTGTTCTGTTTTGTAATTCAGTTCAAGTGTAGCGGTTTTTACATTCCCTCTATAAGTGATAGCTTATGATAAGTGTCTATTTCTGTGTGACTTATTTCACTTAGAATCGTCGTACCTAAATCCACTCATCTTGCTTCTACTAGCCTTATGACATTGATTTCATGTCTGAGTGATATTCCATTGTACATAAGGACCACAACTTCTTTATCCATTTTTCTCTTTCCTGGGATATTTAAGGTGTCATGAAGTGGAGGTTCTTGTCAACAGAGCAGCCCTAAACTTTGGGGTGCCTGTGTCTTGCAGATTTTTAGTTTTCAAAATTTATACGCCCATGAGTGGAAGTGCCCTATGCTCCCTAAGCTGTGTTTTTTCGAAGTTTCAGGCCTCACCGTACACTTCTCCAGAGTGGCTGTTGGCAATTTACATCCTGCCCATCAGCGTAGCAAGGCTCCAATTTCTCCATGGCCTGTCCTGCATTTGTGGTTTTGACACTTTTATCAGCATGGCCCTTTTGACCGATGGGAAGCGAGACTTCTTTGTAGCGCTGATTTGCCTTTCCAGGTTGCTTGGTTGGCCAAAAACGGCGTATGCGTTTTTTGCTGAATATATTCAGGAAAAAACGCATACGCCCTTTTTGGCCAAGGGCATCATTGTCCACGTTTTGCCGCTTTTCATGTGCTTTAAAGGCGATTCGAATCTACCTCCTGAAACCTGTTTCCTGCAATTCTGCCTTGCTTTCAAATCCTCTTCGTTGCCTTCCCTCAATATATTTGTGGACGAGAGTTATCATTTATAACTCTGCAGGGTTGTGAATTTCAGTGCCCATGTGCTCAATTTTTCAACTGGCTTTTTTGGGAGCTGGCCGCAGAAGCGCGGGATTGCCTCAGGCACTATTCTGCTTCCGGGCGGCAGGCTGAGCCTGTGCTTAATTCTTCTTCCTGATGGGAAAATAGAGTGACCTGTGCCTGTGCCAACACCTACATCTAGTCTCTCATTGGTTGCCCCTCTTCCCGTTCATCCTCAGGAAAATTTGCAACCTGTACAGAACAGAAGGTTAAAGGTGCTGATTCTCCAAGAAGGGAGATTGCTAGTGAAGTAGCTGGAATGGCGAACCCGAGCACAAGGAGATGAGAAATGAGGTGCGTTTTAGAAAACTTTCAAAATCACACGGTGTACCATCTTCTGGGTTCCTCATGCAAGTTTTCGATGTAGGAAGATGCCCTTGAACCTGGAGATTTGGGACCCATGGGATGGGTACCACGCAGTATTACCTTAAAGGGTCTGCGTTGGCTCACCCAACCTCACCAAACCTCTCAGCCCCAAGAATGTCCACCCTTATGTCTCATCCAGCTGTGGGTCTAGATATGGTCAATCCAGGTTGCGTCACAGCCCCTGAATGAATTTTGTAAGAATTTCTGTCTCTTTCACTGTCTTTGTTTCATGGGTTTTTAAAACTAATTTATTTTTATAATGGTGTTTAGCTGCTTTTCACGGCTGTGTTTATGCGGCTTTACACCCACTTGACACACTTCCAGAGAGATATCAATACATAGGTTTTAAGATTCTTACTAGTCACATATATTCTTGTGCGGCGAATAGGGGGTGTTGAGTCCAGTTCACTGAGCAAGGAGTAGGTCTTGTCTATTACGTATTGGGTGTATGGAACGGTATCTGAGCTAATTTGAAACCCTTGTTTTATGCATCACCCCACCTCACCTTTCCCGTTAAGCAACCATAGATTTTTTTCTAAATGTGTGACTTTGTTCTGTTTTGTAATTCAGTTCAAATGTAGCAGTTTTTACATTCCCTGTATAAGTTATAGCTTTTGATAAGTGTCCTTTTCTGTGTGATTTATTTCACTTAGAATCGTCGTACCTAAGTCCACCCATCTTGCTTCTACTAGCCTTATGACATTGATTTCATGGCTGAGTGATATTCCATTGTACATAAGGACCACAACTTCTTTATCCATTTTTCTCTTTCCTGGGATATTTAAGGTGTCATGAAGTGGAGGTTCTTGTCAACAGAGCAGCCCTAAACTTTGGGGTGCCTGTTTCTTGCTGGTTTTTAGTTTTCAAAATTTATACGCCCATGAGTGGAAGTGCCCTATGCTCCCTAAGCCGTGTTTCTTCGAAGTTTCAGGCCTCACCGTACACTTCTCCAGAGTGGCTGTTGGCAGTTTACATCCCGCCCATCAGCGTAGCAAGGTTCCAATTTCTCCATGGCCTGTCCTGCATTTGTGGTTTTGACACTTTTATCAGCATGGCCCTTTTGACGGATGGGAAGCGAGACTTCTTTGTAGCGCTGATTTGCCTTTCCAGGTTGCTAGGTTGGCCAAAAAGAGCGTATGCGTTTTTTCCTGAATATATTCAGGAAAAAACGCATACGCCCTTTTTGGCCAAGGGCATCATTGTCAACGTTTTGCCGCTTTTCATGTGCTTTAAAGGCGATTCGAATCTACCTCCTGAAATCTGTTTCCTGCAATTCTGCCTTGCTTTCAAATCCTCTTCGTTGCCTTCCCTCAATATATTTGTGGACGAGAGTTATCATTTATAACTCTGCAGGGTTGTGAATTTCAGTGCCCATGTGCTCCATTTTTCAACTGGCTTTTTTGGGAGCTGGCCGCAGAAGCGCGGGATTGCCTCAGGCACTATTCTGCTTCCGGGCGGCAGGCTGAGCCTGTGCTTAATTCTTCTTCCTGATGGGAAAATAGAGTGACCTGTGCCTGTGCCAACACCTACATCTAGTCTCTCATTGGTTGCCCCTCTTCCCGTTCATCCTCAGGAAAATTTGCAACCTGTACAGAACAGAAGGTTAAAGGTGCTGATTCTCCAAGAAGGGAGATTGCTAGTGAAGTAGCTGGAATGGCGAACCCGAGCACAAGGAGATGAGAAATGAGGTGCGTTTTAGAAAACTTTCAAAATCACACGGTGTACCATCTTCTGGGTTCCTCATGCAAGTTTTCGATGTAGGAAGATGCCCTTGAACCTGGAGATTTGGGACCCATGGGATGGGTACCACGCAGTATTACCTTAAAGGGTCTGCGTTGGCTCACCCAACCTCACCAAACCTCTCAGCCCCAAGCATGTCCACCCTTATGTCTCATCCAGCTGTGGGTCTAGATATGGTCAATCCAGGTTGCGTCACAGCCCCTGAATGAATTTTGTAAGAATTTCTGTCTCTTTCACTGTCTTTGTTTCATGGGTTTTTAAAACTAATTTATTTTTATAATGGGGTTTAGCTGCTTTTCACGGCTGTGTTTATGCGGCTTTACACCCACTTGACGCACTTCCAGAGAGATATCATTACATAGGTTTTAAGATTCTTACTAGTCAGATATATACTTGTGCGGTGAATAGGGGGTGTTGTGTCCAGTTCACTGAGCAAGGAGTAGGTCTTGTCTATTACATATTGGGTGTATGGAACGGTATCTGAGCTAATTTGAAACCCTTGTTTTATGCATCACACCACCTCACCTTAACCGTTAAGCAGCCATAGTTTGTTTTCTAAAAGTGTGACTCTGCTCTCTTTTGTAATTCAGTTCAAGTGTAGCAGTTTTTACATTCCCTCTATACGTGATAGCTTATGATACGTGTCTTCTTCTGTGTGACTTATTTCACTTAGAGTCGTCGTACCTAAATCCACTCATCATGCTGCTACTAGCCTTATGACATTGATTTCATGGCTGAGTGATATTCCATTGTACATAAGGACCACAACTTCTTTATCCATTTTTCTCTTCCCTGGGATATTTAAGGTGTCATGAAGTGGAGGTTCTTGTCAACAGAGCAGCCCTAAACTTTGGGGTGCCTGTGTCTTGCTGATTTTTAGTTTTCCCAATTTATACGCCCATGAGTGGAAGTGCCCTATGCTCCCTAAGCTGTGTTTTTTCGATGTTTAAGGCCACACCGTACACTTCTCCAGAGTGGCTGCTAGCAATTTACATCCCGCCCATCAGTGTAGCAAGGCTCCCATTTCTCGATGGCCTGTCCTGCTTTTGTGGTTTTGACACTTTTTGCAGCATGAACCTTTTGACCGATGGGAAGCGAGACTTTTTTGTAGCGCTGATTTGCCTTTCCAGGTTGCTTGGTTGGCCAAAAAGGGCGTATGCGTTTTTTCCTGAATATATTCAGGAAAAAACGCATACGCCCTTTTTGGCCAAGGCCATCATTGTCGACCTTTTGCCGCTTTTCATGTGCCTTAAATGCGATTCGAATCTACCTCCTGAAATCTGTTTCCTGCAATTCTGCCTTGCTTTCAAATCCTCTTCGTTGCCTTCCCTCAATATATCTGTGGATGAGAGTTATCACTTCTAACTCTGCGGGTTTGTGAATTGCAGTGTCCCTGAGCTCCATTTTTCAACTCGCTTTTTTGGGAGCTGGCCGCAAAAGCGCGGGATTGCCTCAGGCCCTATTGTGCTTCTGGGCGGCAGGCTGAGCCTGTGATTAATTCTTCTTCCTGATGGGAAATTAGAGTGACCTGTGCCTGTCCCAACACCTAGATCTAGTCTCTCATTGGTTGCCCCTCTTCCCGTTCATCCTCAGGACAAATTGCAACCTGTACAGAACAGGAGGTTAAAGGTGCTGATTCTCCAAGTAGGGAGATTGCTAGTGAAGTAGCTGGAATGGCGAACCCGAGCACAAGGAGATCAGAAATGAGGTGCGTTTTAGAAACCTTTCAAAATCACACGGTGTACCTTCTTCTGGGTTCCTCATGCAAGTTTTCGATGTAGGAAGATGCCCTTGAACCTGGAGATTTGGGACCCATGGGATGGGTACCACGCAGTATTACCTTAAAGGGTCTGCGTTGGCTCACCCAACCTCACCAAACCTCTCAGCCCCAAGAATGTCCACCCTTATGTCTCATCCAGCTGTGGGTCTAGATATGGTCAATCCAGGTTGCGTCACAGCCCCTGAATGAATTTTGTAAGAATTTCTGTCTCTTTCACTGTCTTTGTTTCATGGGTTTTTAAAACTAATTTATTTTTATAATGGGGTTTAGCTGCTTTTCACGGCTGTGTTTATGCGGCTTTACACCCACTTGACACACTTCCAGAGAGATATGAATACATAGGTTTTAAGATTCTTACTAGTCACATATATTCTTGTGCGGTGAATAGGGGGTGTTGAGTCCAGTTCACTGAGCAAGGAGTAGGTCTTGTCTATTACGTATTGGGTGTATGGAACGGTATCTGAGCTAATTTGAACCCCTTGTTTTATGCATCACCCCACCTCACCTTTCCCGTTAAGCAACCATAGATTTTTTTCTAAATGTGTGATTTTGTTCTGTTTTGTAATTCAGTTCAAATGTAGCGGTTTTTACATTCCCTGTATAAGTTATAGCTTTTGATAAGTGTCCTTTTCTGTGTGACTTATTTCACTTAGAATCGTCGTACCTAAGTCCAACCATCTTGCTTCTACTAGCCTTATGACATTGATTTCATGGCTGAGTGATATTCCATTGTACTAAGGACCACAACTTCTTTATCCATTTTTCTCTTTCCTGGGATATTTAAGGTGTCATGAAGTGGAGGTTTTGTCAACAGAGCAGCCCTAAACTTTGGGGTGCCTGTGTCTTGCTGATTTTATTTTTCAAAATTTATACGCCCATGAGTGGAAGTGCCCTATGTTCCCTAAGCTGTGTTTTTTCGATGTTTCAGGCCTCACCGTACACTTCTCCAGAGTGGCTGTTGGCAATTTACATCCCGCCCATCAGCGTAGCAAGGCTCCAATTTCTCCATGGCCTGTCCTGCATTTGTGGTTTTGACACTTTTATCAGCATGGCCCTTTTGACGGATGGGAAGCGAGACTTCTTTGTACCGCTGATTTGTCTTTCCAGGTTGCTTGGTTGGCCAAAAAGGGCGTATGCGTTTTTTCCTGAATATATTCAGGAAAAAACGCATACGCCCTTTTTGGCCAAGGGCATCATTGTCCACGTTTTGCCGCTTTTCATGTGCTTTAAAGGCGATTCGAATCTACCTCCTGAAACCTGTTTCCTGCAATTCTGCCTTGCTTTCAAATCCTCTTCGTTGCCTTCCCTCAATATATTTGTGGACGAGTGTTATCATTTATAACTCTGCAGGGTTGTGAATTGCAGTGCCCATGTGCTCCATTTTTCAACTGGCTTTTTTGGGAGCTGGCCGCAGAAGCGCGGGATTGCCTCAGGCCCTATTCTGGTTCCGGGTGGCAGGCTGAGCCTGTGGTTATTTCTTCTTCCTGATGAGAAAATAGAGTGACCTGTGCCTGTCCCAACACCTAGATCTAGTCTCTCATTGGCTGCCCCTCTTCCCGTTCATCCTCAGGACAAATTGCAACCTGTAGGGAACAGGAGGTTAAAGGTGCTGATTCTCCATGTAGGGAGATTGCTAGTGAAGTAGCTGGAATGGCGAACCCGAGCACAAGGAGATGAGAAATGAGGTGCGTTTTAGAAACCTTTCAAAATCACACGGTGTACCATCTTCTGGGTTCCTCATGCAAGTTTTCGATGTAGGAAGATGCCCTTGAACCTGGAGATTTGGGACCCATGGGATGGGTACCACGCAGTATTACCTTAAAGGGTCTGCGTTGGCTCACCCAACCTCACCAAACCTCTCAGCCCCAAGAATGTCCACCCTTATGTCTCATCCAGCTGTGGGTCTAGATATGGTCAATCCAGGTTGCGTCACAGCCCCTGAATGAATTTTGTAAGAATTTCTGTCTCTTTCACTGTCTTTGTTTCATGGGTTTTTAAAACTAATTTATTTTTATAATGGGGTTTAGCTGCTTTTCACGGCTGTGTTTATGCGGCTTTACACCCACTTGACTCACTTCCAGACAGATATCAATACATAGGTTTTAAGATTCTTACTAGTCACATATATTCTTGTGCGGTGAATAGGGGGTGTTGAGTCCAGTTCACTGAGCAAGGAGTAGGTCTTGTCTATTACATATTGGGTGTATGGAACGGTATCTGAGCGAATTTGAACCCCTTGTTTTATGCATCACCCCACCTCACCTTTCCCGTTAAGCAGCCATAGTGTGTTTTCTAAACGTGTGATTGTGTTCTGTTCTGTAATTCAGTTCAAGTGTAGCGGTTTTTACATTCCCTCTATAAGTGATAGCTTATGATAAGTGTCTTTTTCTGTGTGACTTATTTCACTTAGAATCGTCGTACCTAAGTCCACTCATCTTGCTTCTACTAGCCTTATGACATTGATTTCATGTCTGAGTGATATTGCATTGTACATAAGGACCACAACTTCTTTATCCATTTTTCTCTTTCCTGGGATATTTAAGGTGTCATGAAGTGGAGGTTCTTGTCAACAGAGCAGCCCTAAACGTTGGGGTGCCTGTGTCTTGCTGATTTTTAGTTTTCCCAATTTATACGCCCATGAGTGGATGTGCCCTATGCTCCCTAAGCTGTGTTTCTTCGATGTTTCAGGACACACCGTACACTTCTCCAGAGTGGCTGTTGGCAATTTATATCCCGCTCCTCAGCGTAGCAAGGCTGCCATTTCTCCATGGCCTGTCCTGCATTTCTGGTTTTGACACTTTTTGCAGCATGGCCCTTTTGACCGATGGGAAGCGAGACTTCTTTGTAGCGCTGATTTGCCTTTCCAGGTTGCTTGGTTGGCCAAAAAGGGCGTATGCGTTTTTTCCTGAATATATTCAGGAAAAAACGCATACGCCCTTTTTGGCCAAGGGCATCATTGTCGACGTTTTGCCGCTTTTCATGTGCTTTACAGGCGATTCGAATCTACCTCCTGAAATCTGTTTCCTGCAATTCTGCCTTGCTTTCAAATCCTCTTCGTTGCCTTCCCTCAATATATCTGTGGATGAGAGTTATCATTTATAACTCTGCGGGTTTGTGAATTGCAGTGTCCCTGAGCTCCATTTTTCAACTCGCTTTTTTGGGAGCTGGCCGCAAAAGCGCGGGATTGCCTCAGGCCCTATTGTGCTTCTGGGCGGCAGGCTGAGCCTGTGGTTAATTCTTCTTCCTGATGGGAAAATAGAGTGACCTGTGCCTGTCCCAACACCTAGATCTAGTCTCTCATTGGTTGCCCCTCTTCCCGTTCATCCTCAGGACAAATTGCAACCTGTACAGAACAGGAGGATAAAGGTGCTGATTCTCCAAGTAGGGAGATTGCTAGTGAAGTAGCTGGAATGGCGAACCCGAGCACAAGGAGATGAGAAATGAGGTGCGTTTTAGAAACCTTTCAAAATCACACGGTGTACCTTCTTCTGGGTTCGTCATGCAAGATTTCGATGTAGGAAGATGCCCTTGAACCTGGAGATTTGGGACCCATGGGATGGGTACCATGCTGTATTACTTTAAAGGGTCTGCGTTTGCTCACCCAACCTCACCCAACCTCTCAGCCCCAAGAGTGTCCACCCTTATGTCTCCTCCAGCTGTGGGTCTAGATATGGTCAATCCAGGTTGCATCACAGCCCCTGAACGAATTTTGTAAGAATTTCTCTCTCTTTCACTGTCTTTGTTTTACGGGTTTTTAAAAGTAATTTATTTTTATAATGGGGTTTAGCTGCTTTTCACGGCTGTGTATATGCGGCTTTACACCCACTTGACGCACTTCCAGAGAGATATCATTACATAGGTTTTAAGATTCTTACTAGTCAGATATATACTTGTGCGGTGAATAGGGGGTGTTGAGTCCAGTTCACTGAGCAAGGAGTAGGTTTTGTCTATTACATATTGGGTGTATGGAACGGTATCTGAGCTAATATGAAACCCTTGTTTTATGCATCACCCCACCTCACCTTTCCCGTTAAGCAGCCATAGTGTGTTTTCTAAACGTGTGACTCTGTTCTGTTTTGTAATTCAGTTCAAGTGTAGCGGTTTTTACATTCCCTCTATAAGTGATAGCTTTTGATAAGTGTCTTTTTCTGTGTGACTTATTTCACTTACAATCGTCGTACCTAAATCCACTCATCTTGCTTCTACTAGCCTTATGACATTGATTTCATGTCTGAGTCATATTCCATTGTACATAAGGACCACAACTTCTTTATCTATTTTTCTCTTTCCTGGGATATTTAAGGTGTCATGAAGTGGAGGTTCTTGTCAACAGAGCAGCCCTAAACTTTGGTGTGCCTGTGTCTTGCTGATTTTTAGTTTTCCCAATTTATACGCCCATGAGTGGACGTGCCCTATGCTCCCTAACCTGTGTTTTTTCGATGTTTCAGGACACACCGTACAGTTCTCCAGAGTGGCTGTTGGCAATTTACATCCCTCCCATCAGCGTAGAAAGGCTGCCATTTCTACATGGCCTGTCCTGCATTTCTGGTTTTGACACTTTTTGCAGCATGGCCCTTTTGACCTATGGGAAGCGAGACTTCATTGTAGCGCTGATTTGCCTTTCCAGGTTGCTTGGTTGGCCAAAAAGGGCGTATGGGTTTTTTCCTGAATATATTCAGGAAAAAACGCATACGCCCTTTTTGGCCAAGGGCATCATTGTCGACGTTTTGCCAATTTTCATGTGTTTTAAAGGTGATTCGAATCTACCTCCTGAAACCTGTTTCCTGCAATTCTGCGTTGCTTTCAAATCCTCTTCGTTGCCTTCCCTCAATATATTTGTGGACGAGAGTTATCATTTATAACTCAGCAGGTTTGTGAATTGCAGTGCCCCTGAGCTCCATTTTTCAACTGGCTTTTTTGGGAGCTGGCCGCAAAAGTACGGGATTGCCTCAGGCCCTCTTCTGGTTCCTGGCGGCAGGCTGAGCCTGTGGTTAATTCTTCTTCCTGATGGGAAAATAGAGTGACCTGTGCCTGTCCCAACACCTAGATCTAGTCTCTCATTGGTTGTCCCTCTTCCCGTTCATCCTCAGGACAAATTGCAACCTGTACAGAACAGGAGCTTAAAGGTGCTGATTGTCCAAGTAGGGAGATTGCTAGTAAAGTAGCTGGAAAGGCGAACCCGAGCACAAGGAGATGAGAAATGAGGTGCGTTTTAGAAAGCTTTCAAAATCACAGGGTGTACCATCTTCTGGGTTTCTCATGCATGTTTTCGATGTAGGAAGATGCCCTTGAACCTGGAGATTTGGGACCCATGGGATGGGTACCACGCAGTATTACTTAAAGGGTCTGCGTATGCTCACCCAACCTCACCCAACCTCTCAGCCCCAAGAGTGTCCACCCTTATGTCTCATCCAGCTGTGGGTCTAGATATGGTCAATCCAGGTTGCATCACAGCCCCTGAACGAATTTTGTAAGAATTTCTCTCTCTTTCACTGTCTTTGTTTTACGGGTTTTTAAAAGTAATTTATTTTTATAATGGTGGTTAGCTGCTTTTCACGGCTGTGTTTCTGCGGCTTTACACCCACTTGACTCACTTCCAGACAGATATCAATACATAGGTTTTAAGATTCTTACTAATCAGATATATTCTTGTGCGGTGAATAGGGGGTGTTGAGTCCAGTTCACTGAGCAAGGAGTAGGTCTTGTCTATTACATATTGGGTGTATGGAACGGTATCTGAGCGAATTTGAAACCCTTGTTTTATGCATCACCCCACCTCACCTTTTCCGTTAACCAGCCATAGTGTGTTTTCTAAACGTGTGACTCTGTTCTGTTTTGTAATTCAGTTCAAGTGTAGCGGTTTTTACATTCCCTCTATAAGTGATAGCTTATGATAAGTGTCTATTTCTGTGTGACTTATTTCACTTAGAATCGTCGTACCTAAATCCACTCATCTTGCTTCTACTAGCCTTATGACATTGATTTCATGTCTGAGTGATATTCCATTGTACATAAGGACCACAACTTCTTTATCCATTTTTCTCTTTCCTGGGATATTTAAGGTGTCATGAAGTGGAGGTTCTTGTCAACAGAGCAGCCCTAAACTTTGGGGTGCCTGTGTCTTGCAGATTTTTAGTTTTCAAAATTTATACGCCCATGAGTGGAAGTGCCCTATGCTCCCTAAGCTGTGTTTTTTCGATGTTTCAGGCCTCACCGTACACTTCTCCCGAGTGGCTGTTGGCAATTTACATCCTGCCCATCAGCGTAGCAAGGCTCCAATTTCTCCATGGCCTGTCCTGCATTTGTGGTTTTGACACTTTTATCAGCATGGCCCTTTTGACCGATGGGAAGCGAGACTTCTTTGTAGCGCTGATTTGCCTTTCCAGGTTGCTTGGTTGGCCAAGAACGGCGTATGCGATTTTTCCTGAATATATTCAGGAAAAAACGCATACGCCCTTTTTGGCCAAGGGCATCATTGTCCACGTCTTGCCGCTTTTCATGTGCTTTAAAGGCGATTCGAATCTACCTCCTGAAACCTGTTTCCTGCAATTCTGCCTTGCTTTCAAATCCTCTTCGTTGCCTTCCCTCAGTATATTTGTGGACGAGAGTTATCATTTATAACTCTGCAGGGTTGTGAATTTCAGTGCCCATGTGCTCCATTTTTCAACTGGCTTTTTTGGGAGCTGGCCGCAGAAGCGCGGGATTGCCTCAGGCACTATTCTGCTTCCGGGCGGCAGGCTGAGCCTGTGCTTAATTCTTCTTCCTGATGGGAAAATAGAGTGACCTGTGCCTGTGCCAACACCTACATCTAGTCTCTCATTGGTTGCCCCTCTTCCCGTTCATCCTCAGGAAAAATTGCAACCTGTACAGAACAGAAGGTTAAAGGTGCTGATTCTCCAAGAAGGGAGATTGCTAGTGAAGTAGCTGGAATGGCGAACCCGAGCACAAGGAGATGAGAAATGAGGTGCGTTTTAGAAACCTTTCAAAATCACACGGTGTACCATCTTCTGGGTTCCTCATGCAAGTTTTCGATGTAGGAAGATGCCCTTGAACCTGGAGATTTAGGACCCATGGGATGGGTACCACGCAGTATTACCTTAAAGGGTCTGCGTTGGCTCACCCAACCTCACCAAACCTCTCAGCCCCAAGAATGTCCACCCTTATGTCTCATCCAGCTGTGGGTCTAGATATGGTCAATCCAGGTTGCGTCACAGCCCCTGAATGAATTTTGTAAGAATTTCTGTCCCTTTCACTGTCTTTGTTTCATGGGTTTTTAAAACTAATTTATTTTTATAATGGGGTTTAGCTGCTTTTCACGGCTGTGTTTATGCGGCTTTACACCCACTTGACACACTTCCAGAGAGATATCAATACATAGGTTTTAAGATTCTTACTAGTCACATATATTCTTGTGCGGTGAATAGGGGGTGTTGAGTCCAGTTCACTGAGCAAGGAGTAGGTCTTGTCTATTACGTATTGGGTGTATGGAACGGTATCTGAGCTAATATGAAACCCTTGTTTTATGCATCACCCCACCTCACCTTTCCCGGTAAGCAGCCATAGTGTGTTTTCTAAATGTGTGACTCTGTTCTGTTTTGTAATTCAGTTCAAGTGTAGCGGTTTTTACATTCCCTCTATAAGTGATAGCTTTTGATAAGTGTCTTTTTCTGTGTGACTTATTTCACTTACAATCGTCGTACCTAAATCTACTCATCTTGCTTCTACTAGCCTTAAGACATTGATTTCATGTCTGAGTGATATTCCATTGTACATAAGGACCACAACTTCTTTATCTATTTTTCTCTTTCCTGGGATATTTAAGGTGTCATGAAGTGGAGGTTCTTGTCAACAGAGCAGCCCTAAACTTTGGTGTTCCTGTGTCTTGCTGATTTTTAGTTTTCCCAATTTATACGCCCATGAGTGGACGTGCCCTATGCTCCCTAACCTGTGTTTTTTCGATGTTTCAGGACACACCGTACAGTTCTCCAGAGTGGCTGTTGGCAATTTACATCCCTCCCATCAGCGTAGAAAGGCTGCCATTTCTACATGGCCTGTCCTGCATTTGTGGTTTTGACACTTTTATCAGCATGGCCCTTTTGACCTATGGGAAGCGAGACTTCATTGTAGCGCTGATTTGCCTTTCCAGGTTGCTTGGTTGGCCAAAAAGGGCGTATGGGTTTTTTCCTGAATATATTCAGGAAAAAACGCATACGCCCTTTTTGGCCAAGGGCATCATTGTCGACGTTTTGCCAATTTTCATGTGTTTTAAAGGTGATTCGAATCTACCTCCTGAAACCTGTTTCCTGCAATTCTGCGTTGCTTTCAAATCCTCTTCGTTGCCTTCCCTCAATATATTTGTGGACGAGAGTTATCATTTATAACTCAGCAGGTTTGTGAATTGCAGTGCCCCTGAGCTCCATTTTTCAACTGGCTTTTTTGGGAGCTGGCCGCAAAAGTACGGGATTGCCTCAGGCCCTCTTCTGGTTCCTGGCGGCAGGCTGAGCCTGTGGTTAATTCTTCTTCCTGATGGGAAAATAGAGTGACCTGTGCCTGTCCCAACACCTACATCTAGTCTCTCATTGGTTGTCCCTCTTCCCGTTCATCCTCAGGACAAATTGCAACCTGTACAGAACAGGAGCTTAAAGGTGCTGATTGTCCAAGTAGGGAGATTGCTAGTAAAGTAGCTGGAAAGGCGAACCCGAGCACAAGGAGATGAGAAATGAGGTGCGTTTTAGAAAGCTTTCAAAATCACAGGGTGTACCATCTTCTGGGTTTCTCATGCATGTTTTCGATGTAGGAAGATGCCCTTGAACCTGGAGATTTGGGACCCATGGGATGGGTACCACGCAGTATTACTTAAAGGGTCTGCGTTTGCTCACCCAACCTCACCCAACCTCTCAGCCCCAAGAGTGTCCACCCTTATGTCTCATCCAGCTGTGGGTCTAGATATGGTCAATCCAGGTTGCATCACAGCCCCTGAACGAATTTTGTAAGAATTTCTCTCTCTTTCACTGTCTTTGTTTTACGGGTTTTTAAAAGTAATTTATTTTTATAATGGTGGTTAGCTGCTTTTCACGGCTGTGTTTCTGCGGCTTTACACCCACTTGACTCACTTCCAGACAGATATCAATACATAGGTTTTAAGATTCTTACTAATCAGATATATTCTTGTGCGGTGAATAGGGGGTGTTGAGTCCAGTTCACTGAGCAAGGAGTAGGTCTTGTCTATTACATATTGGGTGTATGGAACGGTATCTGAGCGAATTTGAAACCCTTGTTTTATGCATCACCCCACCTCACCTTTTCCGTTAAGCAGCCATAGTGTGTTTTCTAAACGTGTGACTCTGTTCTGTTTTGTAATTCAGTTCAAGTGTAGCGGTTTTTACATTCCCTCTATAAGTGATAGCTTATGATAAGTGTCTATTTCTGTGTGACTTATTTCACTTAGAATCGTCGTACCTAAATCCACTCATCTTGCTTCTACTAGCCTTATGACATTGATTTCATGTCTGAGTGATATTCCATTGTACATAAGGACCACAACTTCTTTATCCATTTTTCTCTTTCCTGGGATATTTAAGGTGTCATGAAGTGGAGGTTCTTGTCAACAGAGCAGCCCTAAACTTTGGGGTGCCTGTGTCTTGCAGATTTTTAGTTTTCAAAATTTATACGCCCATGAGTGGAAGTGCCCTATGCTCCCTAAGCTGTGTTTTTTCGATGTTTCAGGCCTCACCGTACACTTCTCCCGAGTGGCTGTTGGCAATTTACATCCTGCCCATCAGCGTAGCAAGGCTCCAATTTCTCCATGGCCTGTCCTGCATTTGTGGTTTTGACACTTTTATCAGCATGGCCCTTTTGACCGATGGGAAGCGAGACTTCTTTGTAGCGCTGATTTGCCTTTCCAGGTTGCTTGGTTGGCCAAGAACGGCGTATGCGATTTTTCCTGAATATATTCAGGAAAAAACGCATACGCCCTTTTTGTCAAGGGCATCATTGTCCACGTCTTGCCGCTTTTCATGTGCTTTAAAGGCGATTCGAATCTACCTCCTGAAACCTGTTTCCTGCAATTCTGCCTTGCTTTCAAATCCTCTTCGTTGCCTTCCCTCAGTATATTTGTGGACGAGAGTTATCATTTATAAGTCTGCAGGGATATGAATTGCAGTGCCCATGTGCTCCAATTTTCAACTGGATTTTTTGGGAGCTGGCCGCAGAAGCGCGGGATTGCCTCAGGCCCTATTCTGGTTCCGGGTGGCAGGCTGGGCCTGTGGTTATTTCTTCTTCCTGATGAGAAAATAGAGTGACCTGTGCCTGTCCCAAAACCTAGATCTAGTCTCTCATTGGCTGCCCCTCTTCCCGTTCATCCTCAGGACAAATTGCAACCTGTACGGAACAGGAGGTTAAAGGTGCTGATTCTCCAAGTAGGGAGATTGCTAGTGAAGTAGCTGGAATGGCGAACCCGAGCACAAGGAGATGAGAAATGAGGTGCGTTTTAGAAACCTTTCAAAATCACACGGTGTACCATCTTCTGGGTTACTCATGCAAGTTTTCGATGTAGGAAGATGCCCTTGAACCTGGAGATTTGGGACCCATGGGATGGGTACCACGCAGTATTACCTTAAAGGTTCTGCGTTGGCTCACCCAACCTCACCAAAACTCTCAGCCCCAAGAATGTTCACCCTTATGTCTCATCCAGCTGTGGGTCTAGATATGGTCAATCCAGGTTGCGTCACAGCCCCTGAATGAATTTTGTAAGAATTTCTGTCTCTTTCACTGTCTTTGTTTCATGGGTTTTTAAAACTAATTTATTTTTATAATGGGGTTTAGCTGCTTTTCATGGCTGTGTTTATGCGGCTTTACACCCACTTGACACACTTCCAGAGAGATATCAATACATAGGTTTTAAGATTCTTACTAGTCACATATATTCTTGGGCGGTGAATAGGGGGTGTTGAGTCCAGTTCACTGAGCAAGGAGTCGGTCTTGTCTATTACGTATTGTGTGTATGGAACGGTATCTGAGCGAATTTGAAACCCTTGTTTTATGCATCACCCCACCTCACCTTTCCCGTTAAGCAACCATAGTTTTTTTCTAAATGTGTGACTTTGTTATGTTTTGTAATTCAGTTCAAATGTAGCGGTTTTTACATTCCCTGTATAAGTTATAGCTTTTGATAAGTGTCTTTTTCTGGTGACTTATTTCACTTAGAATCGTCGTACCTAAGTCCACCCATCTTGCTTCTACTTGCCTTATGACATTGATTTCATGGCTGAGTGATATTCCATTGTACATAAGGACCACAACTTCTTTATCCATTTTTCTCTTTCCTGGGATATTTAAGGTGTCATGAAGTGGAGGTTCTTGTCAACAGAGCAGCCCTAAACTTTGGGGTGCCTGTGTCTTGCTGATTTTTAGTTTTCAAAATTTATACGCCCATGAGTGGACGTGCCCTATGCTCCCTAAGCTGTGTTTTTTCGATGTTTCAGGCCTCACCGTACACTTCTCCAGAGTGGCTGTTGGCAATTTACATCCCGCCCATCAGCGTAGCAAGGCTCCCATTTCTCCATGGCCTGTCCTGCATTTGTGGTTTTGACACTTTTATCAGCATGGCCCTTTTGACGGATGGGAAGCGAGACTTCTTTGTAGCGCTGATTTGCCTTTCCAGGTTGCTTGGTTGGCCAAAAAGGGCGTATGCGTTTTTTCCTGAATATATTCAGGAAAAAACGCATAAGCCCTTTTTGGCTAAGGGCATCATTGTCCACGTTTTGCCGCTTTTCATGTGCTTTAAATGCGATTCGAATCTACCTCCTGAAAACTGTTTCCTGCAATTCTGCCTTGCTTTCAAATCCTCTTCGTTGCCTTCCCTCAATATATTTGTGGACGAGAGTTATCATTTATAACTCTGCAGGGTTGTGAATTTCAGTGCCCATGTGCTCCATTTTTCAACTGGCTTTTTTGGGAGCTGGCCGCAGAAGCGCGGGATTGCCTCAGGCACTATTCTGCTTCCGGGCGGCAGGCTGAGCCTGTGCTTAATTCTTCTTCCTGATGGGAAAATAGAGTGACCTGTGCCTGTGCCAACACCTACATCTAGTCTCTCATTGGTTGCCCCTCTTCCCGTTCATCCTCAGGAAAAATTGCAACCTGTACAGAACAGAAGGTTAAAGGTGCTGATTCTCCAAGAAGGGAGATTGCTAGTGAAGTAGCTGGAATGGCGAACCCGAGCACAAGGAGATGAGAAATGAGGTGCGTTTTAGAAACCTTTCAAAATCACACGGTGTACCATCTTCTGGGTTCCTCATGCAAGTTTTCGATGTAGGAAGATGCCCTTGAACCTGGAGATTTAGGACCCATGGGATGGGTACCACGCAGTATTACCTTAAAGGGTCTGCGTTGGCTCACCCAACCTCACCAAACCTCTCAGCCCCAAGAATGTCCACCCTTATGTCTCATCCAGCTGTGGGTCTAGATATGGTCAATCCAGGTTGCGTCACAGCCCCTGAATGAATTTTGTAAGAATTTCTGTCTCTTTCACTGTCTTTGTTTCATGGGTTTTTAAAAGTAATTTATTTTTATAATGGGGTTTAGCTGCTTTTCACGGCTGTGTTTATGCGGCTTTACACCCACTTGACACACTTCCAGAGAGATATCAATACATAGGTTTTAAGATTCTTACTAGTCACATATATTCTTGTGCGGTGAATAGGGGGTGTTGAGTCCAGTTCACTGAGCAAGGAGTAGGTCTTGTCTATTACGTATTGGGTGTATGGAACGGTATCTGAGCTAATTTGAAACCCTTGTTTTATGCATCACCCCACCTCACCTTTCCCGTTAAGCAACCATAGATTTTTTTCTAAATGTGTGACTTTGTTCTGTTTTGTAATTCAGTTCAAATGTAGCGGTTTTTACATTCCCTGTATAAGTTATAGCTTTTGATAAGTGTCTTTTTCTGTGTGACTTATTTCACTTAGAATCGTCGTACCTAAGTCCACCCATCTTGCTTCTACTAGCCTTATGACATTGATTTCATGGCTGAGTGATATTCCATTGTACATAAGGACCACAACTTCTTTATCCATTTTTCTCTTTCCTGGGATATTTAAGGTGTCATGAAGTGGAGGTTCTTGTCAACAGAGCAGCCCTAAACTTTGGGGTGCCTGTGTCTTGCTGGTTTTTAGTTTTCAAAATTTATACGCCCATGAGTGGAAGTGCCCTATGCTCCCTAAGCCGTGTTTCTTCGAATATTCAGGCCTCACCGTACACTTCTCCAGAGTGGCTGTTGGCAGTTTACATCCCGCCCATCAGCGTAGCAAGGTTCCAATTTCTCCATAGCCTGTCCTGCATTTGTGGTTTTGACACATTTATCAGCATGGCCCTTTTGACGGATGGGAAGCGAGACTTCTTTGTAGCGCTGATTTGCCTTTCCAGGTTGCTAAGTTGGCCAAAAAGGGCGTATGCGTTTTTTCCTGAATATATTCAGGAAAAAACGCATACGCCCTTTTTGGCCAAGGTCATCATTGTCAACGTTTTGCCGCTTTTCATGTTATTTAAAGGCGATTCGAATCTACCTCCTGAAATCTTTTTCCTGCAGTTCTGCCTTGCTTTCAAATCCTCTTCGTTGCTTTCCCTCAATATATTTGTGGACGAGAATTATCATTTATATGACTGCAGGTTTGTGAATGGCAGTGCCCCTGAGCTCCATTTTTCAACTCGCTTTTTTGGGATCTGGCCGCAAAAGCGCGGGATTGCCTCAGGCCCTATTCTGGTTCCAGGTGGCAGGCTGAGCCTGTGGTATTTTCTTCTTCCTGATGGGAAATTAGAGTGACCTGTGCCTGTCCCAACACCTAGATCTAGTCTCTCATTGGTTGCCCCTCTTCCCGTTCATCCTCAGAACAAATTGCAACCTGTACGGAACAGGAGGTTAAAGGTGCTGATTCTCCAAGTAGGGAGATTGCTAGTGAAGTAGCTGGAATGGCGAACCCGAGCACAAGGAGATGAGAAATGAGGTGCGTTTTAGAAACCTTTCAAAATCACACGGTGTACCATTTTCTGGGTTTCTCATGCATGTTTTCGATGTAGGAAGATGGCCTTGAACCTGGAGACTTGGGACCCATGGGATGGGTACCACGCAGTATTACTTTAAAGGGTCTGCGTTGGCTCACCCAACCTCACCCAACCTCTCAGCCCCAAGAGTGTCCACCCTTAGGTCTCATCCAGCTGTGGGTCTAGATATGGTCAATCCAGGTTGCATCACAGCCCCTGAACGAATTGTGTAAGAATTTCTCTCTCTTTCACTGTCTTTGTTTTACGGGTTTTTACAAGTAATTTATTTTTATAATGGGGTTTAGCTGCTTTTCACGGCTGTGTTTATGCGGCTTTACACCCACTTGACACACTTCCAGAGAGATATCAATACATAGGTTTTAAGATTCTTACTAGTCAGATATATACTTGTGCGGTGAATAGGGGGTGTTGTGTCCAGTTCACTGAGCAAGGAGTAGGTCTTGTCTATTACATATTGGGTGTATGGAACGGTATCTGAGCTAATTTGAAACCCTTGTTTTATGCATCACACCACCTCACCTTTCCCGTTAAGCAGCCATAGTTTGTTTTCTAAACGTGTCACTCTGCTCTCTTTTGTAATTCAGTTCAAGTGTAGCAGTTTTTACATTCCCTCTATACGTGATAGCTTATGATAAGTGTCTTTTTCTGTGTGACTTATTTCACTTAGAGTCGTCGTACGTAAATCCACTCATCATGCTGCTACTAGCCTTATGACATTGATTTCATGGCTGAGTGATATTCAATTGTACATAAGGACCACAACTTCTTTATCCATTTTTCTCTTCCCTGGGATATTTAAGGTGTCATGAAGTGGAGGTTCTTGTCAACAGAGCAGCCCTAAACTTTGGGGTGCCTGTGTCTTGCTGATTTTTAGTTTTCCCAATTTATACGCCCATGAGTGGAAGTGCCCTATGCTCCCTAAGCTGTGTTTTTTCGATGTTTAAGGCCACACCGTACACTTCTCCAGAGTGGCTGCTAGCAATTTACATCCCGCCCATCAGTGTAGCAAGGCTCCCATTTCTCCATGGCCTGTCCTGCTTTTGTGGTTTTGACACTTTTTGCAGCATGACCCTTTTGACCGATGGGAAGCGAGACTTCTTTGTAGCGCTTATTTGCCTTTCCAGGTTGCTTGGTTGGCCAAAAAGGGCGTATGCATTTTTTCCTGAATATATTCAGGAAAAAACGCATACGCCCTTTTTGGCCAAGGGCATCATTGTCGACCTTTTGCCGCTTTTCATGTGCCTTAAATGCGATTCGAATCTACCTCCTGAAATCTGTTTCCTGCAATTCTGCCTTGCTTTCAAATCCTCTTCGTTGCCTTCCCTCAATATATCTGTGGATGAGAGTTATCACTTATAACTCTGCGGGTTTGTGAATTGCAGTGTCCCTGAGCTCCATTTTTCAACTCGCTTTTTTGGGAGCTGGCCGCAAAAGCGCGGGATTGCCTCAGGCCCTATTGTGCTTCTGGGCGGCAGGCTGAGCCTGTGATTAATTCTTCTTCCTGATGGGAAATTAGAGTGACCTGTGCCTGTCCCAACACCTAGATCTAGTCTCTCATTGGTTGCCCCTCTTCCCGTTCATCCTCAGGACAAATTGCAACCTGTAGAGAACAGGAGGTTAAAGGTGCTGATTCTCCAAGTAGGGAGATTGCTAGTGAAGTAGCTGGAATGGCGAACCCGAGCACAAGGAGATCAGAAATGAGGTGCGTTTTAGAAACCTTTCAAAATCACACGGTGTACCTTCTTCTGGGTTCCTCATGCAAGTTTTCGATGTAGGAAGATGCCCTTGAACCTGGAGATTTGGGACCCATGGGATGGGTACCACGCAGTATTACCTTAAAGGGTCTGCGTTGGCTCACCCAACCTCACCAAACCTCTCAGCCCCAAGAATGTCCACCCTTATGTCTCATCCAGCTGTGGGTCTAGATATGGTCAATCGAGGTTGCGTCACAGCCCCTGAATGAATTTTGTAAGGATTTCTGTCTCTTTCACTGTCTTTGTTTCATGGGTTTTTAAAACTAATTTATTTTTATAATGGGGTTTAGCTGCTTTTCACGGCTGTGTTTATGCGGCTTTACACCCACTTGACACACTTCCAGAGAGATATGAATACATAGGTTTTAAGATTCTTACTAGTCACATATATTCTTGTGCGGTGAATAGGGGGTGTTGAGTCCAGTTCACTGAGCAAGGAGTAGGTCTTGTCTATTACGTATTGGGTGTATGGAACGGTATCTGAGCTAATTTGAACACCTTGTTTTATGCATCACCCCACCTCACCTTCCCCGTTAAGCAACCATAGATTTTTTTCTAAATGTGTGACTTTGTTCTGTTTTGTAATTCAGTTCAAATGTAGCGGTTTTTACATTCCCTGTATAAGTTATAGCTTTTGATAAGTGTCCTTTTCTGTGTGACTTATTTCACTTAGAATCGTCGTACCTATGTCCACCCATCTTGCTTCTACTAGCCTTATGACATTGATTTCATGGCTGAGTGATATTCCATTGTACATAAGGACCACAACTTCTTTATCCATTTTTCTCTTTCCTGGGATATTTAAGGTGTCATGAAGTGGAGGTTTTGTCAACAGAGCAGCCCTAAACTTTGGGGTGCCTGTGTCTTGCTGATTTTATTTTTCAAAATTTATACGCCCATGAGTGGAAGTGCCCTATGCTCCCTAAGCTGTGTTTTTTCGATGTTTCAGGCCTCACCGTACACTTCTCCAGAGTGGCTGTTGGCAATTTACATCCCGCCCATCAGCATAGCTAGGCTCCCTTTTCTCCATGGCCTGTCCTGCATTTGTGGTTTTGACACTTTTATCAGCATGGCCCTTTTGACGGATGGGAAGCGAGACTTCTTTGTAGCCCTGATTTGCCTTTCCAGGTTGCTTGGTTGGCCAAAAAGGGCGTATGCGTTTTTTCCTGAATATATTCAGGAAAAAACGCATACGCCCTTTTTGGCCAAGGGCATCATTGTCCACGTTTTGCCGCTTTTCATGTGCTTTAAAGGCGATTCGAATCTACCTCCTGAAACCTGTTTCCTGCAATTCTGCCTTGCTTTCAAATCCTCTTCGTTGCTTTCCCTCAGTATATTTGTGGACGAGAGTTATCATTTATAACTCTGCAGGGTTGTGAATTGCAGTGCCCATGTGCTCCATTTTTCAACTGGCTTTTTTGGGAGCTGGCCGCAGAAGCGCGGGATTGCCTCAGGCCCTATTCTGGTTCCGGGCGGCAGGCTGAGCCTTTGGTAATTTCTTCTTCCTGATGAGAAAATAGAGTGACCTGTGCCTCTCCCAAAACCTAGATCTAGTCTCTCATTGGCTGCCCCTCTTCCCGTTCATCCTCAGGACAAATTGCAACCTGTACGGAACAGGAGGTTAAAGGTGCTGATTCTCCAAGTAGGGAGATTGCTAGTGAAGTAGCTGGAATGGCGAACCCGAGCACAAGGAGATGAGAAATGAGGTGCGTTTTAGAAACCTTTCAAAATCACACGGTGTACCATTTCTGGGTTCCTCATGCAAGTTTTCGATGTAGGAAGATGCCCTTGAACCTGGTGATTTGGGACCCATGGGATGGGTACCACGCAGTATTACCTTAAAGGGTCTGCGTTGGCTCACCCAACCTCACCAAAACTCTCAGCCCCAAGAATATCCACCCTTATGTCTCATCCAGCTGTGGGTCTAGATATGGTCAATCCAGGTTGCGTCACAGCCCCTGAATGAATTTTGTAAGAATTTCTGTCTCTTTCACTGTCTTTGTTTCACGGGTTTTTAAAACTAATTTATTTTTATAATGGGGTTTGCTGCTTTTCACGGCTGTGTTTATGCGGCTTTACACCCACTTGACACACTTCCAGAGAGATATCAATACATAGGTTTTAAGATTCTTACTAGTCACATATATTCTTGTGCGGTGAATAGGGGGTGTTGAGTCCAGTTCACTGAGCAAGGAGTAGGTCTTGTCTATTACGTATTGGGTGTATGGAACGGTATCTGAGCGAATTTGAAACCCTTGTTTTATGCATCACCCCACCTCACCTTTCCCGTTAAGCAACCATAGTATTTTTTCTAAATGTGTGACTTTGTTCTGTTTTGTAATTCAGTTCAAATGTAGCGGTTTTTACATTCCCTGTATAAGTTATAGCTTTTGATAAGTGTCCTTTTCTGTGTGACTTATTTCACTTAGAATCGTCGTACCTAAGTCCACCCATCTTGCTTCTACTTGCCTTATGACATTGATTTCATGGCTGAGTGATATTCCATTGTACATAAGGACCACAACTTCTTTATCCATTTTTCTCTTTCCTGGGATATTTAAGGTGTCATGAAGTGGAGGTTCTTGTCAACAGAGCAGCCCTAAACTTTGGGGTGCCTGTGTCTTGCTGATTTTTAGTTTTCAAAATTTATACGCCCATGAGTGGAAGTGCCCTATGCTCCCTAAGCTGTGTTTTTTCGAAGTTTCAGGCCTCACTGTACACTTCTCCAGAGTGGCTGTTGGCAGTTTACATCCCGCCCATCAGCGTAGCAAGGTTCCAATTTCTCCATGGCCTGTCCTCCATTTGTGGTTTTGACACTTTTATCAGCATGGCCCTTTTGACGGATGGGAAGCGAGACTTCTTTGTAGCGCTGATTTGCCTTTCCAGGTTGCTAGGTTGGCCAAAAAGGGCGTATGCGTTTTTTCCTGAATATATTCAGGAAAAAACGCATACGCCCTTTTTGGCCAAGGTCATCATTGTCAACGTTTTGCCGCTTTTCATGTGCTTGAAAGGCGATTCGAATCTACCTCCTGAAATCTGTTTCCTGCAGTTCTGCCTTGCTTTCAAATCCTCTTCGTTGCTTTCCCTCAATATATTTGTGGACGAGAATTATCATTTATAAGTCTGCATGTTTGTGAATTGCAGTGTCCCTGAGGTCCATTTTTCAACTCGCTTTTTTGGGATCTGGCTGCAAAAGCGCGGGATTGCCTCAGGCCCTCTTCTGGTTCCGGGTGGCAGGCTGAGCCTGTGGTATTTTCTTCTTCCTGACGGGAAATTAGAGTGACCTGTGCCTGTCCCAACACCTAGATCTAGTCTCTCATTGGTTGCCCCTCTTCCCGTTCATCCTCAGAACAAATTGCAACCTGTACGGAACAGGAGGTTAAAGGTGCTGATTCTCCAAATAGGGAGATTGCTAGGAAAGTAGCTGGAATGGCGAACCCGAGCACAAGGAGATGAGAAATGAAGTGCGTTTTAGAAACCTTTCAAAATCACACGGTGTACCATCTTCTGGGTTCCTCATGCAAGTTTTCGATGTAGGAAGATGGCCTTGAACCTGGAGATTTGGGACCCATGGGATGGGTACCACGCAGTATTACTTTAAAGGGTCTGCGTTGGCTCACCCAACCTCACCCAACCTCTCAGCCCCAAGAGTGTCCACTCTTAGGTCTCATCCAGCTGTGGGTCTAGATATGTTCAATCCAGGTTGCATCACAGCCCCTGAACGAATTGTGTAAGAATTTCTCTCTCTTTCACTGTCTTTGTTTTACGGGTTTTTACAAGTAATTTATTTTTATAATGGGGTTTAGCTGCTTTTCACGGCTGTGTTTATGCGGCTTTACACCCACTTGACACACTTCCAGAGAGATATCAATACATAGGTTTTAAGATTCTTACTAGTCAGATATATACTTGTGCGGTGAATAGGGGGTGTTTTGTCCAGTTCACTGAGCAAGGAGTAGGTCTTGTCTATTACATATTGGGTGTATGGAACGGTATCTGAGCTAATTTGAAACCCTTGTTTTATGCATCACACCACCTCACCTTTCCCGTTAAGCAGCCATAGATTGTTTTCTAAACGTGTGACTCTGTTCTGTTTTGTAATTCAGTTCAAGTGTAGCACTTTTTACATTCCCTCTATACGTGATAGCTTATGATAAGTGTCTTTTTCTGTGTGACTTATTTCACTTAGAGTCGTCGTACCTAAATCCACTCATCATGCTCCTACTAGCCTTATGACATTGATTTCATGGCTGAGTGATATTCCATTGTACATAAGGACCACAACTTCTTTATCCATTTTTCTCTTTCCTGGGATATTTAAGGTGTCATGAAGTGGAGATTCTTGTCAACAGAGCAGCCCTAAACTTTGGGGTGCCTGTGTCTTGCTGGTTTTTAGTTTTCAAAATTTATACGCCCATGAGTGGAAGTGCCCTATGCTCCCTAAGCTGTGTTTTTTCGATGTTTCAGGCCTCACCGTACACTTCTCCAGAGTGGCTGTTGGCAACTTACATCCCGCCCATCAGTGTAGCAAGGCTGCCATTTCTCCATGGCCTGTCCTGCTTTTGTGGTTTTGACACTTTTTTCAGCATGGCCCTTTTGACCGATTCGAAGCGAGAATCCTTGTAGTGCTGATTTGCCTTTACATTAGCTTGGTTGGCCAAAAAGGGCCTATGCGTTTTTTCCTGAATATATTCAGGTAAAAACGCATAGGCCCTTTTTGGCCAAGGGCATCATTGTCCACGTTTTGCCGCTTTTCATGTGCTTTAAAGGCGATTCGAATCTAACTCCTGAAACCTGTTTCCTGCAATTCTGCCTTGCTTTCAAATCCTCTTCGTTGCCTTCCCTCAGTATATTTGTGGACGAGAGTTATCATTTATAACTCTGCATGGTTGTGAATTGCACTGCCCATGTACTCCATTTTTCAACTGGCTTTTTTGGGAGCTGGCCGCAGAAGCGCGGGATTGCCTCAGGCACTATTCTGCTTCCGGGTGGCAGGCTGAGCCTTTGGTTATTTCTTCTTCCTGATGAGAAAATAGAGTGACCTGTGCCTGTCCGAACACCTAGATCTAGTCTCTCATTGGCTGCCCCTCTTCCCGTTCATCCTCAGGACAAATTGCAACCTGTAGGGAACAGGAGGTTAAAGGTGCTGATTCTCCAAGTAGGGAGATTGCTAGTGAAGT
The DNA here is from genome assembly GCF_028021215.1 of Eschrichtius robustus. Classification (NCBI taxonomy): domain Eukaryota; kingdom Metazoa; phylum Chordata; class Mammalia; order Artiodactyla; family Eschrichtiidae; genus Eschrichtius; species Eschrichtius robustus. Next base: position 275,922 of record NW_027175338.1, read on the forward strand.
AGCTGGAATGGCGAACCCGAGCACAAGGAGATGAGAAATGAGGTGCGTTTTAGAAACCTTTCAAAATCACACGGTGTACCATCTTCTGGGTTCCTCATGCAAGTTTTCGATGTAGGAAGATGCCCTTGAACCTGGAGATTTGGGACCCATGGGATGGGTACCACGCAGTATTACCTTAAAGGGTCTGCGTTGGCTCACCAAACCTCACCAAACCTCTCAGCCCCAAGAATGTCCACCCTTATGTCTCATCCAGCTGTGGGTCTAGATATGGTCAATCCAGGTTGCGTCACAGCCCATGAATGAATTTTGTAAGAATTTCTGTCTATTTCACTGTCTTTGTTACATGGGTTTTTAAAACTAATTTATTTTTATAATGGGGTTTAGCTGCTTTTCACGGCTGTGTTTATGCGGCTTTACACCCACTTGACACACTTCTAGAGAGATATGAATACATAGGTTTTAAGATTCTTACTAGTCACATATATTCTTGTGCGGTGAATAGGGGGTGTTGAGTCCAGTTCACTGAGCAAGGGGTAGGTCTTGTCTATTACGTATTGGGTGTATGGAACGGTATCTGAGCGAATTTGAACCCCTTGTTTTATGCATCACCCCACCTCACCTTTCCCGTTAAGCAGCCATAGTGTGTTTTCTAAATGTGTGACTTTGTTCTGTTTTGTAATTCAGTTCAAATGTAGCAGTTTTTACATTCCCTATATAAGTTATAGCTTTTGATAAGTGTCCTTTTCTGTGTGACTTATTTCACTTAGAATTGTCGTACCTAAGTCCACCCATCTTGCTTCTACTAGCCTTATGACATTGATTTCATGGCTGAGTGATATTCCATTGTACATAAGGACCACAACTTCTTTATCCATTTTTCTCTTTCCTGGGATATTTAAGGTGTCATGAAGTGGAGGTTTTGTCAACAGAGCAGCCCTAAACTTTGGGGTGCCTGTGTCTTGCTGATTTTTAGTTTTCAAAATTTATACGCCCATGAGTGGAAGTGCCCTATGCTCCCTAAGCTGTGTTTTTTCGATGTTTCAGGCCTCACCGTACACTTCTCCAGAGTGGCTGTTGGCAATTTACATCCCGCCCATCAGCGTAGCAAGGCTCCAATTTCTCCATGGCCTGTCCTGCATTTGTGGTTTTGACACTTTTATCAGCATGGCCCTTTTGACGGATGGGAAGCGAGACTTTTTTGTAGCGCTGATTTGTCTTTCCAGGTTGCTTGGTTGGCCAAAAAGGGCGTATGCGTTTTTTCCTGAATACATTCAGGAAAAAACGCATACGCCCTTTTTGGCCAAGGGCATCATTGTCCACGTTTTGCCGCTTTTCATGTGCTTTAAAGGCGATTCGAATCTACCTCCTGAAACCTGTTTCCTGAAGTTCTGCCTTGCTTTCAAATCCTCTTCGTTGCCTTGCCTCAATATATTTGTGGACGAGAGTTATCATTTATAACTCTGCAGGGTTGTGAATTGCAGTGCCCATGTGCTCCATTTTTCAACTGGCTTTTTTGGGAGCTGGCCGCAGAAGCGCGGGATTGCCTCAGGCCCTATTCTGGTTCCGGGTGGCAGGCTGAGCCTGTGGTTATTTCTTCTTCCTGATGAGAAAATAGAGTGACCTGTGCCTGTCCCAACACCTAGATCTAGTCTCTCATTGGCTGCCCCTCTTCCCGTTCATCCTCAGGACAAATTGCAACCTGTAGGGAACAGGAGGTTAAAGGTGCTGATTCTCCAAGTAGGGAGATTGCTAGTGAAGTAGCTGGAATGGCGAACCCGAGCACAAGGAGATGAGAAATGAGATGCGTTTTAGAAACCTTTCAAAATCACACGGTGTACCATCTTCTGGGTTCCTCATGCAAGTTTTCGATGTAGGAAGTTGCCCTTGAACCTGGAGATTTGGGACCCAAGGGATGGGTACCACGCAGTATTACCTTAAAGGGTCTGCGTTGGCTCACCCAACCTCACCAAACCTCTCAGCCCCAAGAATGTCCACCTTTATGTCTCATCCAGCTGTGGGTCTAGATATGGTCAACCCAGGTTGCGTCACAGCCCCTGAATGAATTTTGTAAGAATTTCTGTCTCTTTCACTGTCTTTGTTTCATGGGCTTCTAAAACTAATTTATTTTTATAATGGGGTTTAGCTGCTTTTCACGGCTGTGTTTATGCGGCTTTACACCCACTTGACACACTTCCAGAGATATATCAATACATAGGTTTTAAGATTCTTACTAGCCACATATATTCTTGTGCGGTGAATAGGGGGTGTTGAGTCCAGTTCACTGAGCAAGGAGTAGGTCTTGTCTATTACGTATTGGGTGTATGGAACGGTATCTGAGCTAATTTGAAACCCTTGTTTTATGCATCACCCCACCTCACCTTTCCCGTTAAGCAACCATAGATTTTTTTCTAAATGTGTGACTTTGTTCTGTTTTGTAATTCAGTTCAAATGTAGCGGTTTTTACATTCCCTGTATAAGTTATAGCTTTTGATAAGTGTCCTTTTCTGTGTGACTTATTTCACTTAGAATCGTCGTACCTAAGTCCACCCATCTTGCTTCTACTAGCCTTATGACATTGATTTCATGGCTGAGTGATATTCCATTGTACATAAGGACCACAACTTCTTTATCCATTTTTCTCTTTCCTGGGATATTTAAGGTGTCATGAAGTGGAGGTTCTTGTCAACAGAGCAGCCCTAAACTTTGGGGTGCCTGTGTCTTGCTGATTTTTAGTTTTCAAAATTTATACGCCCATGAGTGGAAGTGCCCTATGCTCCCTAAGCTGTGTTTTTTCGAAGTTTCAGGCCTCACCGTACACTTCTCCAGAGTGGCTGTTGGCAGTTTACATCCCGCCCATCAGCGTAGCAAGGCTCCAATTTCTCCATGGCCTGTCCTGCATTTGTGGTTTTGACACTTTTATCAGCATGGCCCTTTTGACGGATGGGAAGCGAGACTTCTTTGTAGCGCTGATTTGCCTTTCCAGGTTGCTTGGTTGGCCAAAAAGGGCGTATGCGTTTTTTCCTGAATATATTCAGGAAAAAACGCATACGCCCTTTTTGGCCAAGGTCATCATTGTCAACGTTTTGCCGCTTTTCATGTGCTTTAAAGGCGATTCGAATCTACCTCCTGAAATCTGTTTCCTGAAGTTCTGCCTTGCTTTCAAATCCTCTTCGTTGCTTTCCCTCAATATAATTGTGGACGAGAATTATCATTTATAAGTCTGCAGGTTTGTGAATTGCAGTGTCCCTGAGGTCCATTTTTCAACTCGCTTTTTTGGGATCTGGCCGCAGAAGCGCGGGATTGCCTCAGGCACTATTCTGCTTCCGGGCGGCAGGCTGAGCCTGTGCTTAATTCTTCTTCCTGATGGGAAAATAGAGTGACTTGTGCCTGTGCCAACACCTACATCTAGTCTCTCATTGGTTGCCCCTCTTCCCGTTCATCCTCAGGACAAATTGCAACCTCTACAGAACAGGAGGTTAAAGGTGCTGATTCTCCAAGTAGGGAGATTGCTAGTAAAGTAGCTGGAATGGCGAACCCGAGCACAAGGAGATGAGAAATGAGGTGCGTTTTAGAAACCTTTCAAAATCACACGGTGTACCATCTTCTGGGTTCCTCATGCAAGTTTTCGATGTAGGAAGATGCCCTTGAACCTGGAGATTTAGGACCCATGGGATGGGTACCACGCAGTATTACCTTAAAGGGTCTGCGTTGGCTCACCCAACCTCACCAAACCTCTCAGCCCCAAGAATGTCCACCTTTATGTCTCATCCAGCTGTGGGTCTAGATATGGTTAATCCAGGTTGCGTCACAGCCCCTGAATGAATTTTGTAAGAATTTCTGTCTCTTTCACTGTCTTTGTTTCATGGGTTTTTAAAACTAATTTATTTTTATAATGGGGTTTAGCTGCATTTCACGGCTGTGTTTATGCGGCTTTACACCCACTTGACACACTTCCAGAGAGATATCAATACATAGGTTTTAAGATTCTTACTAGTCACATATATTCTTGTGCGGTGAATAGGGGGTGTTGAGTCCAGTTCACTGAGCAAGGAGTAGGTCTTGTCTATTACGTATTGGGTGTATGGAACGGTATCTGAGCTAATTTGAAACCCTTGTTTTATGCATCACCCCACCTCACCTTTCCCGTTAAGCAACCATAGATTTTTTTCTAAATGTGTGACTTTGTTCTGTTTTGTAATTCAGTTCAAATGTAGCGGTTTTTACATTCCCTGTATAAGTTATAGCTTTTGATAAGTGTCCTTTTCTGTGTGACTTATTTCACTTAGAATCGTCGTACCTAAGTCCACCCATCTTGCTTCTACTAGCCTTATGACATTGATTTCATGGCTGAGTGATATTCCATTGTACATAAGGACCACAACTTCTTTATCCATTTTTCTCTTTCCTGGGATATTTAAGGTGTCATGAAGTGGAGGTTTTGTCAACAGAGCAGCCCTAAACTTTGGGGTGCCTGTGTCATGCTGATTTTATTTTTCAAAATTTATACGCCCATGAGTGGAAGTGCCCTATGCTCCCTAAGCTGTGTTTTTTCGATGTTTCAGGCCTCACCGTACACTTCTCCAGAGTGGCTGTTGGCAATTTACATCCCGCCCATCAGCGTAGCAAGGCTCCCATTTCTCCATGGCCTGTCCTGCATTTCTGGTTTTGACACTTTTATCAGCATGGCCCTTTTGACGGATGGGAAGCGAGACTTCTTTGTAGCGCTGATTTGCCTTTCCAGGTTGCTTGGTTGGCCAGAAAGGGCGTATGCGTTTTTTCCTGAGTATATTCAGGAAAAAACGCATACGCCCTTTTTGGCCAAGGGCATCATTGTCCACGTTTTGCCGCTTTTCATGTGCTTTAAAGGTGATTCAAATCTACCTCCTGAAACCTGTTTCCTGCAATTCTGCCTTGCTTTCAAATCCTCTTCGTTGCGTTCCCTCAATATATTTGTGGACGAGAGTTATCATTTATAACTCTGCAGGGTTGTGAATTGCAGTGCCCATGTGCTCCATTTTTCAACTGGCTTTTTTGGGAGCTGGCCGCAGAAGCGCGGGATTGCCTCAGGCCCTATTCTGGTTCCGGGTGGCAGGCTGAGCCTGTGGTTATTTCTTCTTCCTGATGAGAAAATAGAGTGACCTGTGCCTGTCCCAACACCTAGATCTAGTCTCTCATTGGCTGCCCCTCTTCCCGTTCATCCTCAGGACAAATTGCAACCTGTAGGGAACAGGAGGTTAAAGGTGCTGATTCTCCAAGTAGGGAGATTGCTAGTGAAGTAGCTGGAATGGCGAACCCGAGCACAAGGAGATGAGAAATGAGGTGCGTTTTAGAAACCTTTCAAAATCACACGGTGTACCATCTTCTGGGTTCCTCATGCAAGTTTTCGATGTAGGAAGATGCCCTTGAACCTGGAGATTTGGGACCCAAGGGATGGGTACCACGCAGTATTACCTTAAAGGGTCTGCGTTGGCTCACCCAACCTCACCAAACCTCTCAGCCCCAAGAATGTCCACCTTTATGTCTCATCCAGCTGTGGGTCTAGATATGGTCAACCCAGGTTGCGTCACAGCCCCTGAATGAATTTTGTAAGAATTTCTGTCTCTTTCACTGTCTTTGTTTCATGGGCTTCTAAAACTAATTTATTTTTATAATGGGGTTTAGCTGCTTTTCACGGCTGTGTTTATGCGGCTTTACACCCACTTGACACACTTCCAGAGATATATCAATACATAGGTTTTAAGATTCTTACTAGCCACATATATTCTTGTGCGGTGAATAGGGGGTGTTGAGTCCAGTTCACTGAGCAAGGAGTAGGTCTTGTCTATTACGTATTGGGTGTATGGAACGGTATCTGAGCTAATTTGAAACCCTTGTTTTATGCATCACCCCACCTCACCTTTCCCGTTAAGCAACCATAGATTTTTTTCTAAATGTGTGACTTTGTTCTGTTTTGTAATTCAGTTCAAATGTAGCGGTTTTTACATTCCCTGTATAAGTTATAGCTTTTGATAAGTGTCCTTTTCTGTGTGACTTATTTCACTTAGAATCGTCGTACCTAAGTCCACCCATCTTGCTTCTACTAGCCTTATGACATTGATTTCATGTCTGAGTGATATTGCATTGTACATAAGGACCACAACTTCTTTATCCATTTTTCTCTTTCCTGGGATATTTAAGGTGTCATGAAGTGGAGGTTCTTGTCAACAGAGCAGCCCTAAACTTTGGGGTGCCTGTGTCTTGCTGATTTTTAGTTTTCAAAATTTATACGCCCATGAGTGGAAGTGCCCTATGCTCCCTAAGCTGTGTTTTTTCGAAGTTTCAGGCCTCACCGTACACTTCTCCAGAGTGGCTGTTGGCAGTTTACATCCCGCCCATCAGCGTAGCAAGGCTCCAATTTCTCCATGGCCTGTCCTGCATTTGTGGTTTTGACACTTTTATCAGCATGGCCCTTTTGACGGATGGGAAGCGAGACTTCTTTGTAGCGCTGATTTGCCTTTCCAGGTTGCTTGGTTGGCCAAAAAGGGCGTATGCGTTTTTTCCTGAATATATTCAGGAAAAAACGCATACGCCCTTTTTGGCCAAGGTCATCATTGTCAACGTTTTGCCGCTTTTCATGTGCTTTAAAGGCGATTCGAATCTACCTCCTGAAATCTGTTTCCTGAAGTTCTGCCTTGCTTTCAAATCCTCTTCGTTGCTTTCCCTCAATATAATTGTGGACGAGAATTATCATTTATAAGTCTGCAGGTTTGTGAATTGCAGTGTCCCTGAGGTCCATTTTTCAACTCGCTTTTTTGGGATCTGGCCGCAGAAGCGCGGGATTGCCTCAGGCACTATTCTGCTTCCGGGCGGCAGGCTGAGCCTGTGCTTAATTCTTCTTCCTGATGGGAAAATAGAGTGACTTGTGCCTGTGCCAACACCTACATCTAGTCTCTCATTGGTTGCCCCTCTTCCCGTTCATCCTCAGGACAAATTGCAACCTCTACAGAACAGGAGGTTAAAGGTGCTGATTCTCCAAGTAGGGAGATTGCTAGTAAAGTAGCTGGAATGGCGAACCCGAGCACAAGGAGATGAGAAATGAGCTGCGTTTTAGAAACCTTTCAAAATCACACGGTGTACCATCTTCTGGGTTCCTCATGCAAGTTTTCGATGTAGGAAGATGCCCTTGAACCTGGAGATTTAGGACCCATGGGATGGGTACCACGCAGTATTACCTTAAAGGGTCTGCGTTGGCTCACCCAACCTCACCAAACCTCTCAGCCCCAAGAATGTCCACCTTTATGTCTCATCCAGCTGTGGGTCTAGATATGGTTAATCCAGGTTGCGTCACAGCCCCTGAATGAATTTTGTAAGAATTTCTGTCTCTTTCACTGTCTTTGTTTCATGGGTTTTTAAAACTAATTTATTTTTATAATGGGGTTTAGCTGCATTTCACGGCTGTGTTTATGCGGCTTTACACCCACTTGACACACTTCCAGAGAGATATCAATACATAGGTTTTAAGATTCTTACTAGTCACATATATTCTTGTGCGGTGAATAGGGGGTGTTGAGTCCAGTTCACTGAGCAAGGAGTAGGTCTTGTCTATTACGTATTGGGTGTATGGAACGGTATCTGAGCTAATTTGAAACCCTTGTTTTATGCATCACCCCACCTCACCTTTCCCGTTAAGCAACCATAGATTTTTTTCTAAATGTGTGACTTTGTTCTGTTTTGTAATTCAGTTCAAATGTAGCGGTTTTTACATTCCCTGTATAAGTTATAGCTTTTGATAAGTGTCCTTTTCTGTGTGACTTATTTCACTTAGAATCGTCGTACCTAAGTCCACCCATCTTGCTTCTACTAGCCTTATGACATTGATTTCATGGCTGAGTGATATTCCATTGTACATAAGGACCACAACTTCTTTATCCATTTTTCTCTTTCCTGGGATATTTAAGGTGTCATGAAGTGGAGGTTTTGTCAACAGAGCAGCCCTAAACTTTGGGGTGCCTGTGTCTTGCTGATTTTATTTTTCAAAATTTATACGCCCATGAGTGGAAGTGCCCTATGCTCCCTAAGCTGTGTTTTTTCGATGTTTCAGGCCTCACCGTACACTTCTCCAGAGTGGCTGTTGGCAATTTACATCCCGCCCATCAGCGTAGCAAGGCTCCCATTTCTCCATGGCCTGTCCTGCATTTCTGGTTTTGACACTTTTATCAGCATGGCCCTTTTGACGGATGGGAAGCGAGACTTCTTTGTAGCGCTGATTTGTCTTTCCAGGTTGCTTGGTTGGCCAAAAAGGGCGTATGCGTTTTTTCCTGAATATATTTAGGAAAAAACGCATACGCCCTTTTTGGCCAAGGGCATCATTGTCCACGTTTTGCCGCTTTTCATGTGCTTTAAAGGCGATTCGAATCTACCTCCTGAAACCTGTTTCCTGCAATTCTGCCTTGCTTTCAAATCCTCTTCGTTGCCTTCCCTCAATATATTTGTGGACGAGTGTTATCATTTATAACTCTGCAGGGTTGTGAATTGCAGTGCCCATGTGCTCCATTTTTCAACTGGCTTTTTTGGGAGCTGGCCGCAGAAGCGCGGGATTGCCTCAGGCCCTATTCTGGTTCCGGGTGGCAGGCTGAGCCTGTGGTTATTTCTTCTTCCTGATGAGAAAATAGAGTGACCTGTGCCTGTCCCAACACCTAGATCTAGTCTCTCATTGGCTGCCCCTCTTCCCGTTCATCCTCAGGACAAATTGCAACCTGTAGGGAACAGGAGGTTAAAGGTGCTGATTCTCCAAGTAGGGAGATTGCTAGTGAAGTAGCTGGAATGGCGAACCCGAGCACAAGGAGATGAGAAATGAGGTGCGTTTTAGAAACCTTTCAAAATCACACGGTGTACCATCTTCTGGGTTCCTCATGCAAGTTTTCGATGTAGGAAGATGCCCTTGAACCTGGAGATTTGGGACCCATGGGATGGGTACCACGCAGTATTACCTTAAAGGGTCTGCGTTGGCTCACCCAACCTCACCAAACCTCTCAGCCCCAAGAATGTCCACCCTTATGTCTCATCCAGCTGTGGGTCTAGATATGGTCAATCCAGGTTGCGTCACAGCCCCTGAATGAATTTTGTAAGAATTTCTGTCTCTTTCACTGTCTTTGTTTCATGGGTTTTTAAAACTAATTTATTTTTATAATGGGGTTTAGCTGCTTTTCACGGCTGTGTTTATGCGGCTTTACACCCACTTGACACACTTCCAGAGAGATATGAATACATAGGTTTTAAGATTCTTACTAGTCACATATATTCTTGTGCGGTGAATAGGGGGTGTTGAGTCCAGTTCACTGAGCAAGGAGTAGGTTTGTCTATTACGTATTGGGTGTATGGAACGGTATCTGAGCTAATTTGAAACCCTTGTTTTATGCATCACCCCACCTCACCTTTCCCGTTAAGCAACCATAGATTTTTTTCTAAATGTGTGACTTTGTTCTGTTGTGTAATTCAGTTCAAATGTAGCGGTTTTTACATTCCCTGTATAAGTTATAGCTTTTGATAAGTGTCCTTTTCTGTGTGACTTATTTCACTTAGAATCGTCGTACCTAAGTCCACCCATCTTGCTTCTACTAGCCTTATGACATTGATTTCATGGCTGAGTGACATTCCATTGTACATATGGACCACAACTTCTTTATCCATTTTTCTCTTTCCTGGGATATTTAAGGTGTCATGAAGTGGAGGTTCTTGTCAACAGAGCAGCCCTAAACTTTGGGGTGCCTGTGTCTTGCTGATTTTTAGTTTTCAAAATTTATACGCCCATGAGTGGACCTGCCCTATGCTCCCTAAGCTGTGTTTTTTCGATGTTTCAGGCCTCACCGTACACTTCTCCAGAGTGGCTGTTGGCAATTTACATCCCGCCCATCAGCGTAGCTAGGCTCCCTTTTCTCCATGGCCTGTCCTGCATTTGTGGTTTTGACACTTTTATCAGCATGGCCCTTTTGACGGATGGGAAGCGAGACTTCTTTGTAGCGCTGATTTGCCTTTCCAGGTTGCTTGGTTGGCCAGAAAGGGCGTATGCGTTTTTTCCTGAATATATTCAGGAAAAAACGCATACGCCCTTTTTGGCCAAGGGCATCATTGTCCACTTTTTGCCGCATTTCATGTGCTTTAAAGGCGATTTGAATCTACCTCCTGAAACCTGTTTCCTGCAATTCTGCCTTGCTTTCAAATCCTCTTCGTTGCCTTCCCTCAATATATTTGTGGACGAGTGTTATCATTTATAACTCTGCAGGGTTGTGAATTGCAGTGCCCATGTGCTCCATTTTTCAACTGGCTTTTTTGGGAGCTGGCCGCAGAAGCGCGGGATTGCCTCAGGCCCTATACTGGTTCCGGGTGGCAGGCTGAGCCTGTGGTTATTTCTTCTTCCTGATGAGAAAATAGAGTGACCTGTGCCTGTCCCAACACCTAGATCTAGTCTCTCATTGGCTGCCCCTCTTCCCGTTCATCCTCAGGACAAATTGCAACCTGTAGGGAACAGGAGGTTAAAGGTGCTGATTTTCCAAGTAGGGAGATTGCTAGTGAAGTAGCTGGAATGGCGAACCCGAGCACAAGGAGATGAGAAATGAGGTGCGTTTTAGAAACCTTTCAAAATCACACGGTGTACCATCTTCTGGGTTCCTCATGCAAGTTTTCGATGTAGGAAGATGCCCTTGAACCTGGAGATTTGGGACCCATGGGATGGGTACCACGCAGTATTACCTTAAAGGGTCTGCGTTGGCTCACCCAACCTCACCAAACCTCTCAGCCCCAAGAATGTCCACCCTTATGTCTCATCCAGCTGTGGGTCTAGATATGGTAAATCCAGGTTGCGTCACAGCCCCTGAATGAATTTTGTAAGAATTTCTGTCTCTTTCACTGACTTTGTTTCATGGGTTTTTAAAACTAATTTATTTTTATAATGGGGTTTAGCTGCTTTTCACGGCTGTGTTTATGTGGCTTTACACCCACTTGACACACTTCCAGAGAGATATCAATACATAGGTTTTAAGATTCTTACTAGTCACATATTTTCTTGTGCGGTGAATAGGGGGTGTTGAGTCCAGTTCACTGAGCAAGGAGTAGGTCTTGTCTATTACGTATTGGGTGTATGGAACGGTATCTGAGCTAATTTGAAACCCTTGTTTTATGCATCACCCCACCTCACCTTTCCCGTTAAGCAACCATAGATTTTTTTCTAAATGTGTGACTTTGTTCTGTTTTGTAATTCAGTTCAAATGTAGCGGTTTTTACATTCCCTGTATAAGTTATAGCTTTTGATAAGTGTCCTTTTCTGTGTGACTTATTTCACTTAGAATCGTCGTACCTAAGTCCACCCATCTTGCTTCTACTAGCCTTATGACATTGATTTCATGGCTGAGTGATATTCCATTGTACGTATGGACCACAACTTCTTTATCCATTTTTCTCTTTCCTGGGATATTTAAGGTGTCATGAAGTGGAGGTTCTTGTCAACAGAGCAGCCCTAAACTTTGGGGTGCCTGTGTCTTGCTGATTTTTAGTTTTCAAAATTTATACGCCCATGAGTGGACCTGCCCTATGCTCCCTAAGCTGTGTTTTTTCGATGTTTCAGGCCTCACCGTACACTTCTCCAGAGTGGCTGTTGGCAATTTACATCCCGCCCATCAGCGTAGCTAGGCTCCCTTTTCTCCATGGCCTGTCCTGCATTTGTGGTTTTGACACTTTTATCAGCATGGCCCTTTTGACGGATGGGAAGCGAGACTTCTTTGTAGCGCTGATTTGCCTTTCCAGGTTGCTTGGTTGGCCAAAAAGGGCGTATGCGTTTTTTCCTGAATATATTCAGGAAAAAACGCATACGCCCTTCTTGGCCAAGGGCATCATTGTCCACGTTTTGCCGCTTTTCATGTGCTTTAAAGGCGATTCGAATCTACCTCCTGAAACCTGTTTCCTGCAATTCTGCCTTGCTTTCAAATCCTCTTCGTTGCTTTCCCTCAGTATATTTGTGGACGAGAGTTATCATTTATAACTCTGCAGGGTTGTGAATTGCAGTGCCCATGTGCTCCATTTTTCAACTGGCTTTTTTGGGAGCTGGCCGCAGAAGCGCGGGATTGCCTCAGGCCCTATTCTGGTTCCGGGCGGCAGGCTGAGCCTGTGGTAATTTCTTCTTCCTGATGAGAAAATAGAGTGACCTGTGCCTGTCCCAACACCTAGATCTAGTCTCTCATTGGCTGCCCCTCTTCCCGTTCATCCTCAGGACAAATTGCAACCTGTACGGAACAGGAGGTTAAAGGTGCTGATTCTCCAAGTAGGGAGATTGCTAGTGAAGTAGCTGGAATGGCGAACCCGAGCACAAGGAGATGAGAAATGAGGTGCGTTTTAGAAACCTTTCAAAATCACACGGTGTACCATCTTCTGGGTTCCTCATGCAAGTTTTCGATGTAGGAAAATGCCCTTGAACCTGGAGATTTGGGACCCATGGGATGGGTACCACGCAGTATTACCTTAAAGGGTCTGCGTTGGCTCACCCAACCTCACCAAAACTCTCAGCCCCAAGAATGTCCACCCTTATGTCTCATCCAGCTGTGGGTCTAGATATGGTCAATCCAGGTTGCGTCACAGCCCCTGAATGAATTTTGTAAGAATTTCTGTCTCTTTCACTGTCTTTGTTTCATGGGTTTTTAAAACTAATTTATTTTTATAATGGGGTTTAGCTGCTTTTCACGGCTGTGTTTATGCGGCTTTACACCCACTTGACACACTTCCAGAGAGATATCAATACATAGGTTTTAAGATTCTTACTAGTCACATATATTCTTGTGCGGTGAATAGGGGGTGTTGAGTCCAGTTCACTGAGCAAGGAGTAGGTCTTGTCTATTACGTATTGGGTGTATGGAACGGTATCTGAGCGAATTTGAAACCCTTGTTTTATGCATCACCCCACCTCACCTTTCCCGTTAAGCAACCATAGTCTTTTTTCTAAATGTGTGACTTTGTTCTGTTTTGTAATTCAGTTCAAATGTAGCGGTTTTTACATTCCCTGTATAAGTTATAGCTTTTGATAAGTGTCCTTTTCTGTGTGACTTATTTCACTTAGAATCGTCGTACCTAAGTCCACCCATCTTGCTTCTACTTGCCTTATGACATTGATTTCATGGCTGAGTGATATTCCATTGTACATAAGGACCACAACTTCTTTATCCATTTTTCTCTTTCCTGGGATATTTAAGGTGTCATGAAGTGGAGGTTCTTGTCAACAGAGCAGCCCTAAACTTTGGGGTGCCTGTGTCTTGCTGATTTTTAGTTTTCAAAATTTATACGCCCATGAGTGGAAGTGCCCTATGCTCCCTAAGCTGTGTTTTTTCGAAGTTTCAGGCCTCACTGTACACTTCTCCAGAGTGGCTGTTGGCAGTTTACATCCCGCCCATCAGCGTAGCAAGGTTCCAATTTCTCCATGGCCTGTCCTCCATTTGTGGTTTTGACACTTTTATCAGCATGGCCCTTTTGACGGATGGGAAGCGAGACTTCTTTGTAGCGCTGATTTGCCTTTCCAGGTTGCTAGGTTGGCCAAAAAGGGCGTATGCGTTTTTTCCTGAATATATTCAGGAAAAAACGCATACGCCCTTTTTGGCCAAGGTCATCATTGTCAACGTTTTGCTGCTTTTCATGTGCTTGAAAGGCGATTCGAATCTACCTCCTGAAATCTGTTTCCTGCAGTTCTGCCTTGCTTTCAAATCCTCTTCGTTGCTTTCCCTCAATATATTTGTGGACGAGAATTATCATTTATAAGTCTGCATGTTTGTGAATTGCAGTGTCCCTGAGGTCCATTTTTCAACTCGCTTTTTTGGGATCTGGCCGCAAAAGCGCGGGATTGCCTCAGGCCCTCTTCTGGTTCCGGGTGGTAGGCTGAGCCTGTGGTATTTTCTTCTTCCTGACGGGAAATTAGAGTGACCTGTGCCTGTCCCAACACCTAGATCTAGTCTCTCATTGGTTGCCCCTCTTCCCGTTCATCCTCAGAACAAATTGCAACCTGTACGGAACAGGAGGTTAAAGGTGCTGATTCTCCAAGTAGGGAGATTGCTAGGAAAGTAGCTGGAATGGCGAACCCGAGCACAAGGAGATGAGAAATGAAGTGCGTTTTAGAAACCTTTCAAAATCACACGGTGTACCATCTTCTGGGTTCCTCATGCAAGTTTTCGATGTAGGAAGATGGCCTTGAACCTGGAGATTTGGGACCCATGGGATGGGTACCACGCAGTATTACTTTAAAGGGTCTGCGTTGGCTCACCCAACCTCACCCAACCTCTCAGCCCCAAGAGTGTCCACTCTTAGGTCTCATCCAGCTGTGGGTCTAGATATGTTCAATCCAGGTTGCATCACAGCCCCTGAACGAATTGTGTAAGAATTTCTCTCTCTTTCACTGTCTTTGTTTTACGGGTTTTTACAAGTAATTTATTTTTATAATGGGGTTTAGCTGCTTTTCACGGCTGTGTTTATGCGGCTTTACACCCACTTGACACACTTCCAGAGAGATATCAATACATAGGTTTTAAGATTCTTACTAGTCAGATATATACTTGTGCGGTGAATAGGGGGTATTTTGTCCAGTTCACTGAGCAAGGAGTAGGTCTTGTCTATTACATATTGGGTGTATGGAACGGTATCTGAGCTAATTTGAAACCCTTGTTTTATGCATCACACCACCTCACCTTTCCCGTTAAGCAGCCATAGTTTGTTTTCTAAACGTGTGACTCTGTTCTGTTTTGTAATTCAGTTCAAGTGTAGCACTTTTTACATTCCCTCTATACGTGATAGCTTATGATAAGTGTCTTTTTCTGTGTGACTTATTTCACTTAGAGTCGTCGTACCTAAATCCACTCATCATGCTCCTACTAGCCTTATGACATTGATTTCATGGCTGAGTGATATTCCATTGTACATAAGGACCACAACTTCTTTATCCATTTTTCTCTTTCCTGGGATATTTAAGGTGTCATGAAGTGGAGATTCTTGTCAACAGAGCAGCCCTAAACTTTGGGGTGCCTGTGTCTTGCTGGTTTTTAGTTTTCAAAATTTATACGCCCATGAGTGGAAGTGCCCTATGCTCCCTAAGCTGTGTTTTTTCGATGTTTCAGGCCTCACCGTACACTTCTCCAGAGTGGCTGTTGGCAACTTACATCCCGCCCATCAGTGTAGCAAGGCTCCCATTTCTCCATGGCCTGTCCTGCTTTTGTGGTTTTGACACTTTTTTCAGCATGGCCCTTTTGACCGATTCGAAGCGAGAATCCTTGTAGTGCTGATTTGCCTTTACATTAGCTTGGTTGGCCAAAAAGGGCCTATGCGTTTTTTCCTGGATATATTCAGGTAAAAACGCATAGGCCCTTTTTGGCCAAGGGCATCATTGTCCACGTTTTGCCGCTTTTCATGTGCTTTAAAGGCGATTCGAATCTAACTCCTGAAACCTGTTTCCTGCAATTCTGCCTTGCTTTCAAATCCTCTTCGTTGCCTTCCCTCAGTATATTTGTGGACGAGAGTTATCATTTATAACTCTGCATGGTTGTGAATTGCACTGCCCATGTGCTCCATTTTTCAACTGGCTTTTTTGGGAGCTGGCCGCAGAAGCGCGGGATTGCCTCAGGCACTATTCTGCTTCCGGGTGGCAGGCTGAGCCTGTGGTTATTTCTTCTTCCTGATGAGAAAATAGAGTGACCTGTGCCTGTCCGAACACCTAGATCTAGTCTCTCATTGGCTGCCCCTCTTCCCGTTCATCCTCAGGACAAATTGCAACCTGTAGGGAACAGGAGGTTAAAGGTGCTGATTCTCCAAGTAGGGAGATTGCTAGTGAAGTAGCTGGAATGGCGAACCCGAGCACAAGGAGATGAGAAATGAGGTGCGTTTTAGAAACCTTTCAAAATCACACGGTGTACCATCTTCTGGGTTCCTCATGCAAGTTTTCGATGTAGGAAGATGCCCTTGAACCTGGAGATTTGGGACCCATGGGATGGGTACCACGCAGTATTACCTTAAAGGGTCTGCGTTGGCTCACCCAACCTCACCAAACCTCTCAGCCCCAAGAATGTCCACCCTTATGTCTCATCCAGCTGTGGGTCTAGATATGGTCAATCCAGGTTGCGTCACAGCCCATGAATGAATTTTGTAAGAATTTCTGTCTATTTCACTGTCTTTGTTACATGGGTTTTTAAAACTAATTTATTTTTATAATGGGGTTTAGCTGCTTTTCACGGCTGTGTTTATGCGGCTTTACACCCACTTGACACACTTCCAGAGAGATATGAATACATAGGTTTTAAGATTCTTACTAGTCACATATATTCTTGTGCGGTGAATAGGGGGTGTTGAGTCCAGTTCACTGAGCAAGGGGTAGGTCTTGTCTATTACGTATTGTGTGTATGGAACGGTATCTGAGCTAATTTGAAACCCTTGTTTTATCCATCACCCCACCTCACCTTTCCCGTTAAGCAACCATAGATATTTTTCTAAATGTGTGACTTTGTTCTGTTTTGTAATTCAGTTCAAATGTAGCGGTTTTTACATTCCCTGTATAAGTTATAGCTTTTGATAAGTGTCCTTTTCTGTGTGACTTATTTCACTTAGAATCGTCGTACCTAAGTCCACCCATCTTGCTTCTTCTTGCCTTATGACATTGATTTCATGGCTGAGTGATATTCCATTGTACATAAGGACCACAACTTCTTTATCCATTTTTCTCTTTCCTGGGATATTTAAGGTGTCATGAAGTGGAGGTTCTTGTCAACAGAGCAGCCCTAAACTTTGGGGTGCCTGTGTCTTGCTGATTTTTAGTTTTCAAAATTTATACGCCCATGAGTGGAAGTGCCCTATGCTCCCTAAGCTGTGTTTTTTCGAAGTTTCAGGCCTCACTGTACACTTCTCCAGAGTGGCTGTTGGCAGTTTACATCCCGCCCATCAGCGTAGCAAGGTTCCAATTTCTCCATGGCCTGTCCTCCATTTGTGGTTTTGACACTTTTATCAGCATGGCCCTTTTGACGGATGGGAAGCGAGACTTCTTTGTAGCGCTGATTTGCCTTTCCAGGTTGCTAGGTTGGCCAAAAAGGGCGTATGCGTTTTTTCCTGAATATATTCAGGAAAAAACGCATACGCCCTTTTTGGCCAAGGTCATCATTGTCAACGTTTTGCCGCTTTTCATGTGCTTGAAAGGCGATTCGAATCTACCTCCTGAAATCTGTTTCCTGCAGTTCTGCGTTGCTTTCAAATCCTCTTCGTTGCTTTCCCTCAATATATTTGTGGACGAGAATTATCATTTATAAGTCTGCATGTTTGTGAATTGCAGTGTCCCTGAGGTCCATTTTTCAACTCGCTTTTTTGGGATCTGGCTGCAAAAGCGCGGGATTGCCTCAGGCCCTCTTCTGGTTCCGGGTGGCAGGCTGAGCCTGTGGTATTTTCTTCTTCCTGACGGGAAATTAGAGTGACCTGTGCCTGTCCCAACACCTAGATCTAGTCTCTCATTGGTTGCCCCTCTTCCCGTTCATCCTCAGAACAAATTGCAACCTGTACGGAACAGGAGGTTAAAGGTGCTGATTCTCCAAGTAGGGAGATTGCTAGGAAAGTAGCTGGAATGGCGAACCCGAGCACAAGGAGATGAGAAATGAAGTGCGTTTTAGAAACCTTTCAAAATCACACGGTGTACCATCTTCTGGGTTCCTCATGCAAGTTTTCGATGTAGGAAGATGGCCTTGAACCTGGAGATTTGGGACCCATGGGATGGGTACCACGCAGTATTACTTTAAAGGGTCTGCGTTGGCTCACCCAACCTCACCCAACCTCTCAGCCCCAAGAGTGTCCACTCTTAGGTCTCATCCAGCTGTGGGTCTAGATATGTTCAATCCAGGTTGCATCACAGCCCCTGAACGAATTGTGTAAGAATTTCTCTCTCTTTCACTGTCTTTGTTTTACGGGTTTTTACAAGTAATTTATTTTTATAATGGGGTTTAGCTGCTTTTCACGGCTGTGTTTATGCGGCTTTACACCCACTTGACACACTTCCAGAGAGATATCAATACATAGGTTTTAAGATTCTTACTAGTCAGATATATACTTGTGCGGTGAATAGGGGGTGTTTTGTCCAGTTCACTGAGCAAGGAGTAGGTCTTGTCTATTACATATTGGGTGTATGGAACGGTATCTGAGCTAATTTGAAACCCTTGTTTTATGCATCACACCACCTCACCTTTCCCGTTAAGCAGCCATAGTTTGTTTTCTAAACGTGTGACTCTGTTCTGTTTTGTAATTCAGTTCAAGTGTAGCACTTTTTACATTCCCTCTATACGTGATAGCTTATGATAAGTGTCTTTTTCTGTGTGACTTATTTCACTTAGAGTCGTCGTACCTAAATCCACTCATCATGCTCCTACTAGCCTTATGACATTGATTTCATGGCTGAGTGATATTCCATTGTACATAAGGACCACAACTTCTTTATCCATTTTTCTCTTTCCTGGGATATTTAAGGTGTCATGAAGTGGAGATTCTTGTCAACAGAGCAGCCCTAAACTTTGGGGTGCCTGTGTCTTGCTGGTTTTTAGTTTTCAAAATTTATACGCCCATGAGTGGAAGTGCCCTATGCTCCCTAAGCTGTGTTTTTTCGATGTTTCAGGCCTCACCGTACACTTCTCCAGAGTGGCTGTTGGCAACTTACATCCCGCCCATCAGTGTAGCAAGGCTCCCATTTCTCCATGGCCTGTCCTGCTTTTGTGGTTTTGACACTTTTTTCAGCATGGCCCTTTTGACCGATTCGAAGCGAGAATCCTTGTAGTGCTGATTTGCCTTTACATTAGCTTGGTTGGCCAAAAAGGGCCTATGCGTTTTTTCCTGGATATATTCAGGTAAAAACGCATAGGCCCTTTTTGGCCAAGGGCATCATTGTCCACGTTTTGCCGCTTTTCATGTGCTTTAAAGGCGATTCGAATCTAACTCCTGAAACCTGTTTCCTGCAATTCTGCCTTGCTTTCAAATCCTCTTCGTTGCCTTCCCTCAGTATATTTGTGGACGAGAGTTATCATTTATAACTCTGCATGGTTGTGAATTGCACTGCCCATGTGCTCCATTTTTCAACTGGCTTTTTTGGGAGCTGGCCGCAGAAGCGCGGGATTGCCTCAGGCACTATTCTGCTTCCGGGTGGCAGGCTGAGCCTGTGGTTATTTCTTCTTCCTGATGAGAAAATAGAGTGACCTGTGCCTGTCCGAACACCTAGATCTAGTCTCTCATTGGCTGCCCCTCTTCCCGTTCATCCTCAGGACAAATTGCAACCTGTAGGGAACAGGAGGTTAAAGGTGCTGATTCTCCAAGTAGGGAGATTGCTAGTGAAGTAGCTGGAATGGCGAACCCGAGCACAAGGAGATGAGAAATGAGGTGCGTTTTAGAAACCTTTCAAAATCACACGGTGTACCATCTTCTGGGATCCTCATGCAAGTTTTCGATGTAGGAAGATGCCCTTGAACCTGGAGATTTGGGACCCATGGGATGGGTACCACGCAGTATTACCTTAAAGGGTCTGCGTTGGCTCACCCAACCTCACCAAACCTCTCAGCCCCAAGAATGTCCACCTTTATGTCTCATCCAGCTGTGGGTCTAGATATGGTCAATCCAGGTTGCGTCACAGCCCATGAATGAATTTTGTAAGAATTTCTGTCTATTTCACTGTCTTTGTTACATGGGTTTTTAAAACTAATTTATTTTTATAATGGGGTTTAGCTGCTTTTCACGGCTGTGTTTATGCGGCTTTACACCCACTTGACACACTTCCAGAGAGATATGAATACATAGGTTTTAAGATTCTTACTAGTCACATATATTCTTGTGCGGTGAATAGGGGGTGTTGAGTCCAGTTCACTGAGCAAGGGGTAGGTCTTGTCTATTATGTATTGGGTGTATGGAACGGTATCTGAGCTAATTTGAAACCCTTGTTTTATCCATCACCCCACCTCACCTTTCCCGTTAAGCAACCATAGATATTTTTCTAAATGTGTGACTTTGTTCTGTTTTGTAATTCAGTTCAAATGTAGCAGTTTTTACATTCCCTATATAAGTTATAGCTTTTGATAAGTGTCCTTTTCTGTGTGACTTATTTCACTTAGAATTGTCGTACCTAAGTCCACCCATCTTGCTTCTACTAGCCTTATGACATTGATTTCATGGCTGAGTGATATTCCATTGTACATAAGGACCACAACTTCTTTATCCATTTTTCTCTTTCCTGGGATATTTAAGGTGTCATGAAGTGGAGGTTTTGTCAACAGAGCAGCCCTAAACTTTGGGGTGCCTGTGTCTTGCTGATTTTTAGTTTTCAAAATTTATACGCCCATGAGTGGAAGTGCCCTATGCTCCCTAAGCTGTGTTTTTTCGATGTTTCAGGCCTCACCGTACACTTCTCCAGAGTGGCTGTTGGCAATTTACATCCCGCCCATCAGCGTAGCAAGGCTCCAATTTCTCCATGGCCTGTCCTGCATTTGTGGTTTTGACACTTTTATCAGCATGGCCCTTTTGACGGATGGGAAGCGAGACTTCTTTGTAGCGCTGATTTGTCTTTCCAGGTTGCTTGGTTGGCCAAAAAGGGCGTATGCGTTTTTTCCTGAATACATTCAGGAAAAAACGCATACGCCCTTTTTGGCCAAGGGCATCATTGTCCACGTTTTGCCGCTTTTCATGTGCTTTAAAGGCGATTCGAATCTACCTCCTGAAACCTGTTTCCTGAAGTTCTGCCTTGCTTTCAAATCCTCTTCGTTGCCTTCCCTCAATATATTTGTGGACGAGAGTTATCATTTATAACTCTGCAGGGTTGTGAATTGCAGTGCCCATGTGCTCCATTTTTCAACTGGCTTTTTTGGGAGCTGGCCGCAGAAGCGCGGGATTGCCTCAGGCCCTATTCTGGTTCCGGGTGGCAGGCTGAGCCTGTGGTTATTTCTTCTTCCTGATGAGAAAATAGAGTGACCTGTGCCTGTCCCAACACCTAGATCTAGTCTCTCATTGGCTGCCCCTCTTCCCGTTCATCCTCAGGACAAATTGCAACCTGTAGGGAACAGGAGGTTAAAGGTGCTGATTCTCCAAGTAGGGAGATTGCTAGTGAAGTAGCTGGAATGGCGAACCCGAGCACAAGGAGATGAGAAATGAGGTGCGTTTTAGAAACCTTTCAAAATCACACGGTGTACCATCTTCTGGGTTCCTCATGCAAGTTTTCGATGTAGGAAGATGCCCTTGAACCTGGAGATTTGGGACCCAAGGGATGGGTACCACGCAGTATTACCTTAAAGGGTCTGCGTTGGCTCACCCAACCTCACCAAACCTCTCAGCCCCAAGAATGTCCACCTTTATGTCTCATCCAGCTGTGGGTCTAGATATGGTCAACCCAGGTTGCGTCACAGCCCCTGAATGAATTTTGTAAGAATTTCTGTCTCTTTCACTGTCTTTGTTTCATGGGCTTCTAAAACTAATTTATTTTTATAATGGGGTTTAGCTGCTTTTCACGGGTGTGTTTATGCGGCTTTACACCCACTTGACACACTTCCAGAGATATATCAATACATAGGTTTTAAGATTCTTACTAGCCACATATATTCTTGTGCGGTGAATAGGGGGTGTTGAGTCCAGTTCACTGAGCAAGGAGTAGGTCTTGTCTATTACGTATTGGGTGTATGGAACGGTATCTGAGCTAATTTGAAACCCTTGTTTTATGCATCACCCCACCTCACCTTTCCCGTTAAGCAACCATAGATTTTTTTCTAAATGTGTGACTTTGTTCTGTTTTGTAATTCAGTTCAAATGTAGCGGTTTTTACATTCCCTGTATAAGTTATAGCTTTTGATAAGTGTCCTTTTCTGTGTGACTTATTTCACTTAGAATCGTCGTACCTAAGTCCACCCATCTTGCTTCTACTAGCCTTATGACATTGATTTCATGGCTGAGTGATATTCCATTGTACATAAGGACCACAACTTCTTTATCCATTTTTCTCTTTCCTGGGATATTTAAGGTGTCATGAAGTGGAGGTTCTTGTCAACAGAGCAGCCCTAAACTTTGGGGTGCCTGTGTCTTGCTGATTTTTAGTTTTCAAAATTTATACGCCCATGAGTGGAAGTGCCCTATGCTCCCTAAGCTGTGTTTTTTCGAAGTTTCAGGCCTCACCGTACACTTCTCCAGAGTGGCTGTTGGCAGTTTACATCCCGCCCATCAGCGTAGCAAGGCTCCAATTTCTCCATGGCCTGTCCTGCATTTGTGGTTTTGACACTTTTATCAGCATGGCCCTTTTGACGGATGGGAAGCGAGACTTCTTTGTAGCGCTGATTTGCCTTTCCAGGTTGCTTGGTTGGCCAAAAAGGGCGTATGCGTTTTTTCCTGAATATATTCAGGAAAAAACGCATACGCCCTTTTTGGCCAAGGTCATCATTGTCAACGTTTTGCCGCTTTTCATGTGCTTTAAAGGCGATTCGAATCTACCTCCTGAAATCTGTTTCCTGAAGTTCTGCCTTGCTTTCAAATCCTCTTCGTTGCTTTCCCTCAATATATTTGTGGACGAGAATTATCATTTATAAGTCTGCAGGTTTGTGAATTGCCGTGTCCCTGAGGTCCATTTTTCAACTCGCTTTTTTGGGATCTGGCCGCAGAAGCGCGGGATTGCCTCAGGCACTATCTGCTTCCGGGCGGCAGGCTGAGCCTGTGCTTAATTCTTCTTCCTGATGGGAAAATAGAGTGACTTGTGCCTGTGCCAACACCTACATCTAGTCTCTCATTGGTTGCCCCTATTCCCGTTCATCCTCAGGACAAATTGCAACCTCTACAGAACAGGAGGTTAAAGGTGCTGATTCTCCAAGAAGGGAGATTGCTAGTAAAGTAGCTGGAATGGCGAACCCGAGCACAAGGAGATGAGAAATGAGGTGCGTTTTAGAAACCTTTCAAAATCACACGGTGTACCATCTTCTGGGTTCCTCATGCAAGTTTTCGACGTAGGAAGATGCCCTTGAACCTGGAGATTTAGGACCCATGGGATGGGTACCACGCAGTATTACCTTAAAGGGTCTGCGTTGGCTCACCCAACCTCACCAAACCTCTCAGCCCCAAGAATGTCCACCTTTATGTCTCATCCAGCTGTGGGTCTAGATATGGTTAATCCAGGTTGCGTCACAGCCCCTGAATGAATTTTGTAAGAATTTCTGTCTCTTTCACTGTCTTTGTTTCATGGGTTTTTAAAACTAATTTATTTTTATAATGGGGTTTAGCTGCTTTTCACGGCTGTGTTTATGCGGCTTTACACCCACTTGACACACTTCCAGAGAGATATCAATACATAGGTTTTAAGATTCTTACTAGTCACATATATTCTTGTGCGGTGAATAGGGGGTGTTGAGTCCAGTTCACTGAGCAAGGAGTAGGTCTTGTCTATTACGTATTGGGTGTATGGAATGGTATCTGAGCTAATTTGAAACCCTTGTTTTATGCATCACCCCACCTCACCTTTCCCGTTAAGCAACCATAGATTTTTTTCTAAATGTGTGACTTTGTTCTGTTTTGTAATTCAGTTCAAATGTAGCGGTTTTTACATTCCCTGTATAAGTTATAGCTTTTGATAAGTGTCTTTTTCTGTGTGACTTATTTCACTTAGAATCGTCGTACCTAAGTCCACCCATCTTGCTTCTACTAGCCTTGTGACATTGATTTCATGGCTGAGTGATATTCCATTCTACATAAGGACCACAACTTCTTTATCCATTTTTCTCTTTCCTGGGATATTTAAGGTGTCATGAAGTGGAGGTTCTTGTCAACAGAGCAGCCCTAAACTTTGGGGTGCCTGTGTCTTGCTGATTTTTAGTTTTCAAAATTTATACGCCCATGAGTGGAAGTGCCCTATGCTCCATAAGCTGTGTTTTTTCGATGTTTCAGGCCTCACCGTACACTTCTCCAGAGTGGCTGTTGGCAATTTACATCCCGCCCATCAGCGTAGCAAGGCTCCAATTTCTCCATGGCCTGCCCTGCATTTGTGGTTTTGACACTTTTATCAGCATGGCCCTTTTGACGGATGGGAAGCGAGACTTCTTTGTAGCGCTGA